>NC_092336.1:386245000-386853750 GCF_046630445.1 Rutidosis leptorrhynchoides | reverse complement strand
ATTCTGTCCGTGTAACGCTACGCTATTTTTAATCCTTGTAAGTTATGTTCAACCTTTTTAATTTAATGTCTCGTAGCTAAGTTATTATTATGCTTATTTAATCCAAAGTAATCATGATGTTGGGCTAATTACTAAAATTGGGTAATTGGGCTTTGTACCATAATTGGAGTTTGGATAAAAGAGCGACACTTGTGGAAATTAGACTATGGGCTATTAATGAGTTTTATATTAACTAAACAATACCTTGTTAATTTAATATATAAACTTATAATTTGACGTATTTATATATAACCACATACGCTTGACTGGGTACGGTGGGCGGGATATCTATAAATACCAATAATTATTCATTTTACCGGACACGGACCTGGATTAATAGTTAATAGACTTGTTGAAACAGGGGTGAATTACATTCAAGGGTAATTGGTGTAACTGTTAACAAAGTAGTAAAACCTTGGTTTACACGCAGTCGATAACCTGGTGTATTCATTAAACAAAGTATTAAAACCTTGTTACAATTCGAATTCCCAATTAGTTGGAATATTTAACTTCGGGTATAAGGATAATTTGACGAGGACACTCGTACTTTATATTTATGACTGATGGACTGTTATGGACAAAAACCAGACGGACATATTAAATAATCCAGGAAGAAGGACAATTAACCCATGGGCATAAAACTAAAATCAACACGTCAAACATCATGATTACGGAAGTTTAAATAAGCATAATTCTTTTATTTCATATTTAACTTCCTTTATTTTATATTTAATTGCACTTCTAATTATCGCACTTTTATTGTTATTGTATTTAATTGCACTTTTTAATTATCGCAAGTTTATTTTATCGCATTTTTATTATTCGCAATTTCATTATCGTTATTTACTTTACGCTTTAAATTAAGTCTTTTATTTATTTAATATTTTACATTTGGTTTTAACTGCGACTAAAGTTTTAAAATCGACAAACCGGTCATTAAACGGTAAAAACCCCCCTTTATAATAATAATATTACTTATATATATATTTGTATTTTTATAAAAGTAAACTAATATAGCGTTAAGCTTTGTTTAAAGATTTTCCCTGTGGAACGAACCGGACTTACTAAAAACTACACTACTGTACGATTAGGTACACTACCTATAAGTGTTGTAGCAAGGTTTAAGTATATCCATTCTATAAATAAATAAATATCTTGTGTAAAATTGTATCGTATTTAATAGTATTTCCTGCTAAAATTTAATAGTATTTTATACCCCTCTGCTTTAACTATCAAAGACCACCGCTCTGATGCCAACTGAAACGCCCCGTCCTAATCCATCCGGACGAAGTCCATATCGATTATAAACAATTCATAATAGTTGGTTATATCACGAGGTATTTGACCTCTAAATGATACATTTTACAAACATTGCATTCATTTTTAAAAGCAAACTTTCATTTCATCGAAAGTTGACAGGTATGCATACCATTTCATAATATCCAAACTATAAATGACCTAATCTGTCATTTACTTAATAATAAACTCTAATGAACTTCAACGACTCGATGCAACGTCTTTTGAAATATGTCATGAATGACTCCAAATAATATCCTTAAAATGAGCTAATGCACAGCGGAAGATTTCTTTCAAACCTGAGAATAAACATGCTTTCAAGTGTCAACCAAAAGGTTGGTGAGTTCATCAGTTTATAGTAATCATTTCATTTTCATCATTTTAATAGACCACAAGATTTTAAATATTATAAAACGTGCAGAAGTCCCATTCCAACTGCACAAAAAAATATCTTTCATATGAAGAACACCTGGTGAGGATTCAAAATATAATAGTAACCAACTCTGCCGGTCTTTCACCCCATGGCTGAATACATGTTCCTTCAAAATATAGAACCTCTGTGCCGGTCTTTACACCCCACGGCTGAACACATGTTTATAAAATATAGGACAACCGGTGCCAAAATGTCATAAATAATAAACCATCCACCCGGCTCGGGAGCTCATACGCTCTAACGGAAATCGGGGGCTAATGCGTGTCATAATAATCAACCCCAATCCCAGATAATTCTATCATAGAATGCAGTTAAGGTACTTGTGTTTATTTCGTAAAACAGTTATAAAAGTTGCGCATGTATTCTCAGCCCAAAAATGTAAAGGGTAAAAAGGCAAATGAAACTCACCATAATGTATTTTGTAGTAAAAATACATATAACGATATTGAACAACTGAACAATGCAGGGTTGGCCTAGGATTCACGAACCTATATCATTTTGTATATATTAATACACATATTTGCAATCGAACAAGTTTATATTTATATATTAATTGCTACCTTTTATATATATAACTTAAATATTGTCATATTAATGATAAAAATATAGTGATATGTAATATTAATTTTATTGTTATGTATTTTTATATAAAAATAAATATTGATAATAGTAATTATAAATATGATCATGATACTAATATTAGTGATAATAATAATAGATTGTATTATTTTCATATTAATGATAATAATAATCATAATCATAATACTAATAATCCTAATAATAATAATAATAATAATAATAATAATAATAATAATAATAATAATAATAATAATAATAATAATAATAATAATAATAATAATAATAATAATAATAATAATAATAATAATGGTGCTACATATATTAGTATTAATAATTATGTTAATAATTATAATACTTGTAATAATAACAATAATTAATAATGGTAACCATAATAATAATCCTAGGGTTCATAATATTACTAACAATAATGATAATACTAACCAATATTATTTTTAATACCAATAGTAAGAAATAATAAAAATAATATTAATAATAATAATAATAATAATAATAATAATAATAATAATAATAATAATAATAATAATAATAATTTTCATTTTTAAAATTAAAGGCTACCTCAAAATCCATTCTAAAAAGAAAATACCCCGGATGGGGCTTGAACCCAAGACCTTTCGCTTGCCTGCTAACCCTCTAAACCGTTTCTCCATTTCCATTTTTTTGATAAACACCCATTTGAATAAATATATAACCCGTATACATTTACTTCGCATTTTCTTCTTCATTTTTAAAAAAAAAACTGACCCAACACAATACTTAGCTCACGGCCCATATGTGTCTCGACCCAACAGAAAAAGGATCCCGGTCCAATCCATTACACAACCCAAGTCCAAAGAAGTAAACCTAATTCGTTTTCTGATTAAACTAAAAGAAGTGTCAATGTTTCTTTTTGTTTTAAAATCGACAGCCACTTCATCCTCATTATTATCATTATCCTAATCTCCTTTCTGCTCCATTAACCTCTCCTCATCTTTCATAATCGATCCTTATTTATAGCTTCATCATTATGCAATATAATCTAATCGTTTTCATCACAGACTTATGATTCTTACAGCCATCATCTTCACACATACAATCATCACTCGTCTTCGTGTTGGTGTGTGTGTTGGGTTACGAAAGAAAGCAATAACAGTAGTAGAAAGGTTGAGGTGTAGCAGCAGGTTCTAATCATTGCAGCAGGAGGGTTTCTTGTCGACTAGGATGCAGAAGCAGGTAGTTTCGAATAATAGATGGTTGTGGTGATTATCGATGTGTGTTCCTGGGTTGGTGATGGAACACGAATAGAATCAGGAAACAACTAATTAATAGATTGTGGTGGGTTACATGGTTCATTGGTGAGATGTGAAGGTGGGTTATCTATGAATGAAACAAGAAAAAGAAGAATATATAATGAGTTTAGGGTGATGGTGTCTCTTGAAGATGAAGTGGGTTTGAAGTGTAGGTGATAGCATTTTTGATTGTGGTGGTGGCGGTAATGGTGATTCAATTGTAAACATAAAAGGGATAAGGGTTGGTGGTTATGATGATCACAAAGACAAAGAGAGTGGTGAAGTGGATGACGGTTTGTTGTGTTTGTATTGACACAAAAACTAGAATAATGACATGTTTTGCGTGGTGTTAGTTGTCGAGCAGGAAAGATCACGACTTGGTGATGATCTCCAAGGGTTGTGGTACACAATAGAAGTAATCGTAGCAGTTGGTTTGGAACGAAACTAAGTATCATGTAGAGAATGAGTTTCGGTTCCCAGGTAGTTTCGAAAATAGAAGAAGCAACAAGGTAAAATAGAAATATCATGAAAGATGTGTTTGTTTTGGGGTTGGTAGAATTTAACAAGAACTAGTGGAAGTTCAATATGATGCACTGAAAGAAAAATTCATAAAATTGATTTGGCTTAGTTGTAAACAGAGAAAATAAAAGAAAGATTCTTGATGTCATGATTTGTACGAGTTTAGACAGGAAGATCAATCAGAAGAAAGAAAAATAAAAGTGATAGTGAAGTCTAACAAATTATACGATTTGTTTGAATTCGAATCCTATTACAGAATTGGAGATAATAAACAAATTAGAAAAAAGGGTGATGTTGAGATGAAACAGATTCTGATTCCTTTGATTACAGACAATAGAAAGAAGATAAAAATATAAAAGTTGCTTTATATGACTAGCAATATCGTCCAATTATTTAGCCTTTTAACTTATATTAATAATAATGATTGAGAAATAAATTAATTAATAATAATACTAATAATAATAAAAATTATATTAATACTAATAATAATAATGATAATGTATAATAATAATATTGATTCTCAAAGATAATACATAATAATACTAGTAATATCAATTTACATGTTTAAATTTTTCTATCTCTAATATTAATATTACTATTAATAATAATAATAATGAGATTGATATAAATAATTATGCTTATCAAATCTCAGGTATATATATATATATATATATATATATATATATATATATATATATATATATATATATATATATATATATATATATATAACGAATTGGTAATATTAATAATTCTGCAATCAATAATAATAAAAGTAATATAATAATTATATTTTTAACTTATAATTAAATTTAACATAACATTACATATTATTAATTATGTAATACTTATTATTATATGATAACATATTTAATATTTGTATATATATTTTATATATATATATATATATATATATATATATATATATATATATATATATATATTAGAACATACATATAATATTAATTGTATACAGAATTCATATATATATATATATATATATATATATATATATATATATATATATATATATATATATATATACATATACTTAATAACATTTTATTTATTTTGTATACTACTTTACACATTTAATTCAAACGTTTAAATGGTATAATATTCATTCAACTTAGTATATGTACTTATATTTTATTTACATATTTATTTTCTCACACACATATCTGTTTACAATTAATTATTTGTGAATCGTCAGGCATGGTCAAAGGGTAATTGATTACATGAATATAGATTTCAAAACTTTCGAGACTCAACATTACAGATTTTTTCTTATCGTGTCAGAAACATTTAAAGATTAAAGTTTAAATTTGATCGGAAATTTCCGGGTCATCACAATAATGATTTAACGACACGAACGAATAAAGTGATCACGGGGTAACTTGTTTAGTTTCGATATCATACTCCTCGGCACTACTAACGAACTGATTAAACTTTATAACTAAATCTTGTGGTCTAAAACCCATTGTGATTATTAAACCTATGTTGTTCACTCAACCATTTTTGGTTGACACTTTAAGCATGTTTTGTCTCAGGTGAAGATTGCTAGAGTTATTTGCTACTTGGACTTTGCTGCTTTTGGAGTCCGCATTTATACATTCATATTATTGCATTAAAATATTTATTGTAATGACATAATACTTTCCGCTGCTTTAATACATTGGTTTATATTAAAAACATCTCATATAGAGTCCTTCTCGCTTTACACTTGTGTTATGATATTGGTTAGTCACATATGACTCCCGGTCCCATTTAGGGGGTGTGAGAGATTGGTATCAGAGCCAAGTTGTTATAGAGAATCAGGATTGCATTTTATGTGTGCCTTATGTGTTAGTTAGGTGCCTTAGCAATCTATAGGTTTATAACCTTTCCTGTTTTAGTTTCTAGTGCTTTTTCCCCTTACATTTATTTGTGCTTTTGCTCCATCCAGAACCTACCTAATCATCTCTCTTTCTTTTCATTTAGGATGTCTTGCCGTAACCCAATCGTCATTTCTGATTCCGAGGGATCCGACTCCGAAAGATCTGTCCACACACCGAACTATGGACCCGTTTCCCCACCATTATCACCAATTCACCCATATTATATTCCTGCTAGTCCACCACACTCCCCTCTTTTAGAAGAATCCCACACTAATGCTAACTATGATGGGGATGACGAGGAGGAAGAGTTTGTGGAAGAGATGATTAAAGAAGAAGTGGAGGAGGAGCCTTCCGAGGAAGAACTCGAGGAAGAATCCAAGTCCGAGCCCTCTGTTGCCTTACCTCATTCTTTAAAAAGAAAGGAACCCAAAACATCAAAAACCGAGAGTTCAAGTTCATCTAAAGAACCCCGTCTTACCACTGCACCCGTGCTTTGCACGAACTCTGTTGAACATGCTAAGGTAAAGAGTGATTTACATGAAGTGAAGACAGAGTTTGGTAAGTTAAAGGAACTTCTTGATGGTCACTTTAGTACGCTTGAAGATCAACAAGAGGAATTGTCAACATACTCATATGATGTGTATAACATCTTTAGAAAGATTGCTAAGAGACATGATAGAGAAATTGAGCTTCAAGATCAAAGGATTGAGGAACTAGAGAAAGAGGTGCAGTTTCTCAAGGATCTTCTGTGAGAACATTTCAAGACCCAACCCCCATCTCCTAAGAAGAATTAGATCTTAGGATTTCTTTTTCGTTTTCGTATTAGTGTTTTTCATTCATTGTAAAGGCCTTGCCTAAACCTACTATCTTTGTTTCATTTCGTGTTTATTCTAGTTTCGTTTCGTGTGTAATAAAAGATGTTAGTTATCTTTGGGATATTTAATAAAATTCAAGTGTTTTAATACATCTCGTTGTTTCCCCCTATTTATCCTTTTACGCGTTGTGTGAATCTTGCGTATTTATTTAGAAAATTTATAAATTTACTAGCACCATAACTCTTCAACTAATACTGTTTCGTGTATTAAAGATCAATGGCTCAATCAACTCATGGTGCTAACGCTCTTCTAAATGTTACTTTGACTCCCGCACAATTTCAACAACTGTTGGCAGCCGTGCAAGGCAATAGCAACAATGGTGAACCGCGAAATCTTTCGACTGCTTGTTCACATCAAAATTTCATGAACTACCAGCCCCCTACATACAAGAGTACTGAAAGACCTGGGCTTAGTAATATAGAAATGGTGAATGCTGATCTCATGAGCTACACCAACCGATTTTAAGAATTTGCTCTCATGACTACTCCCGAGTATCTAGGGATCCAATGCTACATCAATGGATTATCTGATGAAGTCCAGAGAGATGTTACCTTGACGAACCCAGACACCATACAAGAAGCCGCTTGCATGGCAAGCTATTTCATTGACAAACATAAGGAGAAAGAAGGTGCAAAAAAGAAGAGGGAAGGAATGGAGCAAGAAAATTCTAAGGGAAAATTTAACAAGCTGTATAAAGGAAAACGTCCTTATTGCAAAAGATGTGAGAGACATCATGAAGGATGGTGTAAGGCTAAGTGCACCAGGTATAAGAAGGTGGGTCACGTAGCCAATAATTGTAGAGTTGTTATTCCATCAACCAAAACTCCAGCCACAAAGGCAAACGTAACCGTTCCTACTTGCTATAACTGCGGAGGAGTAGGGCATTTCAAAAATAAATGTTCGGATAAGAGGAATAATGAAGAGGCACAATGAAGAGTTTTTTTTTTTTTTGACAACTACAAGAGTCATTTAAATTTCTCATAGTGTTCTTTATGTTATCATTTAATACTTCTATATTTTTAAAGAATTCGTTAAGTTTTTGTAATACTCTGGTTATTTTCTTTTAAATGAATGAATGATGTTATTTTCTTTTCTTTCATTTTTCATTGAATCATTCACCTCGAAGAAGATGAATATTGACTAGATGACATAGTAGTGACTTTATGGAGTGATAAAAGTATGATTTAGTATAATATAATGGCGCCTGATCAACGTAGTTATATTATGATAAGTCATGCAGAAATCCTAATGGATCATGATGGAAATAAGATCTGATCAACCTTAGGACCATTGTGTACCGTTACCAACTCCTTAACTCTATATTTTCAACTAAAAATATCAACCCTAGATATTATATTATCCTTCGCTTTCAAATTATCCACGCCCGGTGCTACCTGTTGTAAAGGCACCATACCGGTTAGCTCCATCCGAAATGTAGGAATTATTCATCCAACTCCAAGGAAATTTTGGAGAAAGGTTTCATTGGTCCTAGCTTGCCTCCGTGGGGAGCACCCGTTCTTTTCATTAAGAAGAAAGGTGGCACGTTGAGAATGTGTATTGATTACCGAGAACTCAACAAGCTAACCACCAAGAATCGTTATCCACTCCTACGTATTGATAACCTGTTTGACCAACTGTAAGGGTCAAGTATCTATTCGAAGCTTGATCTTAGGTCGGGGTATTATCAATTGAGAGTCAATGAAGCTGATGTTTCTAAGACTGCTTTCCGAGCTCGTTATGAACATAATGAGTTTCTTGTCATGCGTTTTGGTTTAACCAACACTCCTGCTGTATTCATGGATCTTATGAACCATGTATGCAACCCTTATCTTGATAAATTCGTGATCGTTTTCGTGATCGTTTTCATTGATGACATCTTAAAGAAGGAACAACTATATGCCAAGTCTTTCCAAGTGTAAACTTTGCTGCGGACCATACAATTTCTTGGGCATGTAGTCAATAGTGAAGGAATACATGTCGATCCTATAAAATCACCGCTATTCAGAAATTTTCAAGAACTAGTCTTGGATGAAGTACATAAGACTAGATGTTCTAATCACTCAGGCTCTTTTTGTAGTGACCCGAACTTTTCCATGTTTATATATATATTAATTGAGATTGATATTTACATGACTAAATGTTTCCAACGTGTTAAGCAATCAAACTTGTTAAGACTTGATTAAATGAAATAAGTTTCATATAGACAATTGATCACCCATGTTGACCGTCGATTCACGAACGTTACAAAATTGTAAAAACTACATGTTGTGGTATATAAATAGACATATATATATGGTTGACATAAGATTATGATGAGTAAGTATCGAACTAAGTATATTAACAATGTGTGATATACATAAGAAATGAGATTACTAAGTTAAGAAACTCGAAATGATATATATAACGATTATCGTTATGATAACGTCTACTAAATACATATGTATCATATTAAGATATTGATACACTATATTTAACATGATAAAATGATATTTAAATATATCATTAAGTGTGTTAACAATGAACTACATATGTAAAAACAAGACTACTAACCCAAGAATTATGAAACGAGACTTATATGTAACGATTATCGTTGTAACGATATTTTAATGTATATATCATATTAAGAGATATTCATACATCATAATATCATGATAATATAATAATTTAACATCTCATTTGATATAATAAATATTGGGTTAACAACATTAATTGAGATCGTTAACTTAAAGGTTTCAAAACAACACTTACATGTAACGACTAACGAAGACTAAACGACTCCATTAGAATGTATATACATGTTGTGTTTTGATATGTATTCTTACACTTTTAAAAGACTTCAAGACACATATCAAAATACTTCTACTTAACAAAAATGCTTACAATTACATCCTCGTTCAGTTTCATCAACAATTCTACTCGTATGCACCCGTATTCGTACTCGTACAATACACAGCTTTTAGATGTATGTACTATTAGTATATACACTCCAATGATCAGATCTTAGCAGCCCATGTGAGTCACCTAACACATGTGGGAACCATCATTTGGCAACTAGCATGAAATATCTCATAAAATTACAAAAATATGAGTAATCATTCATGACTTATTTACATGAAAACAAAATTACACATCCTTTATATCTAATCCATATACCAACGACCAAAAACAACTACAAACACTTTCATTCTTCAATTTTCTTCATCTAAGTGATCTCTCTCAAGTTCTATCTTCAATTTCTAAGTGTTCTTCATAAATTCCATAAGTATAGTTTCATAAAAATCAAGAATACTTCCAAGTTTGCAAGTCTACTTCCAAGCTTTCAAATCCATTCCAAGTAATCATCTAAGATCAAGGAACCTTTTTTATTTACAGTAGGTTATCTTTCTAATTCAAGGTAATATTCATATTCAAACTTTGATTCAATTTCTACAACTATAACAATCTTATTTCGAGTGAAAATCTTACTTGAACTATTTTCGTGTCATGATTCTGTTTCAAGAACTTTCAAGCCATCCAAGGATCCTTTGAAGCTAGATCCATTTTTCTCATTTCCAGTGGTTTTATCTAGAAAACTTAAGGTAGTAATTATGTTCATAACATCATTCGATTCATACATATAAAGCTATCTTATTCGAAGGTTTAAACTTGTAATCACTAGAACATAGTTTAGTTAATTCTAAACTTGTTCGCAAACAAAAGTTAATCCTTCTAACTTGACTTTTAAAATCAACTAAACACATGTTCTATATCTATATTATATGCTAACTTAATGATTTAAAACCTGAAAACACGATGAACACCATAAAATCGGATATACGCCGTCGTAGTGAAACCGGGGGCTGTTTTGGTTTGGATAATTAAAAACTATGATAAACTTTGATTTAAAAGTTGTTCTTCTGAGAAAATGATTTTTCTTATGAACATGAAACTATATCCAAAAATCATGGTTAAACTCAAAGTGGAAGTATGTTTTCCAAAATGGTCATCTAGACGTCGTTCTTTCGACTGAAATGACTACCTTTACAAAAATGACTTGTAACCTGTAATTCTGACTATAAACTTATAATTTTTCTATATAGATTCATAAATTTAAGTTCAATATGAAACCATAGAAATTTTATTCACTCAAAATGGATTTAAAATGAAGAAGTTATGGGTAAAACAAGATTGGTTATTTTTGCTTGTTGTAGCTACGTGAAAATTGGTAACAAATCTATATTAATCATATCCTAGCTAACTTATATTGTATTATACATGTATTCTAATATATTATGTAATCTTGAGATACCATAGACACGTATGCAAATGTTTTGACATATCATATCGACCCATCTATATATATTATTTGGAACAACCATAGACACTCTATATGTAGTAATGTTAGAGTTAGCTATACAGGGTTGACGTTGATTCCAAAAATATATATAGTTTGAGTTATGATCTAGCCTGAGACGTGTATACACTGGGTTATGGATTGATTCAAGATAATATATATCGATTTATTTCTGTACATCTAATTATGGACAACTAGTTGTAGGTTATTAACGAGGACAGCTGACTTAATACACTCATATCTTTAAAACATAATAAAAATGGTTGTAATTATATTTTGATCATACTTTGATATATATGTACATATTTGTATAGGTTCGTGAATCGATCCGTGGCCAAATCTTATTTCCGAGGAAGGAAATATCTGTGAATGTGAGTTATAGTCCCATTTTTAAAATCTAATATTTTTGGGATGAGAATACATGCAGGTTTTATAAATGATTTACAAAATAGACACAAGTACGTGAAACTACATTCTATGGTTGAATTATCGAAATTGAATATGCCCCTTTTTATTAAATCTGGTAATCTAAGAATTAGGGAACAGACACCCTAATTGACGCAAATCCTAAAGATAGATCTATTGGGCCTAACAAACTCCATCCAAAGTACCGGATGCTTTAGTACTTCGAAATTTATATCATATCCGAAGGGTGTCCCGGAATGATGGGGATATTCTTATATATGCATCTTGTTAATGTCAGTTACCAGGTGTTCACCATATGAATAATTTTTATCTCTATGTATGGGATGTATATTGAAATATGAAATCTTGTGGTCTATTATTATGATTTGATAATATATAGGTTAAACCTATAACTCACCAACATTTTTGTTGACGTTTTAAGCATGTTTATTCTCAGGTGATTATTAAGAGCTTCCGCTGTTGCATACTAAAATAAGGACAAGATTTGGAGTCCATGCTTGTATGATATTATGTAAAAACTGCATTCAAGAAACTTATTTTTGATGTAATATATTCTTATTGTAAACCATTATGTAATGGTCGTGTGTAAACGGTATATTTTAGATTATCATTATTTGATAATCTACGTAATGCTTTTAAACCTTTATCGATAAAATAAAGATTATGGTTGTTTTAAAAAATGAATGCAGTCTTTGAAAAACGTCTCATATAGAGGTCAAAACCTCGCGACAAAATCAATTAATATGGAACGTTTATAATCAATATGAACGGGACATTTCAGTTGGTATTCGAGCGTTAGTCTTAGAGAACCAGAATTTTACATTAATGTGTCTTATCGAGTTTGTTAGGATGCATTAGTGAGTCTGGACTTCGACCGTGTTTACTTGAAAAATGATTGCTTAACAAATTTTGTTGGAAACTATATATTTTTAACATGTGAATATTATGTGATATATTAATCTCTTAATTTGTTTGATATTATGTGATAGATGTCTACCTCTAGAACAAGTCCCATTGACTCACCTAATAATAATGAAGAGTCAAATGTAAATTGGAATGATTCGTGGACTGATTCACAAGTTCCCGAAGAGGAACCGGAAGAAGAGTCGGAACCGGAAGAAGAATCGGAATCGGAAGAAGAATCGGAACCGGAAGAAGAAATAGAACCAGTGGGGGAAATAATAAAATGGTTAAGTAGAAGAAAATCCTTAACCAACCGATCAAAGTTAATTATGGTCAATGGTGTTTCCGCCAAGGAAGCAAAGTATTGGGAGGATTACCAATTCTCCGATGAATCGGATCCCGACAAGGATTCCGATGATGTTATAGAAATTACCCCAACACAATTTAATAAGGCAAAAGAGAACAATAAGGGAAAGGGCATAAAAATAGAGAAATTTGATTCCAAACCCGTTGAACTTTATATGTATCGTCAACACCCGTATTTCTTAAGTTGTGACAATAACCCGGGAACCTCTAAACCACCAGGTTTTTCTAAACCAATGTGGAAAATGACGGCTCGTATTAGGGGAACATCATATATCCCTAGAAACTTGGCAAAACGAACCAAAACCGAAGAAGAAGAAACGAGCGAGTCGGAATAAGATAGTTGTATCCGTGTGGTGTAATATATGTAATATAGTGTGCTTATGCTTTATGATATATGTAAAAAATTGCTTGTATTAATAAGTATTTTTTTTATGAATCTATTTCTTGTCTATTTTACAGTTTAAAAACATAAAATGGATAGACAACCCAATATTTTAAGAGACCTACCCGGAGACATGATTGATGAAATCTTGTCTAGAGTCGGTCAGAATTTCTCGGCACAACTATTTAAGGCGAGATCAGTTTGTAAGACATTCGAAGAACGTTCCAAGAATGCCTTGGTTTATAAAAGGCTTTCGTTCGAAAGATGGGGGATATCACATTGGGAAATCCATAAGTTACGATGTGTTTACTTTGACGCATATATTGCGGGGAACCCAAATGCCATTTTACGCAACGGGTTAAGAAATTATTTTGACTCAATATATCCGAATATAGGACTTCGTGATTTAGAAAAAGCGGCTAACATGCAACATAAAGAAGCATGTTTTGCTTACGGGTTAGTAATGTTCGCTTCTCACCAAAGTGAGAACAAGAACATCGGGCTACAACTATTAAACAAAACGTTCCCACAAGTGACGGAGTCGGTAATTGGGGTAAGAAATGAGGTTTTTAGATTGTTACGGGACTGTTAGACATTACGTAACCCTCGTCCCTTTGACGACGTTACAACACGCTGTCTTATCAACGCCCATAACGTTTATGTTCCACAAGACCAAGGATGGGAAGTAGTCCTGGTAAAACCAGAATGCATGACTTGTTTCTGAACGTATGAATTACATGTCTTTATTGCCTTTACTGAACGACTTGTGTACTAGCTAGAATTATCTTCACAACTATCTTGTATCAAAGTTATTGTGTGCTATATTTCATGCTATATGTAAAATAAGCGGTATTGTAAGTTTGTAAAATATTGTGTAAAAGTTTGAACGCGAAATATTATTATAATCAATTTTTCATATAGAATTGTAGTAGTTGAATTGTATATTAGCTACTAAGTATGAACTTAATGGGTAGGTACTACCCGAATTTAAACTTATAAAACGCTAATATGAAGAAAAAGCTTTTATAAATGAGTTCATATTATGCTACGAGATACTATTGACTACTCTTAATATTCTGTATGATTAACTTGTTTCATTTGACTATTTGAAGGAAATGGCACCGACTACTCAACAAACCATGAATATGAACGAAGAGGAATTTCGTAAACATAGCCGCAGTACAGGCTGCGCTACATACCAACAATAACTCCGAATCTAGCAATGCAGCTAACGGCGCAAGAAATCGTGTAGGATGCACCTACAAAGAATTCACTGCCTGCAAACCTTTGGAATTTGATGGAACCGAAGGACCGATTGGATTGAAACGGTGGACCGAGAAGGTCGAATCGGTGTTTGCCATAAGTAAGTGTACTGAAGAGGACAAAGTGAAGTACGCTACCGTGGGACAAAATTGTAAAAACTACATGTTGTGGTATATAAATAGACATATATATATGGTTGACATAAGATTATGATGAGTAAGTATCGCACTAAGTATATTAACAATGTGTGATATACATAAGAAATGAGGTTACTAAGTTAAGAAACTCAAAATGATATATATAACGATTATCGTTATGATAACGTCTACTAAATACATATGTATCATATTAAGATATTGATACACTATATTTAACATGATAAAATGATATTTAAATATATCATTAAGTGTGTTAATAATGAACTACATATGTAAAAACAAGACTACTAACCCAAGAATTACGAAACGAGACTTATATGTAACGATTATCGTTGTAACGATATTTTAATGTATATATCATATTAAGAGATATACATACATCATAATATCATGATAATATAATAATTTAACATCTCATTTTATATAATAAACATTGGATTAACAACATTAATTGAGATCGTTAACTTAAAGGTTTCAAAACAATACTTACATGTAACGACTAACGAAGACTTAACGACTCCATTAGAATGTATATACATGTTGTGTTTTGATATGTATTCTTACACTTTTGAAAGACTTCAAGACACATATCAAAATACTTCTACTTAACAAAAATGCTTACAATTACATCCTCGTTCAGTTTCATCAACAATTCTACTCGTATGCACCCGTATTCGTACTCGTACAATACACAGCTTTTAGATGTATGTACTATTGGTATATACACTCCAATGATCAGCTCTTAGCAGCCCATGTGAGTCACCTAACACATGTGGGAACCATCATTTAGCAACTAGCATGAAATATCTCATAAAATTACAAAAATATGAGTAATCATTCATGACTTATTTACATGAAAACAAAATTACACATCCTTTATATCTAATCCATATACCAACGACCAAAAATACCTACAAACACTTTCATTCTTCAATTTTATTCATCTAAGTGATCTATCTCAAGTTCTATCTTCAAGTTCTAAGTGTTCTTCATAAATTCCATAAGTATAGTTTCATAAAAATCAAGAATACTTACAAGTTTGCAAGTCTACTTCCAAGCTTTCAAATCCATTCCAAGTAATCATCTAAGATCAAGGAACCTTTCTTATTTACAGTAGGCTATATTTCTAATTCAAGGTAATATTCATATTCAAACTTTGATTCAATTTCTACGACTATAACAATCTTATTTCGAGTGAAAATCTTACTTGAACTGTTTTCGTGTCATGATTCTGTTTCAAGAACTTTCAAGCCATCCAAGGATCCTTTGAAGCTAGATCCATTTTTTTCATTTCCAGTGGTTTTATCCAAAAAACTTGAGGTATTAATGATGTTCATAACATCATTTGATTCATACATATAAAGCTATCTTATTCGAAGGTTTAAACTTGTAATCACTAGAACATAGTTTAGTTAATTCTAAAATTGTTCGCAAACAAAAGTTAATCCTTCTAACTTGACTTTTAAAATCAACTAAACACATGTTCTATATCTATATGATATGCTAACTTAATGATTTAAAACCTGGAAACACGATGAACACCATAAAATCGGATATACGCAGTAGTAGTGAAACCGGGGGCTGTTTTGGTTTGGATAATTAAAAACTATGATAAACTTTGATTTAAAAGTTGTTCTTCTGGGAAAATGATTTTTCTTATGAACATGAAACTATATCCAAAAATCATGGTTAAACTCAAAGTGGAAGTATGTTTTCCAAAATGGTCATCTAGACGTCGTTCTTTCGACTGAAATGACTACCTTTACAAAAATGACTTGTAACCTGTAATTTTGACTATAAACTTATACTTTTTCTATATAGATTCATAAATTTAAGTTCAATATGAAACCATATCAATTTGATTCACTCAAAACGGATTTAAAATGAAGAAGTTATGGGTAAAACAAGATTAGTTATTTTTGCTTGTTGTAGCTACGTGAAAATTGGTAACAAATCTATATTAATCATATCCTAGCTAACTTATATTGTATTATACATGTATTCTAATATATTATGTAATCTTAGGATACCATAGTATGCAAATGTTTTGACATATCATATCGACCCATCTATATATATTATTTGGAACAACCATAGACACTCTATATGCAGTAATGTTGGAGTTAGCTATACAGGGTTGAGGTTGATTTCAAAAATATATATAGTTTGAGTTGTGATCTAGCTTGAGACGTGTATACACTGGGTCGTGGATTGATTCAAGATAATATATATCGATTTATTTCTGTAAATCTAATTATGGACAACTAGTTGTAGGTTATTAACGAGGACAGCTGACTTAATATACTCATATCTTTAAAACATAATAAAAATGGTTGTAATTATATTTTGATCATACTTTGATATATATATACATATTTGTATAGGTTTGTGAATCGATCCGTGGCCAAGTCTTATTTTCGAGGAAGGAAATATCTGTGAATGTGAGTTATAGTCCCATTTTTAAAATCTAATATTTTTGGGATGAGAATACATGCAGGTTTTATAAATGATTTACAAAATAGACACAAGTACGTGAAACTACATTCTATGGTTGAATTATCGAAATCGAATATGCCCCTTTTTATTAAGTCTGGTAATCTAAGAATTAGGGAACAGACACCCTAATTGACGTTAATCCTAAAGATAGATCTATTGGGCCTAACAAACCCCATCCAAAGTACCGGATGCTTTAGTACTTCGAAATTTATATCATATCCGAAGGGTGTCCCGGAATGATGGGGATATTCTTATATATGCATCTTGTTAATGTCGGTTACCAGGTGTTCACCATATGAATGATTTTTATCTCTATGTATGGGATGTATATTGAAATATGAAATCTTGTGGTCTATTATTATGATTTGATAATATATAGGTTAAACCTATAACTCACCAACATTTTTGTTGACGTTTTAAGCATGTTTATTATCAGGTGATTATTAAGAGCTTCCGCTGTTGCATACTAAAATAAGAACAAGATTTGGAGTCCATGCTTGTATGATATTATGTAAAAACTGCATTCAAGAAACTTATTTTTGATGTAATATATTCTTATTGTAAACCATTATGTAATGGTCGTGTGTAAACGGTATATTTTAGATTATCATTATTTGATAATCTACGTAATGCTTTTAAACCTTTATCGATAAAATAAAGGTTATGGTTGTTTTAAAAAATGAATGCAGTCTTTGAAAAACGTCTCATATAGAGGTCAAAACCTCGCGACGAAATCAATTAATATGGAACGTTTATAATCAATATGAACGGGACATTTCACTTTTAGCTGAAATTTCATACAATATCATCTATCACTCAAGTAGATCCCCACTGTAATTAAGTGTAAACTTTGCTTTAACAAAACGTTGGCCGAATGGTAATTTTTTTGTCAACACTTCCTGTTAATTAAAGTTCATACATTTCACATTTCGAATCTTAAAAAGTGTCTTGTTGATGACATACTCGTTATTCCCTTGGATGATCTTCGCAATGATGATAAATTGCACTTCACCGGAAAACCTATAGAAGTTATGGATCGTGAGGTTAAACGTTTGAAACAAAGCTCTATTCCTGTTGTTAAGATCCGTTGGAATTCACGAAGAGGCCACAAGTATACCTGGGAATGTGAAGACCAGATGAAGCGGAAATATCCTTATATTTTCTCAAACGTTGATGCATCCGAGAAGTCTTCCTGAAACTTCGGGACGAAGTTTAAATTAACGGGGAGGTACTATAACAACCCTCATATTTCCATTCCAAAGTGACTAAAATGCCCTTAGGGTTTCACCAGGTTGTTTTGTATATTTGAGTTAGGGTTGTTATCCGTTCATAATTAATGATCTTAATTAATACTATAATTTATTAATTAAAACCCAAACCCTAATATTATTTAAAAATCCTAAACCTAACCCTACCTATTAAATACTAAACCCTAACCCTAAAATATAAACTATAAGTATTAATTTAAGTGTGACATTATATAACCTTTAAAAACCAATATAAACTAATTAAAGTCAAGTTAAAAAAAAATTAATAAAAGTTAGGGACTAATAATTAAATAAAATGTAATGTAAATAAATGTAACTTTAATAATAATAATCATAATAACTTTAATAAAAAATTAATATAAGATATATATTTAAATATAGACTTTCCGAAATAAAAAAATATATAAATAAATACATGTATAACAATAAATCGGCTAGGCTAGGAAATAAAATAGGAAAACATCTTGACCACTAAGTTAACCACTAATCATAATCTAATCCTAATTCCTAACCCTTTTATCTCAAGAAAACCTTGATCTTTAAGTAATTCTAATGGGATTAAGACTTCCAAAAGTCATCTATAAAAGGCTCGTGATTTTTCCTTATTGAGCATCACAAAATAAATCCCATAAATCTCCTTTTTGTTGGTGCATTAAGTCGACAGGTTACCAGCTGTTCTCCCTCCTCTTTGTCGACTAAAACTGTAACGACCCTGGATTTTCCAACGTTTATTTATTAATAATTATTATTATTAATACGTGTGATTAAACGAATGTATGTTATTACATTTACATGTAGCCATGATTGCCCGTACTTGACTTTAATTGCCCGAAACGTCTTTGTGACACACGAAACTTTCACGAATAATATTTTAGATATTATTTACATTCATGATTAAGTTTTATTAATCATTTTAATTAACTATGGTTATTAGTTAGTTACATGGGCTTTAATTGGACTTTTATTGGATTACTTGTTAATTACTTACAAACTTGGGCTTTATTTTTGTACATGGACTTGATTAGCCCACTCTACTTCTTTAATGGACTATTTAGCCCAAGTCTTTCATGTGTAAGTATCACTTAGGATGGAAACTAGTTAGTTTGTGCAATTGGAATCTTGTTAGCTCATAATCCCCATGAGACCCCATCCAATAACCACCATTTTGAACTTTAACATACAAGTAACCACCAAACAAAGTCCTCCCTCCATTTTTCTGCTGGAAAACCGTGGCCTTTAGGCCATGTGATAGAGTTTTGTTTTTCATTTTTCATTACTTACACTCATCCATTCCTCTCATTCAAACACACACACATTTACTTGCAAAATCCTCTCAACATTTCCTCTCTTTTTCTCTCTAAACTTGTAAGTTACATGAGACTTTTTCTCTTCCTTTCTTCTTGTCTAAACCGAATTCAAACACCCCTTTAATCATCATCATCTTTTGTTACTTGTTCTTGATTATTATTTAACTACTTGTCTTTGTTAATTGTTGTTACTTACTTACATGTTACAAGAATAAACTTTCTAGTTTGATTCTTCTTTTATCTTGTATCTTCAAAAACACACAAGAACTTAACTTACTAGTTATGTTCTACATACACTTTCTTAAAAGATTGCAAGTTCATGTGTTGCAAATCATACTTGAAAGTCATGTTAGTAAACTTTAAAGTTTACTTTCTTAAAGATCAAACTTTGGTTTGAATCTTTAAAGTATGAACAAACCATGAACTAATTACTTGTTTACTTAGTTTATTTCTTCATATTATACACTTTAATTTCTTGTTTGTTGGTTGTGATTGGTCAATTGTTACTAGTTAACTTTGGTCTCATTAATCTTGAACTAAAAGTAACTTTAAAAGTTCAAGAACATGTAAATGAAACATTTTAATTATAACTTTGTACACTTATGTTAGATCTAGACTTTTGAGTCTTGGATCTTCAAGATCAAACTAAGAACTATGTTCTACAACTTAAGATCTTGATTTCATAAGTTCACTTTCAAGTTTGTAACTTATCATTAGTCTTAAAGTTCATGTATGTGTTAGATCTAAGACTTTGATGTAACTTTGGTTCATCAAAACACTTACAACTCTTAAGTGAAGTTGTGCTACATGTCTTAGACTTACACAAGGGTTATGATGGTCCAACCTTGGTAAAGATGATGTAAACACATCAATGAGTTGTACACTTGAAGCTATAGGCATCAAGGATGGGAACCATGATGAACATCAAGCACCAAACTCACCGGAACCCATTATTTTTCTGTTTTCTGTCTGCTAAATAATGTTTTATGGTTTCTGTAACAGACCAGTAGACCTGGGCTGTTGTGATTATGATTTTCAAATAGCTCTTTTTGAGTAGATAACTTTTCATTTAATACTCGTCTTCATCCGAGTTACGGTTTAGGATTTATGGCCCTCCGATCGTCACTAGGTCCTTTTAACGTTGTGCAGAAATTTCAGACCTACTCACACTTAAACCGTCACCACGGTTAAACGAAGTCGAGTTTGCTTTTGTAAATTTTACCACACTTAAGGGACTCATATACGGAGCCATGGCCACTGGTCTCACCTTAATTCAGTAAGTTTAGAGGCCGTGGTGACTGATCGAAGTCAGCTTTTGTTTTAAACTACTTTCATGAACGAAACCTACTTTACACCTTTTGTTAAATGATGAATGATGATGACCCTTAAGACCTTATTTACATACTTTTAAACCTATTAAGACGATTTACTGACTTAGTACTATTTGCCTTAGGTTGAGGACCTTCGGACCGATTACTTGCACACCTTTTCCGAACCGACTTTACGACTATACTATCATTGTGAGTTATAGCATTCCCTTTTTACTTTAACTTATTTTGGGAACTGAGAATACATGCGGATTTTATGTTTTACATACTAGGCATGAGTACTTAAACTTATATATGTGTGGGTTATACAACGGCATAAAAATTCCGTTTAGCTCGGTAACGTTTAATCATTGGTTTTTGAACCGTGAACGCGAATCTTAGATATGGATCCATAGGGTTTGACATCCCCACTCGGGCTAGTAGCGCTAGCATTTAACGAGTGTTTAATACTTCATAAACATACGCACTTGCCAAGTGTACTTTCAGGGGGTATAAACGTTAAGTTAGTTACCAAGTGCCCACGGTTAACATATACTTTATCATACTGTTTTGAAAAGCTCTTTGTAGCACTGAAATCTCGTGGCCTACCTTACATACTGTTATACTTAAACTATAGCTCACCAACTTTTGTGTTGACGTTTTTAAGCATGTTTTTCTCAGGTGCTTGAGGTTAGCTTCCGCTGTGTACTAGTCGTGCTGTAGACACCCGCTGCTTAGAGTTGTCATCGCATGAACTACTTTACCTTGCATTCAAACTTTAGTACTTTTGAACTATGACTTGTAACGACCATTGTGGTCACATACACTTATTATTTGCTTCTACTTAGTGAAGCATGCTTTTGGAATGTAAAACATTCGATGTTGGTTTAGACATCACTTTATTAATGAATGCAAACTCTTTTTAAAAATGCAAATAGTACTTAACCTTGTAATGATCCTGTTGTTGATGATTCGTACACGATTATTTTGTACGGGGCATAAAATTTGGTATCAGAGCATTGGTTGTAGGGAATTAGGTTGCATTAGTGAGTCTAAGACCGACCCGAGTAGGATTCACTAATAGGACTAATCTACAACTTGCTATATTACATGTTTCTGCTGAACTTACTGCATGCTGCTGCTTACTTTTACTGCTATATGCCTTATGCTATTACATGATTTCACTACTGCATGCTATTACTTGCTTTCGATTGCATGCTACCTTCGTACGATTTGCTGTTATTGCCATGCTACTTATTGTTATACATGATTTAAACTGTTGGCCTAATACGTGCTTGCTTTATGACTTACTGACATGGAAAATTTATTTTCCTTATTCAGATGTCGGATGTACCACCTGCTAGCGTTTTGGGCAGTTTAGACTCTTCAGCTACTCCACCTACCACCGTTGCCGATCCACCGATCCCGATACGCACGAGTGACCCCGGTGCTTCATCTTCCGGGACTAGCAGCCAGCCGCCTGCACCAGTGGCTACTATCGATGGACACATGGACCCTGCGGAGATTCCAGCTCCGTCTGCTCCCGGACCCTCGGAGTCACAGCCCCGCATCGGTGGTGTTGTGATCCCCACGGAGTTCGGGGAAGGGCCATTTCGTAACCATATGCGCGTGTCGTGCCGCCGCGCTCCAGATGGACGTTTAGTGCCGATTCCGCCAGGCAGACACAGAGAGATGTTGGCCGCCTTCGGACTGCCAGTTCAGCCACACGTACCACTACCACATGATTCTGATGATCCTTCATCCGATGACTCCTCTACAGATGACTCCAGTGACTCCGACGAAGAGAACCTTGATGACGTACCTATACAGGCACCCTCCACCCCGCCGAAGAAGCGGTACAGTCCTGATGGCACCGTCATTCCAGGGGTGAATGGAGGTCGTGCTTTCACTGACGCTTTTGGTCAGCGTCGGAGGGTTACTGCCCGTAAGCGGCTTGTGCCGTACCCTGCCGACCCACTCATACGTAAGGCACCTCGTTACGTGCTGACTATTTCTGGAGCCGGGACATCTGCACCCCGTTTCGTGCGGTCTGCACCACCCGCTCCACCAGCACCATCTGCTCCACCGGCCCCACCTGCACCTCCAGCACCACCTGCCCCACTAACTTCCACTGTCAAGGAATTGACAAAGGAGGTGGAAATCCTCCGAGCTCGGGTTACTGAGCTCGAGGAGCAGTTGGCTCAAGTTTTAAACATCCTTCACCCACCTTCACCGTAGGACTTTTGAATTTAGATTTCGTTATGTAATCTAGTTGTAGTTTATTGTATTACTCATGTATTGTACGGACTTATCCAGATGTATGAAACTTATTATTATTAATGGAACTTTGCGTTATTTAAATTCTTGCACGATGTTCTATTTACATTACTGTACGATGATTATGTGGTATTTGTACCTAGATGCGTTATTTAATAACATGTGATGTTTTGATTCCATGTTGGTTACTATATACTGTATTATTACTACTTATATACTGGATTTTGACTTGAGTCAAAATTTTTGTTTAGAACACCATGGCTAATGGTCGATCCACACCTACTGCTGCTCAAATTGAAGAGATGATCCAAGAACATGTAGCCGCAGCCCTAGCAGAAAGAAACCTCCAAGCTCCACCGCCACCACCACCGGTTATCCCACCCGTTCAAAATGGATGTACTTACAATGAATTCCAGAGCTGCAAACCACATAACTTCAGTGAAACCGAGGGACCGGTTGGTCTCACCAGATGGTTCGAGAAACTTGAATCAGTATTCCGAGTTAGCAACTGTTCGGAGGACAGCAAAACCAAATTTGCTTCTTGCACGCTATCTGACGGCGTGCTCACGTGGTGGAACACAATGGCACAGGCACAAGGCATTGATGAGGCGTATGCTACGCCATGGGAAGCATTTAAGTGTGCCATGATTGAGGAGTATTATCCGAGAACCGAAATACAAAAGATGGAGATGGAATTCATGCAGTTAAAGTCCGTTGGGAAAGACCTTGATAGTTACAACATGAGATTTTTGGAACTAGCCCTGATGTGTCCGACAATGGTCACCCCGGAATTCAAACGAATGGAAAGGTACTTCTGGGGACTCCTTAAGAGCATTAAGGGAAACGTCACCTCATCCAAACCCCCAAATGTTCCCGAAACGATGCGCATGGTGCATATTTTAATGAATCGGATAACCATTGATGAACCGGAGAAAACTAAGTCTGAAGCGCGTACTAGTGAGAAACGCAAATGGGATAACCACAACAACAACAACAACAACAACAACAGGGGAAGAAACTATGAACAGAACCCGGCGAAACGACATGAGGGTTTCAGAGGAAACAACAACGGTGGAAACCCCAACCCCAACAACAACACCAACTCCAACCCGAACTACAAGGGAACCCTACCTCAATGCAAGAGGTGTTACAAACATCACACTGGGTATTGTAATGTTGTGTGTGAGAAGTGCCAACGGGCTGGGCATATCGGAAAAGACTGCAAGGTCACCACTTTGAATGGGAAGCCGAATACCAATGGACCTAAAAAGTGCTACGAATGCGGGCAGACGGGCCATTTCAGAAATGCGTGCCCAAATAAGAGAAAAAATGGCGGACCACCGCGCGCTAGAGCTTTCAACGTTAATGCAAGGGACGCACGCGAAAACCCCGACTTGGTGACAGTTATATTCAAAATCAACAATATTTTAGCTTCTGTCTTGTTTGATACTGGTACGGATAGAAGTTATATATGTAGACATTTTTGCGATAAGATTAATTGGTCATTAGTCCCGTTAAAAGAGAGTATGCTTGTCGAGGTCGCCAATGGAAAACTTGAAAAAGTTGACCATATTAGTCAAGGAGCTATTATCAACATAGCTAGTGCAGATTTCGAAATTGATTTGATACCCATCAAACTGGGAAGTTTTGACGTGATCGTCGGTATGGATTGGTTGAGCAAGATAAGGGCCGATATTATCTGCAGAGATAAAGCACTTCGCATACCACAAGGAGATGGCGAACCACTGGTTATCTATGGAGAAAGATGTACCTCGAAGTTGAACCTCATTAGTTGCGTGAAAGCGCAAAAGATTATGAAGAAGGGACGTTTTGCTATCCTAGCACATGTGAAAGCGGTAGAAACTGAGGTGAAGAGCGTGAACGACGTTCAAATTGTGAACGAATTTTCCGATGTCTTCCCAGAGGAACTTCCTGGATTACCGCCACAGAGAGCAGTAGAGTTTCAAATTGATTTAGTGCCAGGAGCTGCACCTGTAGCTCGCGCACCTTATAGACTCGCACCTTCCGAGATGCAAGAATTACAAAGCCAACTACAAGAACTACTTGACCGTGGATTTATCCAAACAAGTTTCTCGCCTTGGGGCGCACCTGTTCTGTTTGTGAAGAAGAAGGA
Source organism: Rutidosis leptorrhynchoides (assembly GCF_046630445.1). NCBI lineage: Eukaryota > Viridiplantae > Streptophyta > Magnoliopsida > Asterales > Asteraceae > Rutidosis > Rutidosis leptorrhynchoides. The sequence goes on along the minus strand of NC_092336.1, from coordinate 386,828,226 downwards.
TGGATCCTTCCGTATGTGTATCGACTACCGTGAACTCAACAAATTGACTATCAAGAATCGGTATCCTCTTCTACGAATTGACGATCTTTTTGATCAACTACAAGGATCGAGCGTTTACTCAAAGATCGGTTTACGATCCGGGTATCACCAGCTGAGGATGAAGGAAAGTGACGTGATGAAAACTGCATTCAGGACCCGTTATGGTCATTATGAGTTTCTCGTGATGCCATTCGGTTTGACAAATGCACCTGCCGTGTTTATGGACCTCATGAATCGTGTCTGCAAGCCGTACTTGGATAAATTTGTTATCGTCTTCATATATGATATCCTCATCTACTCTAAGAGCGAAGAAGAACATGAGCAACACCTCCAACTAGTGCTTGAGCTCTTAAGACAAGAGCAACTTTACGCCAAATTCTCCAAGTGTGAATTTTGGTTGAAGGAAGTTCAGTTTCTGGGTCATGTTGTGAGCGACCAGGGTATCAAAGTTGATCCCGCCAAGATTGAAGTCATCAGCAAGTGGGAGACCCCCACTACTCCGACGCATATTCACTAATTCCTAGGTCTCGCCAGTTACTACCGAAGATTCATCGAAGGATTTTCTCTGATTGCACGTCCTTTGACCGCACTGACTCACAAGGGCAAGAAGTTCATTTGGGAACCCGCACACGAATCAGCATTCCAAACTTTGAAGAAGAAGTTAACCACCGCACCTATCCTATCACTTCCTGAGGGCAGTGATGACTTTGTTGTTTATTGTGATGCATCGAAGAGTGGTTTTGGTTGTGTACTGATGCAATGATCGAAGGTTATCGCTTACGCCTCCCGACAACTGAAGATTCACGAGCGGAACTACACTACGCATGATCTTGAACTTGGAGCCGTTGTATTTGCACTCAAATTGTGGAGACATTATTTGTATGGAACTAAGAGTACTATCTTCACCGATCACAAGAGTCTCCAGCACATCTTTGATCAGAAGCAACTGAATATGAGACAGCGTCGATGGATCAAGACGCTCAACGACTACGATTGTGAACTTCGTTATCACCCTAGTAAGGCCAATGTTGTAGCTGACGCTTTAAGCCGAAAGGAGAGGACGACACCTCTTCGTATCCGGGCACTGAACATCACCATCCATTCGAACCTCAACAGCCAGATCAGAGTAGCCCAAGATAAGGCTCTCAAGGAGGAGAACATATCTCACGAACATTTGAACATACTTGTCTCTCGATTCGAGATTAGGGAGTCTGGACTCCGATGTTATGCCGGAAGAATTTGGGTACCTTGTTATGGAGATTTACGGAACCTTATACTTGATGAAGCACACAAATCAAGATATTCGATTCATCCTGAAGCGGGCAAGATGTACCACGACCTTAAAGAATAGTATTGGTGGCCGAATCTTAAGAAGGACGTTGCGACTTATGTTAGTAAGTGTTTGACTTGCTCGAAGGTTAAAGCCGAGCATCAGAGACCTTCTGGGTTGCTTCAACAACCAGAAATCCCACAATGGAAGTGGGAACAGATAACAATGGATTTCATCACCAAGCTGCCGAAGACGGTGGGCGGATACGATACTATTTGGGTTATTGTTGACCGCCTTACCAAATATGCACACTTTGTAGCGATGAAGGAAATAGATACAATGGAAAGACTTGCTCAGCTATACATCAAGGAGGTTGTATCTCATCACGGTGTACCTTTATCGATCATCTCAGATCGCGATCCCCGTTTTGCCTCTAGATTTTGGCGTTCTTTGCAAGAAGCCATGGGAACTCGTCTTGACATGAGTACTGCTTATCATCCTCAGACTGACGGGCAAAGTGAATGAACGATTCAGACGTTGGAAGACATGTTGCGTGCATGTGTCATTGATTTTGGAAAGGCCTGGGAAAGGCATTTGCCACTAGCCGAATTCACGTACAACAACAGTTATCACTCGAGCATTAACGCTGCACCTTTTGAAGCATTGTATGGCCGTAAGTGTCGATCCCCTATTTGTTGGGCCGAAGTAGGCGAAAAGCAAATCACTGGACCCGAGGTAGTCCACGAAACGACGGAGAAGATTGCTCAGATTCAAGCTAGACTTAAGACTGCCCTCGATCGTCAAAAGAGTTATGCAGATCTTAAACGTAAAGACTTTGAATTCAACGTTGGTGATCGTGTAATGTTGAAGGTTGCACCTTGGAAAGTTGTGATTCGCTTGGGAAAACGTGGAAAGTTGAACCCACGATACATTGGTCCTTTTGAAATTTTGGAACGCGTTGGACCCGTTGCTTACCGGTTAAACCTACCAGCCCAATTGAGCTCAGTTCATCCTACCTTCCATGTGTCAAACTTGAAGAAGTGTCTTGCTGCACCTGAACTTATCATACCACTGGAAGAACTTACAATTGATGACAAACTCCACTTTGTGAAGGAACCTGTTGAAATTATGGATCGTGAGATCAAAACTTTGAAACGCAACAAGATTTCGATCGTCCGAGTGCGATGGAATGCCAAACGAGGACCTGAGTTTACTTGGGAGCGAGAGGATCAAATGATGCGGAAGTATCCTCACCTTTTCCCGACTCCTCCATCTACCTCAGCTTAAATTTCGGGACGAAATTTTCTTTAACAGGTGGGTAATGTAACGACCCTGGATTTTCCAACGTTTATTTATTAATAATTATTATTATTAATACGTGTGATTAAACGAATGTATGTTATTACATTTACATGTTGCCATGATTGCCCGTACTTGACTTTAATTTCCCGAAACGTCTTTGTGACACACGAAACTTTCACGAATAATATTTTAGATATTTTTTACATTCATGATTAAGTTTTATTAATCATTTTAATTAACTATGGTTATTAGTTAGTTACATGGGCTTTAATTGGACTTTTATTGGATTACTTGTTAATTACTTACAAACTTGGGCTTTATTTTTGTACATGGACTTGATTATCCCACTCTACTTCTTTAATGGACTATTTAGCCCAAGTCTTTCATGTGTAAGTATCACTTAGGATGGAAACTAGTTAGTTTGTGCAATTGGAATCTTGTTAGCTCATAATCCCCATGAGACCCCATCCATTAACCACCCTTTTGAACTTTAACATACAAGTAACCACCAAACAAAGTCCTCCCTCCATTTTTCTGCTAGAAAACCGTGGCCTTTAGGCCATGGGATAGAGTTTTGTTTTTCATTTTTCATTACTTACACTCATCCATTCCTCTCATTCAAACACACACACATTTACTTGCAAAATCCTCTCAACATTTCCTCTCTTTTTCTCTCTAAACTTGTAAGTTATATGAGACTTTTTCTCTTCCTTTCTTCTTGTCTAAACCGAATTCAAACACCCCTTTAATCATCATCATCTTTTGTTACTTGTTCTTGATTATTGTTTAACTACTTGTCTTTGTTAATTGTTGTTACTTACTTACATGTTACAAGAATAAACTTTCTAGTTTGATTCTTCTTTTATCTTGTATCTTCAAGAACACACAAGAACTTAACTTACTAGTTATGTTCTACATACACTTTCTTAAAAGATTGCAAGTTCATGTGTTGCAAATCATACTTGAAAGTCATGTTAGTAAACTTTAAAGTTTACTTTCTTAAAGATCAAACTTTGGTTTGAATCTTTAAAGTATGAACAAACCATGAACTAATTACTTGTTTACTTAGTTTATTTATTCATATTATACACTTTAATTTCTTATTTGTTGGTTGTGATTGGTCAAATGTTACTAGTTAACTTTGATCTCATTAATCTTGAACTAAAAGTAACTTTAAAAGTTCAAGAACATGTAAATGAAACTTTTTAATTATAACTTTGTACACTTATGTTAGATCTAGACTTTTGAGTCTTGGATCTTCAAGATCAAACTAAGAACTATGTTCTACAACTTAAGATCTTGATTTCATAAGTTCACTTTCAAGTTTGTAACTTATAATTAGTCTTAAAGTTCATGTATGTGTTAGATCTAAGACTTTGATGTAACTTTGGTTCATCAAAACACTTACAACTCTTAAGTGAAGTTGTGCTACATGTCTTAGACTTGCACAAGGGTTATGATGGTCCAACCTTGGTAAAGATGATGTAAACACATCAATGAGTTGTACACTTGAAGCTATAGGCATCAAGGATGAGAACCATGATGAACATCAAGCACCAAACTCACCGGAACCCATTATTTTTCTGCTTTCTGTCTGCTACCTAATGTTTTATGGTTTCTGTAACAGACCAGTAGACCTGGGCTGTTGTGATTATGATTTTCAAATATCTCTTTTCTAGTAGATAACTTTTCATTTAATACTCGTATTCATCCGAGTTACGGTTTAGGATTTATGGCCCTCCGATCGTCACTAGGTCCTTTTAACGTTGTGCAGAAATTTCAGACCTACTCACACTTAAACCGTCACCAAGGTTAAACAAAGATGAGTTTGCTTCTGTAAATTTTACTACACTTAAGGGACTCATATACGGAGCCATGGACACTGGTCTCACCTTAATTCAGTAAGGGTAGAGGCCGTGGTGACTGATCGAAGTCAGCTTTTGTTTTAAACTACTTTCATGAACGAATCCTACTTTACACCTTTTGTTAAATGATGAATGATGATGACCCTTAAGACCTTATTTACATACTTTTAAACCTATTAAGATGATTTACTGACTTAGTACTATTTGCCTTAGGTTGAGGACCTTCGGACCGATTACTTGCACACCTTTTCCGAACCGACTTTACGACTACATTATCATTGTGAGTTATAGCATTCCCTTTTTACTTTAACTTATTTTGGGAACTGAGAATACATGCAGATTTTATGTTTTACATACTACGCACGAGTACTTAAACTTATATATGTGTGGGTTATACAACGGCATAAACATTCCCTTTAGCTCGGTAACGTTTAATCATTGGTTTTTGAACCGTGAACGCGAATCTTAGATATGGATCCATAGGATTTGACATCCCCACTCGGGCTAGTCGTGCTAGCATTTAACGAGTGTTTAATACTTCGTAGACATACGCACTTGCCAAGTGTACTTTCAGGGGGTATAAACGTTAAGTTAGTTACCAAGTGCCCACAGTTAACATATACTTTATCTTACTGTTTTGAAACGCTCTTTGTAGCACTGAAATCTCGTGGCCTACCTTACATACTGTTATACTTAAACTATAGCTCACCAACCTTTTTTGACGTTTTTAAGCATGTTTTTCTCAGGTGCTTGAGGTTAGCTTCCGTTGTGTACTAGTCGTGCTAGTCGTGCTGTAGACACCCGCTGCTTAGAGTTGTCATCGCATGAACTACTTTACCTTGCATTCAAACTTTAGTACTTTTAAACTATGACTTGTAACGACCATTATGGTCACATACACTTATTATTTGCTTCTACTTAGTGAAGCATGCTTTTAGAATGTAAAACATTCGATGTTGGTTTAGACATCACTTTATTAATGAATGCAAACTCTTTTTGAAAACGCATATAGTACTTAACCTTGTAATGATCCTGTTGTTGATGATTCGTACACGATGATTTTGTACGGGGCATCACACAAACACTCTCCATCACAGCCCATTTATAGTCGACAATCACCACCACCAAACCTGCTGTTTTCTATCGACTAAAAACAGCTTTCCCCAGCCTCCTGCAATTTTCCAATCAACCCACAAAACAAGCCTGCAGTCGACTTCCATTAACCCCAATCGAACAGCCTTTCTCCAGCCTGCAATTCGCCACTATCCTGCTCCTGTCCAACTACTATTTTGACACCCAAACAGCCCACAATCATCCCTTGTTGCTGCGTTCTGTTGGGTTTTTCCTGCTGCTGCTGTCGAGTTCAAACAAGCCAAGAAAAACCTTGTTTTGGGTCGTAATTGTTCCTGCTGTACCTGCTGTGTTTGTCAAGCCAAAAACAGTCCAAGAAACCTCAAGTGGGTCGTTGTTGCTGCTGCTACTGGTTTCTATTTCTGTCTCGCATCACCATCATCATCATATTCTTAGTCTCATTCCTCATAAGGTAGTCTAAAACCCTAGTTTAATCATGCGTTTGAATCAATTACTCTTAAGTTGTTATTAAATTTTATGTTAAGTATTATAAAGTTGATTAATGAATAAAAGATTATGAATGCATGTGAATAAGGTTAAAAGATAATGAAGATTATGATTAATAAGATTGTAAAATTTAAAAGTATTAGGTTATAAACTAGTAATATAACTATGTATGAATAAAAAGTTTATGATTTTATGTGTTAAGGTTTAATGAATTAGTGTTGAACATGATTTAGTAATTGATTTGATCATGAAGCAAGTAAATATTAAAAATTGAAGATAAAGGTTATGATCATGATTATTGGATATGAATATGAATTGATTAATAAGTTGTTAGGTTGTGATTAGGTGTATTAAAAGATTGAACATGAGTTGATTATGATTATTAGGGTTATAAGATTTGGATAATACTTATGGTTAATAAAGATTAGGGTTGGTGAATGTTAATGTTATTAGCTTATGATTACGTTGAAAGTTATGATTTTATGATTAGTAAAGTATAATGATCATGATGTACTTACATGCATGCATGCATACGTACGTATGCACATATATATAGGTAGGTATATGCTTGTGTATATATTTAGATATATACATATGTGTATGTGTATATGTATGTGTATATATGTATGTATATGTACGTGTGAGTGTATGTATGAATGTGTATTATGTAAGTTATATTAATTTAGTAAACATAATAAGAAAAGTAATAAGTGCATATATATATATATATATATATATATATATATATATATATATATATATATATATATATATATATATATATATGCACTTATCATCTTACACTTATATATATATATATAACAGATATACCTAATATGTATATACTATATAGTTATGAACGTGTATAATAGTAATAAAGAATATATATGTATGTATCATATAGGTATATTCATACATGTAACATAATAGTTGATTAATTAAAGAATAATACTATTATTAGTATAACTTATACACCTAACTATATAGTAACACCATAAAGTACACTAAGTATATTATCACTTATATATATAACTAATAAGTACATTAATAACTTGTTATGTGTATACACCTTATAACATGAAGGTTATAATTAAAGATAGCGTACAAAGACTACAAACATCACCGCTACTTGTGGCCTAGGGTGATCCTTGTTGCTATTATGGGATACGCTTGTGGATCTCGAATGCCAAGACTTAGATTCTGGTCAAGAGTCCTGGGCTCCCGGTAACAATAGATCATTCGAGTGACTTGCATGTTAGCAACGAAGTTTGGGCGAGATTGTACAACATCTTTGTTAAAATTATAACCCAACTTCTTAAACTAGAAGCTTACTATAAGTGGAAGCTTTCCATAAATAGTAGGTTTCCAAGTATAGAAACTTTTGAGAAATAGTAACTTTTCTCGAAAACCGTCACTGTTAATATAGTTTGCTATATTAATAAACAAATTTATGTCTATTAGACATTAACTAATTAAAAATTATATCTCTAGGTTGAGATCTCCGATTACATACTCCGTTCATACAACTTGCGTGGAATTTCTTAATTGCTATTAAGGTGAACTTCATAGCCCCTCTTTTTACTATTTCTTAACTGTTTGATAAACTTTGGGGTGAGACACATGCTTGCTTTCAAACTGTTTTACGCTTAGACACAAGTACACGAAAACTTTATTTTGATTAGTTCAAACTGTGCTATGTGTAAGACCCAAATATTTATATTACGTACTTATGTACTTATAACATTCGGGTTTTGGTTGCGTTGGCTATTTGTATTAGTTAAAAGGCAAAAGAAGCTGGAACTGGCCTGTTGCGCGCCGCGCGGTTCTGGTGCGCGCCGCGCAAAATGGCGCTGACAGAACTCCCTTGTTTTTATTTAATTAAATGAGGGGTAAAAGGGTAAAATCACATGGGGCCGGATTTGTGTGCCATATTAGCTACTTTGGATCAGTTTTGGATCAGTTTTCATGTCCATTCATCCCTTCCAAATATCTAGAGAGAGAGAGAGAGATATTTAGAGAGAGATTGGAGGTTTTGGTGAAGAAGAAGCTCGAATCGTTCAAAGTCTCGGGTTTTAAAGTTGTTCCTTTCGTTCTCGGCTACACGGTGATAGTATTGGTAAGCTCAAACTCCGAATTTCAATTATTTAATTTGATATTCAAGTTAGGGTTTTGAGTTAATTAGTTGTAAAACCCTTTTATGTGATGAAATGGGTTTAGTGAAGCTAGTAATCGGGTTTGTTGTTAATTGTTGGTGGATTTTGAGTTGGCGAACTAATTGGCCATGTTTAGAACTTTAATTTGAGTTTAATCACTTAAGTAGGTGATTATGGAAGTGTTGAAACCCATTTAGGGTAATTTGGTTGACTAGTTGTGACTTTGGGTCAAATTAGGGTTTGGTGGTGATTATGACCCATTTGGCGATTTAATGAGGTTTGTAAACTTAAAATGGATTAAGTTGAAGTATTAAACCAAGTTAAATGTGTTTTGGTGTAAAAACTTGTAAAGGATGAGATTTTGACCTTTATGGGTCAAAATTAGGGTTTAAGTGTCAAAATGGGTATGACACGTGTTTGGCACTTGTGTTCGGGTTTAATGGATGTATTAGGACCATTCTCACTCGTGTTAGTGATTATTGATTAGTTTTGGGCGCGGTTTGTACTTGGAAGTGCATTTGGGTCGAATTTGCACTAAGGGTCGAATTGGGTGGTTTATAAATCCATCCTAATTGTATTGTTGTAATTGTGATAATGGAATAGGTATCTTCCATTAGCAAGTTACGGATTCACTTGGAAGCTTCTTCAAGACTTCAAGGTGAGTGATAATATCCTATGTGCATATGTATGTGTAGGATGGGTGCGGGTCGGGTGAAGTGATTCTCGGTTATAGAGCTCACTTCACATATAGGTGGTTTTGATGGACTTGTGTATAAGTCCAATCGGCACGTTGTGCGTTTTGGTTGACCATCTTTGGCGAGATGCACATTTTGTGTGCACATTATCACACTTGGTTGTGATTTGGTTGTTGTAACCCTAATGGCGAAGGGTTGATATGGTTGTGTTGTGGATGACCCCGATTTGGTGGATTTTATAATCCCGTGACCATGGGTTTTGGTATTGAGAAATGAATCTCGGGTAGTGCGGATTCATGGTGACTCGGGTTGTTCGGTCACCTTATTTGAGGTAGTGAATCTCGGGTAGTGCGGATTCACGATGACTCGGGTTGTTCGGTCATCTTATGGTTGAGAAGTGAATTTCGGGTTGTGCGAATTCACAAGGCTCGGGTTGTTCGGCCAATGTTCGTGTGATTGAGGTTAAGGGGTTAACCTTGTGTATTATTATTATTGTATTATATTAATGTGTTGTTGTGTTGTAGCTAACCCTCCGGGTGTAGCTATTTGGCGATGTTTACTTTGTCGTTGGTGGACTATCTTTTGTGTTGTATCTTTAGCTCGTTGCTTAGATCGTACGGTATGCTTAGTGTAGATGCTTTATACTTGGATGCTTCGGTATGCGGTATTTGTTTTGTGTGGCGTATTCATTTTATACATATATATGTATGTAGTATATTATCATTCACTAAGCATTAGCGTACCCTCTCGTTGTTGACTCTTTTTATAGATTGCATGCGGATGGTGGCTCGGGTAAGCGCGAGGACTAGAAGACTTGCATAGTTGCTTTAGTGACTTGCTTTTGGATTGTTTAGGATTGGGTAGTGTATTCCCGATCGCCATGCTCGGCTTTGTTTTGTATTAAAATCTTAAAGTCGAAAATTGTATTTTTGGTACTTAAGGTGGTAATATGGGTCGATGTCGGACCCACTCCGTAAACTTAATTTTATTAATTAAACGTGCTAGTTTTATATATATGAATTCATGGTTGAAAGCGTTTTGGCTAAAAATGTCGGGAACTAGTCGAACATTTTCGTTAAATTGACTTCCGGGGACAGCGGGCTGTCCAGGTGGTTTGGCGCGCCGCGCACCCACCTGGCGCGCCGCGCAATTGAACTGCACCAGAAATTTTTTTTTTTTGTTGTAAAATTTAACGGGAATTGCCGTGGTTTGGTTTGGGTTGTTACAAGTGGTATCAGAGCATGGTCTAAGGGATTTAGGTGACTTGAGATAGGTGCCTAGACTTAGACTTTTGTGTGCGCGTAATTTGTTGCGGGACTTGTAGGATTACGGGTCAGGAACGGGTTTAGTTAGTGCCTTGTTTATAGGTCGACTAACGTTTATATTAGTAATGCGGATATTATTAACATATTATTTGTGTTGTGGTGTAATTCTCGCGTGTGCTTCTATCGCGTAGAATTTTGTTTGTGTTTGTTTATAGCATCGAGCGAGGCGGTCGTTGTACTAACGAGTCGATGCGGCGTGCGTGCGTAATAAGAACTTGCAGACCTTATTACGGGTGCAAATCGTGTCTAACAAGTGATGTACGACGAGTGTTTAGCAAGATGGGAGGGTGTTGTGCGTGTCGTTTTATACGTGCGTGGACTAATCGTTTTGCATTCTTTAGAATGACGACGCGAAACGAGACCGAGACGAACGACACGGAATTTAACGCTAGAGTTACGGCCGCCGTTGCGGAGCAAATGAGGGCGTTTCGAGAAGAAATGGATGGGAAGTATTCCGAATTCCAAAATAGGGGTGAAATGGAGCGTTGTCTTAAGAGCTTCATGAGGACTAAACCCCCTATGTATGATGGGAAACCGGATCCTTTGGTGAGTACGACTTGGGTTTCGGATGTCGAAGGGTGTTTTCGTACTATGGAATGCCCACCCGAGAAAAAGACGAGACTCGCTACTAGTTTGTTGCGAGGTAGGGCGAAGGATTGGTTGGATGGCAAGATTGATCTTGTCGGTGGTGAGACGTTTATGGCATTATCATGGGACGAATTTAAGGAGGAATTCTTCGAGGAGTTCCGAACTTCAGCCGATTTATCGGAATTGCGTTGTGAGTTGCGAAATTTGCAACAGGGTTCTATGGACTTGAATACTTTAAAGACGACTTTTATGTCGAAGGCTCGTTTTTGCCCGGAATATTTGGGGAACGATCGTTTGTTGATGGAGGATTTCTATCGAACTTTGAGCGATGACTTGAAAAGCAAAATTAGCCGGGGTTACGCGAAGTCGTTTGCGGAGTTATTTGCGGTGGCTAGAGGTTTCGAGTCTTATACGCGATCGAAAAAGGCCGAACCTTCAAGTGAGAGAAGGGTTATTACTTATGGTGCTCCGAGTAAGAGGACTAAGGGTCCGAGTGCGAGTACGAGTAATGTGGTAAAGGGCGCGGTGGATTCTCGTGCACCTAGGTGTTTCAATTGTGGCGTTAGGGGTCACAAGTTGTGGGAATGCATAATGCCGAGAAGTGATGACGGAATGTGCTACTATTGTCATAAAGAGGGACATCGCAAGCCGGATTGTCCCGAGTTGGCGGCGGCGAATGCCGCAAGGAGACTTTGAGGTACGTTTCGTTTTAATAAATATGTCTTTTGAATATTTATTTATGTGGCGTTTAGGTTCGGATTTGTTAGATGCATTGTGTTGTGCATGTTATTGTTAAGGGTGACGTTCCTAATGGAAGTACCCTGTGACGATGTTTGATTTTTGGGACGAAGGGCGTAAGACTTGGTGCAACCAAGCATTCCTTAGTATTTGGGAAATGTTACTACCAAGCCACGGAAATGGATTTGGTGTTCGATTGTTAAGCGCGTGTTCGCTTCTGTGTTGAAGTGATGAACCATGGGGTTCGTCGGGTGATTGGAACCTTTGAGGCCGAGTGTTTAAAATCTCGATGTGTGTTGGTAATGGAGTCTTTATGACGCGACATTAGGTGCCTCTTTTATACCTACTAGCGTGGTGTCGACTCCGATTGTGTTGTGGTTACATTGTACTTAGGGTACCGGGAGAAACCCGTAGGTACATGAGTGACTAGGTGAAACTTGACAAACTAAAGCAATTGGATAATTGAGAGGGTATGGTTTGTGTAATCGTGGTACACTTTTCGTTCGAAGTGTTTAAGGATTGATTGAAATCCTTCGTGTGCTCAAGGTTAGAGCAAGGTGTGGTGATGGGTCGTGTGTACCCAATTGTTGGTAAAGTCTACCTTTGGTAGCATTGTACGGTTGTACGAGTTGTGAGATAGGAACGTGGTTCCAAGTGGGGGAGTCGCACTCCCGCACGAGGAAGTTTTAGTGTGATATTTCGGATGATGCTTTTGGTAGATCCGGAAATTTTTGTCGAGCCCTAGTTTTGGTCGATTTGTGGTAGGGTACGATTTCGGATAAATTGTACTTATGGTTTGGATTGGAATTACCACCGAGGTGGTAATGTGGTAAATCTCGTTGAGAGATAATGGACGTGTTTGGTGAGCAAGGTGAAATCCTTCGATTAAGGAAGGTGTGTGTCGGGTTCTCTTTTGGAGAATTCTTGTTCGGTACCTATGCTTGATATAGGTGGTTCTTGCTCGATTATGGTATGTGATTGATGAAGCATGACTTTCGGAGTCCGCTGACTTCATCGTGGTATTGATGATTAATGAAGCATGACTTTCGGGGTCCGCTGACTTCATTATAGTATGGTTGCGTGATGGAGCATGATCTTTAGGGTCCGCTGACTTCATCATGGGAGTACGTGATTGATGGAGCATGATCTTTAGGGTCCGCTGACTTCGTCATGAGCGTGGTGTTGAGATCGGTGAAGCATGATCTTCGGGTCCGCTGACTTCATCCGGTATTGAGATCGGTGAAGCATGATCTTCGGGTCCGCTGACTTCATCCGATATTGAGATTGGTGGAGCATGACCTTCGGGGTCCGCTGACTTCATCAAGAGGGTTGTGTTGTGGGACGTGAATATCGGGTTGTTCGTATTCACAATATTTCGGGTAGTACGAATGTCCCTGTTGGTTGGGCTCATAGTTTGAGGTAGTGAATGTCGGGTAGTTCGGATTCACTAAGGTTCGGGTTGTACGGCCATCCTCGGTTATACTATGTGGCGGTAGTAGTGAATATCGGTTTGCACGTATTCACGATGACTCGGGTTTTGCGGTCATGTCGTTGTGAGATATATGGATTGGGTTGGTGGATTTCGGGTTGTGCGAATTCACCAAGGTTCGGGTTGTTTCGACCATCCTCCATATGTGTTTTGGCTCGGGTTGTTTCGGCCATGTTGAGTTGTAATCTATTGGTTGTTTGATACACCAATGGTGGGGTCGTGAGGACCATGTTGTGGGAACTATCGGTCGTTTTATGCGTCGATGGTGGGGTCGTGAGGACCATGTGGTATGATTAGTGGTGCGATAGCCGTATTTCGCTCACATGTTTGTTACGGGTGTGACGATAGATGATTTCGTACCCCTTGGGATTTGCGTTCCCATAGCCGTTTTGGGCGCTATCGGTTTCTAACCGTTGGATTGTATCGTTACGGTAGTTGCGTATTGGTCGTATTGCGCACTACAAGGGATGTTTAATGATTAGGTGATATCCGTAAGGATTCGTTTGGTTCGGTTTCATCGTTTCGGGTTGTTGACCTTAGGTTGAGACTTGGTTGCTTTTAGCGTTGTACTCGGTAATAGTACGCTAAGGGAGTTATATCTCGGTACGAGATTGGTTGAGTTTTCCCGATGTTAGGGAAGGAGCGTGGTTGTAGTGCTCGGATTGTGGTTTTGATAAATCGCGGGTGACGATTTAGTTGTGGAAGGCGATTCGTTGGAAAGAATTTCCTAGGAAAGTCGGATTTGAAACTTATGTTTAGGACCGTGTGTGGGGTCCGTTTGGTTAAGTGATGAGGATCACGAGGACGTGATCGAGCTTAAGTGGGGGAGAGTTGTAAGACCCAAATATTTATATTACGTACTTATGTACTTATAACATTCGGGTTTTGGTTGCGTTGGCTATTTGTATTAGTTAAAAGGCAAAAGAAGCTGGAACTGGCCTGTTGCGCGCCGCGCGGTTCTGGTGCGCGCCGCGCAAAATGGCGCTGACAGAACTCCCTTGTTTTTATTTAATTAAATGAGGGGTAAAAGGGTAAAATCACATGGGGCCGGATTTGTGTGCCATATTAGCTACTTTGGATCAGTTTTGGATCATTTTTCATGTCCATTCATCCCTTCCAAATATCTAGAGAGAGAGAGAGAGAGATATTTAGAGAGAGATTGGAGGTTTTGGTGAAGAAGAAGCTCGAATCGTTCAAAGTCTCGGGTTTTAAAGTTGTTCCTTTCGTTCTCGGCTACACGGTGATAGTATTGGTAAGCTCAAACTCCGAATTTCAATTATTTAATTTGATATTCAAGTTAGGGTTTTGAGTTAATTAGTTGTAAAACCCTTTTATGTGATGAAATGGGTTTAGTGAAGCTAGTAATCGGGTTTGTTGTTAATTGTTGGTGGATTTTGAGTTGGCGAACTAATTGGCCATGTTTAGAACTTTAATTTGAGTTTAATCACTTAAGTAGGTGATTATGGAAGTGTTGAAACCCATTTAGGGTAATTTGGTTGACTAGTTGTGACTTTGGGTCAAATTAGGGTTTGGTGGTGATTATGACCCATTTGGCGATTTAATGAGGTTTGTAAACTTAAAATGGATTAAGTTGAAGTATTAAACCAAGTTAAATGTGTTTTGGTGTCAAAACTTGTAAAGGATGAGATTTTGACCTTTATGGGTCAAAATTAGGGTTTAAGTGTCAAAATGGGTATGACACGTGTTTGGCACTTGTGTTCGGGTTTAATGGATGTATTAGGACCATTCTCACTCGTGTTAGTGATTATTGATTAGTTTTGGGCGCGGTTTGTACTTGGAAGTGCATTTGGGTCGAATTTGCACTAAGGGTCGAATTGGGTGGTTTATAAATCCATCCTAATTGTATTGTTGTAATTGTGATAATGGAATAGGTATCTTCCATTGGCAAGTTGCGGATTCACTTGGAAGCTTCTTCAAGACTTCAAGGTGAGTGATAATATCCTATGTGCATATGTATGTGTAGGATGGGTGCGGGTCGGGTGAAGTGATTCTCGGTTATAGAGCTCACTTCACATATAGGTGGTTTTGATGGACTTGTGTATAAGTCCAATCGGCACGTTGTGCGTTTTGGTTGACCATCTTTGGCGAGATGCACATTTTGTGTGCACATTATCACACTTGGTTGTGATTTGGTTGTTGTAACCCTAATGGCGAAGGGTTGATATGGTTGTGTTGTGGATGACCCCGATTTGGTGGATTTTATAATCCCGTGACCATGGGTTTTGGTATTGAGAAATGAATCTCGGGTAGTGCGGATTCATGGTGACTCGGGTTGTTCGGTCACCTTATTTGAGGTAGTGAATCTCGGGTAGTGCGGATTCACGATGACTCGGGTTGTTCGGTCATCTTATGGTTGAGAAGTGAATTTCGGGTTGTGCGAATTCACAAGGCTCGGGTTGTTCGGCCAATGTTCGTGTGATTGAGGTTAAGGGGTTAACCTTGTGTATTATTATTATTGTATTATATTAATGTGTTGTTGTGTTGTAGCTAACCCTCCGGGTGTAGCTATTTGGCGATGTTTACTTTGTCGTTGGTGGACTATCTTTTGTGTTGTATCTTTAGCTCGTTGCTTAGATCGTACGGTATGCTTAGTGTAGATGCTTTATACTTGGATGCTTCGGTATGCGGTATTTGTTTTGTGTGGCGTATTCATTTTATACATATATATGTATGTAGTATATTATCATTCACTAAGCATTAGCTTACCCTCTCGTTGTTGACTCTTTTTATAGATTGCATGCGGATGGTGGCTCGGGTAAGCGCGAGGACTAGAAGACTTGCATAGTTGCTTTAGTGACTTGCTTTTGGATTGTTTAGGATTGGGTAGTGTATTCCCGATCGCCATGCTCGGCTTTGTTTTGTATTAAAATCTTAAAGTCGAAAATTGTATTTTTGGTACTTAAGGTGGTAATATGGGTCGATGTCGGACCCACTCCGTAAACTTAATTTTATTAATTAAACGTGCTAGTTTTATATATATGAATTCATGGTTGAAAGCGTTTTGGCTAAAAATGTCGGGAACTAGTCGAACATTTTCGTTAAATTGACTTCCGGGGACAGCGGGCTGTCCAGGTGGTTTGGCGCGCCGCGCACCCACCTGGCGCGCCGCGCAATTGAACTGCACCAGAAATTTTTTTTTTTGTTGTAAAATTTAACGGGAATTGCCGTGGTTTGGTTTGGGTTGTTACACTATGACATGCTTAATCCCTGCCATGATATCGTTAGTTGCTGGAATTTTGGCAAGCTTAATTGTTGTGGGTAGCGCTATTGAGAGTGACGTCTCTAACCATTTGACCGTTGGTCTTTGGTTACATAATAATGATTTAACGACACGAACGAATAATGTGATCACGGGGTAACTTGTTTAGTTTCGATATCATACACCTCAGCATTACTAACGAACTGATTAAACTTTATAACTAAATCTTGTGGTCTAAAACCCATTGTGATTATTAAACCTATGTTGTTCACTCAACTATTTTTGGTTGACACTTTAAGTATTTTTGTCTCAGGTGAAGATTGCTAGAGTTATTTGCTACTTGGACTTTGCTGCTTTTGGAGTCCGCATTTATACATTCATATTATTGCATTAAAACATTTATTGTAATGACTTAATACTTTCCGCTGCTTTAATACATTGGTTTATATTAAAAACGTCTCATATAGAGTCGTTCTCACTTTACACTTGTGTTATGATATTGGTTAGTCACATATGACCCCGGTCCCATTTAGGGGTGTGACAATCAACATCCTATATTCCTATTCCGTGAATGTGATTTGTGTTGTTATATGCTAAATTGGTTTGTTCTAGGAACCATGGATTTCTTTCACTGTCTTCATCTTGATAGAGTAGATGAAAACTAAGTATTCAGTTCGTCGTGAAAATAGTACGCAATTACCTGATTTATATAGAAAAGGTCAAAAATTCACCAACTGAAACAGCAAAATTGAATGCTAAAATTGAATCCTGCAAGAAAACTAAAAGTCCTTTTGTTGACTAATCAGAAGCATTATTACTTTTCCCTATATAACTTGGATTCTTGCATTGTCAATAATTTGCAATGTACAAACCAATGGTTCATTTCTCAATACTTTTCCTGCTTTCAACATTTTCCCTATCATTTTTAGTTGCATCACAACAAATAACAGATGGTTCATCTCTCACAGCAACTGACTGTTGGTTATAGTTTTGGTTAGAAGATGAATATGGTTGCTAGCTATATTGGTAAAATGGATAACATCCCACATAGGTGGGAGGAAGAACTTGGAAGGGGTGACTTGGTTATAAAAGGAGTGTTAAGCCTCACTTCCAAATTGCACCAATCAATACACTTTAAGTATTTGATTATTTCTTTCTTTCTTACCCTTGTTTGAGAGTTGTATTAGTTAAATATTTTGGAGAGTGTAGTTGGCTTAAGAGAGTCGTCTATATCATTGTAACAATTTGTGATATAGTGTATTTTCTCTCTTTGGGGGCCGGTGGTTTTTCTCCTGTTTTGGAGTTTCCACGTTAAATCTTGTGTTGTGTATTGTTCTTATTTCTTTACTATTATTGTTGGGCTGGGTGGTGGGAATTAGTGAGACCGTAATTTCCCAACAACTGGTATCAGAGCATCAGGTTTGACGGGGGTCTCGGTTATAGGAGTCGGAGTATGCTCTGTGGTTGCCACGGGAGTGGATCGTCCACATCAGAAACGAGTTCTATTGATCGTATAGGGTATCTGGTTAGACAATATTTTTTCTGATTCGTAGTAATAGTTGGATTTGTTAGTGGCCTAGTTGTGGATTTCCGATTTAAAGGGTCCTGGCTACCTGCTACATCTTTTGGCTATTCGAAACGTGAGCAAAATCAGAGAAAGTGTTGTTTATAGGATACGGATACGATGTCGAAGTTCAGTCCAATGAGGTTTGATGTTGAGAAATTTGATGGGAGGATCAATTTTGGCTTATGGCAGGTTCAAGTCAAGGATGTGTTGATTCAGTCTGGTTTACACAAGGCTTTGAAGGGTAAACCCACCCTTGTTCCTGGCAGTGATTCTAGCAGTAAGTTCGATGAAGAAGAATGGGATGATATGGATTTGAGGGCAGCAAGTGCGATTCGTTTGTGTCTTGCAAAGAACGTGCTTGCAAATGTGCACGGGTTATCAACGGCAAAGGAGCTTTGGGTTAAACTAGAGCAGTTGTACCAGGGCAAGGGCATCTCAAATCGATTGTGTCTTAAAGAACAATTTCATACTCTGCGTATGGATGGGGGTTCAAAGATTTCAGATCATCTAAGTATTCTTAATGGTATTGTTTCAGAACTTGAAGCTATTGGAGTTAAAGTGGATGATGAAGATAAAGCTTTGAGGTTGATATTATCTTTGTCATCGTCTTATGAACACATGAAACCTATTTTGATGTATGGGAAGAAAACTCTAAAGTTTGAAGACGTTACTAGCAAGCTCCTATCCGAGGAGAAAAGACTGGAAGGTAACGGGGTCTCGTCATCAGGAGATACGATAGTGTTGTGTTCGGATAGGCAGAAGAGAAACTCTAGAAAGAATCTGACATGCTGGAAGTGCGGGAAGACTGGACATGTAAGGGTTAATTGTCCCGGTGGAGCTAATCCGGCAAATGGCTCCAAAGACGCTAACATTGTCTCCGTTGTTACGGAGAGTGACGAATTCCTCTGAAGTCACGTCATCCTCATGGTGTGTCCGCGCTACCGTGGAAAGGGATGTTCGTTAGCGGTTCCACAATTACACATGGGCATTGGTTTGGCGTTGATGCAGGCTGTGTGGTGGAAACTGATGTTGTAGCTGATGGGACTTTCGGGAAAGCCAAACAAGGAAGTTGCACCATAAAGTTTCAGCTGGTTGTTCAACAACATGTGCCGAGGTGAAATGCTTGGAATGTGATATTCTAAGTGCTATACTCTTAATGGTGGAGTATGATAATTCTTGTTAAGAGTTATGATTGTGTGTGATGACAATGATTGTCGGTTTAGACAATGTTCGATGAAGATGCAAGTTTTGTCTTTTGGGAGATAATGTCAACGGCATGAAGATGAGGATCTTGAAGTTGTCGTCAAGGAAGCATCTACGTCGGTTATCCTTGCAATGTGGAAGCATGGTTATCTCCTTCTATCCAAAAGGTGGAGATTTGTTGGTTATAGTTTTGGTTAGAAGATGAATATGGTTGCTAGCTATATTGGTAAAATGGATAACATCCCACATAGGTGGGAGGAAGAACTTGGAAGGGGTGACTTGGTTATAAAAGGAGTGTTAAGCCTCACTTCCAAATTGCACCAATCAATACACTTTAAGTATTTGATTATTTCTTTCTTTCTTACCCTTGTTTGAGAGTTGTATTAGTTAAATATTTTGGAGAGTGTAGTTGGCTTAAGAGAGTCGTCTATATCATTGTAACAATTTGTGATATAGTGTATTTTCTCTCTTTGGGGGCCGGTGGTTTTTCTCCTGTTTTGGAGTTTCCACGTTAAATCTTGTGT
Source organism: Rutidosis leptorrhynchoides (assembly GCF_046630445.1). Taxonomy (NCBI): domain Eukaryota; kingdom Viridiplantae; phylum Streptophyta; class Magnoliopsida; order Asterales; family Asteraceae; genus Rutidosis; species Rutidosis leptorrhynchoides. Next base: position 386,808,670 of record NC_092336.1, on the reverse strand, counting down.
TGTGTATTGTTCTTATTTCTTTACTATTATTGTTGGGCTGGGTGGTGGGAATTAGTGAGACCGTAATTTCCCAACACTGACGGCGTCGTACCACGGCTATCACCTTCAGGTGAATTTGCATTCGGGTTCCAACAAATTCAGGGCCAATCAGATAACTTCGTGTTATCCATTTGGTACGACAAGATACCTGAAAAGACGATCGTATGGTATCTACAAGCAAGTTCTATAGTGTCTAACGGGTCGAAAGTTGAGCTAAGCAACGGGCGTGGGCTCGTGCTCAGTGACCCTCAAGGCAGACAAATATGGACTTCCGGGACTTCGTCTAGTCTTGCATACGGTGTTATGAACGACACGGGTAACTTTGTACTTGTTAGTAACGATTCAAGCAATCTATGGGAGAGTTTTAAATCTCCATCTGATACCTTGTTACCTACTCAAGTTATGAATTTAGGGTTTGTGATGAATTCGAAGATGAGCAGGACGAATTTTAGTGGCGGACGATTTCAGTTACGCTTGCTTCCAGATGGGAATCTTGTTCTTAACGGTAGAGATATAGCTTCTGATGTCGCTTATAATGCGTACTACATCAGCGGTACGTATGATTCTTCGAACTCAACAAACAGTGGTGATCAGTTGATATTTGATGCAAATGGATACTTGTATATATTGAGGAAAAACGGTCAAACATTTGACGTTGGCCCACGACAAACAGTTCCGTCTGGCGATTATTATATCCGGGCCACGCTTGATTTCGATGGAGTGTTTACGCTGTACTATCGAGCCAAAAATAGTGTCGCTAACACGAGCTGGAGTGTCGCATGGCTGGAGCCGGAAAATATATGTGCAGCTATGAGGGCGGATAATGTAGGAAGTGGTGCTTGTGGGTTCAATAGTGTTTGCAGGCTCGATGGTGCGAGCCGACCTATCTGTGAATGTCCGGAAGGGTTTTCTTTACTGGATCCAAAAGATCCGTATGGTGACTGTAAATTTAATTTCATTCCAAATTGTAACGAAAAGGAGTCAGATTATGAAGAACATATCGATTTCATAGAGCTTGTGAACATAAATTGGCCGTTTGCGGACTACCTGAAATTACTTTCAGGTAGCATGAATGAATGTAAAGAATTATGCTTGTATGATTGCTTTTGTGCAGTGGCAGTTTATGATGGAACTAACTGTTGGAAGAAGAGGTTGCCGCTTGCGCACGGATGGATGAATGATACGGAACTTGGGTGGGCGTTCGTGAAATTTAGAAAAACCGAACTTCCTTCAAATAACCCGACCCAGTTTCGAGAGAGGACGAAAGGCCAGAAAACGGTTATTACCGTAGTATCGGCCCTTTTAGGTAGCTCTGTGTTTGTAAATGTCATATTAGTTGGAGCTATCTGTCTTGGTTTTGTTCTGAGCTACAAAAAAGGTTATAACCAAGTTGATAAGGTTGTCGAAACCAATCTGACTTGTTTTTCGTATAACGAGCTCGTTGAGGCTACGAACGGGTTCAAGGAACAACTGGGAAAGGGCTCTTTTGGGATAGTCTTTAAAGGGACGTTAGGAACGAAGACTGTTGCGGTCAAGAAGTTGACTACATTGGTCGAAGATGGCGACAAAGAATTTAAAAATGAGGTTGACATTATCGCGAAAACTCATCATAGAAATTTAGTACAACTTCTTGGCTACTGTGATGAAGGTCAGCAAAGGCTATTAGTTTACGACTACATGAGCAACGGAACGTTGGCAACGTTTCTTTTTGGAGACGAGCGACCGAGTTGGGAACAGCGGAGCAACATCGCGTTAGGTATCGCAAAGGGACTAGCGTATCTTCATGAAGAGTGTTGTACGCAGATCATCCATTGTGATATAAAGCCTCAAAATATACTTCTTGATGAGTATTTTAATCCTAAAATTGCGGACTTTGGATTGGTGAAACTTTTGAAGATGAATGAGAGCCGAACGAATACAGGAATACGAGGAACTAAAGGTTATGTAGCTCCAGAATGGTTTAGGAATACACCAGTTACCGCGAAAGTTGATGTGTATAGCTTTGGTGTGTTGTTACTTGAGATTGTTTCATGTCGAAAAAGTGTGAAGGAATATGAGAGTGGGAATGAATATGGAGCGATCTTGACTGATTGGGCATGGGACTGTTTTCACGATAAAACTTTGGATGCGTTGGTTGGGAACGATTTGGAGGCTTTAGACGACTACAAGAGGCTAACCGCGTTTGTGATGGTTGGTCTTTCGTGCGTCCAAGAAACCCCGTCTATGAGGCCAATTATGAGGAACATCATTCAGATGCTCGAAGGAGTTGTCGAAGTTAATGAACCACCATGCGCATATCCTTTCTCTATTACATCAAACTGATCATCTATTTTTTTCTGGCATGTCCTATATATCTCTATCTCCAAAATATAAATTTGTGTTCAAACTGTTGGAGATAATCGGTATGTAAAGCATAGTCTCACATCACATCGGATATTGAAAGAATCAAATGTATGCTAATAAGTGTAGAGTACCTCCCTCTGTCACCAATTGATTTTAGAGTATAATGGAATTTATGGGCTTAAATGTTGGACGTGTTTTTGGGCTAAAGCGATCCTACACAAACGACGTTATATTATGCTAGTTTATACTCCGTAACTTTGTTATTGGAAGGTACTATTATGTTCGTGTAGAAATGAATTAAAACAAGCCTTCTGTTTTCATGTATGTTGTTTGAGAGCAAACTTTACTCATTTGAGAAAACACATACTATTTGAAGATATACGGTTTCCTGTGGTATCTTATCAAATACAGTATTATGCACCACCAAATATAGAAACCTCGATTGCTATAAAAATGCTCCAACATGTATTATAAATCTTACTGTATTTGTTTTGTTACTCCTTCTTAGAGTTTTAAATTATATAATTTCCGTTAATAAAAACATGCACTACAAGAATAAATAAAGACTTTTGCCAAAAAAAAGTATAATAAATACTAGTATGTCCCTTGTTAATCACAAAGGACTATCTGCGATGGTCCGGTTATATTGACGTGCGGACTCACAATCTAATTCTACGCCGAGATAAAAAGATCAGAAAGGTAAGGAATATTTGGTTGATTTTTTTAATGTGTTAAATCTAACTTACAAGAAATATTATTATCAATTAACACACTAATACTAATAGACATCCGGTTCATCCTATGAAAAGCGAATGTAATTAAAAATTTAATATTAAAAATTTATATACCGTGCGTTACCAGTAACTAATATAATATTAGTACACAAATCCTCCCCTTACCCGACCCATTTTCTTTTAAACCCTATTCTCCCTGATTCGGTTGCTTGCGTCTATCATACCTATCCTCAAAAAGGTTTTCAGGCAGTTCGCTCCACCAATTGTCTAATCGAAATTCAGCTCTTTTCTGTGACAATTTGGTTGTGCTTTGTTACATCACAGGTACCTATTTCGTTCAGTTTTTGTTTATATTTACAATTATATCTTACTTCTTAAAGTCTGTAACAATTGGTGCTAATACAAATTTGGCAATACGATGAAAGACAACAGTAGGATTAAAACTTATTAGCTTTCAAAAACTTATACACTGTTTGCACTCAAATAACCTAATTGTTGTTAATTTCTTTCTTAGTCGATGATAATCTGAAACAATATCTAGATCTACTGTTCATATTGCTATATAGATGTTATAATTTACATCATAATTTATCTACTCCTTTTAATTGATGAGAAATTCCATATTATCACAATATACATCGAGTATATTCTGAAAGTATATATCAATAGGAATCAAGAATATCGTAATTTTGTTCACTTCATTGGCAGTAACCTGAGGTCAAATAGATTAAGCTACTGCGTCGAGTAACTGATAAAATGTCAAACAATCATTCTCTCAGGTATGTAATATAGATGTAATTTTTCCCATAAATATACTACTATATAAATATATAAGTGTAACTTTTGTTATGTTAGTAATGATGACAACTATATTTCCATGGACATATTCTACGGTGGAAAAGTTACTTCAGGGTGGAGGTGGTATATAAATGGAAGGAAAAAATCGTTCAAAGTATGTGAGTCGACGATTTTCTTCCTCGATTGGTTACATGATCTTATTGCGGAAGAAATAACAACCGAATATTCTTCAGTTATGTACTTTGATGAACATGAGATCAAGTTGAAGTTTATTGATAGCGATGACGAGTTTGAGCGTGTCAAATGGAGAGCTGCTCGAAATGGCTCAAAGCTTAGGTTGTATTTATTACATCAAGATAATTTCAATGATGATGATGCCTATCGTTTTTAATCGTCTCAGGTTATGCCTATGGTTAATAAATAATCGTTCTTTAGAATGTAAATAGGTAGTCGTTTGTTAGCATGTGAACGAAGTCAATAAACTATGTATTGTATAACATTTGTAAACGCTAGATGCCATGTAATAAAGTATATGTTAGTATATATAAGTTACTAATATTAGAAATCTTTGTTTACGTAAATAGCTTACAAAAATGTCCTTTTATAGTAAATGATGAAACAAGCTGCATCACATTTATATATGACAACATTATCAATCGAAAAACCTAACATGGCAACTCATTCGACACAAACAAATATGATTATTAAGCAAAAAATATTTATCCAAATTATATAATAAACAAAATGCACAGTATTAATATAAAATAAAAAGGATTATTGTAAACTTAACCCAATAGCTATTCTTCTAATGGGCAAAATATATTACCCACTAAAATATGTAATATGTTCCTAATACTAGAATTTTCTAAGGCAAGGGAAAAATAAATATTAAAATCAAATGCACACCTTCTTTCTCTAAATTTAGTAAAGTATCTATGTTGTTCTTATGCATAAAAGTATTGCTTTAACCTTTTCCTCTTTGTTATTGACTTCTACATAACATGTATCTTTTCCTTTCATGCTTTTTAATTTTACATGTTTAATTTCTTTTGATTACAACTTTAACTTCTTTTGAATATTATAGTATATGATTTATTTCATGTTTAGTAATTTAACATGTTTAACTTCTTTAGATTACAACAGTAGATGATTTAGTCCCATCCTACAGGTTCTTTTTTTTTTTCGCCTCACTTTTTTGGCTATAATTACTAATGTTAGAGCAATGAAATAATAATAATTTTTTTTTTTTTTTTTTTTTTTTTGTGGGAGCTGTTCCCTGTAAGATGGCAAAATAGGTATAACTAATAAAACCATGTTAATATTATTAGGGTCTTCTTCCTTAACTAAGATCTTACTAGCAAGTGTTAACACAGATAGATATGACTGACGATAACTTATCCAAGGATATTGTTCCTTATTTAACTTCGTCGAAAAGACGTAACGTATGCCGTACAAAACGTCCAGCTGATGTATCTTCCTCGGACTATATGATCACAAACATTGGAGTCCCTTCTAATGCCATGAATATATTATCACAGAGATCGGATTCATCTATGTCAGCTAAAAGACGTTCATTGCAACGCCAAAATTTATCATCATATCCTTCTTATACTTTACCCGTAAATGAATCTTCTGTGTTTAGTAACCTACAAGGATGTTCACAATCGATTCACCAATGTTAGTTTCTTAATTTATTTACATTTGTTACTTACAGAGGTCAATTTCTAACTTTTATTTTTTTTTTCTTAAATGTAGTTCATCCAGGTGATGATCAATATGCTAATAGTACCAGAAAATCAAGTCTGCCAATCTTTACTAATATAATATACTCTCCTAAGTATATTTCTGTGTAACTATGTATGTCATCCGTTATTTTTAATCTCGGGTTGTTATGTGTATAATAATATGCTCTTTGTTTTATGTCAGGGATGACTCCATTCTATCGCGATTTGGGTCGTTGTGATAACGTTTGTATTCATTGTGGTGCATTTTTTTGGCTTGAAGAAACACTAACGCATACATTCTCAAATCATCGCATTCATTACCATCAATGTTGTGCTGATGGTCGCGTGGTCATTCCTTCACCTAAAGACCCACCCATTTTGATGAAAGCTTTGTTACAAGATAGCCACTTTATGACCAATATTCGAGCATATAATCAAATGTTCAGTATGACATCTCTTGGAGTAAACATTGATGAGTCCGTTAACAATCGAGGTGGCCCTTATGTTTTTAAAATATCTGATAGGTTCACTTTGTCCAGGGGATGGAGATGCCTAAATATTTACAACTTTTTATATATGATACACAACATGAGGTAACTAATAGGATGGCTCATTTTGGTGGACATGAAGGTATAAAGTTATCAGCTGATATAGTTGTAAAATTGATAGAAATTGTGACGACCCAGAAATTTTCGACCAAATTTAAACTTAATCTTTATATGAATTCGACACGATAAGGAAAGTCTGTAATGTTGAGTCTCAAAATTTGAACTGTTTCATATATTCAATTGACCTTCGACTGTTCCTGACGATTCACGAACAATTAGTTATAAATAGATGTGCATATAATTAAATATATATATATATATATATATATATATATATATATATATATATAGACAATAAAAATAAAATATTATATATTGTAATTGATATAATTATTTATGTAAACAATAATAATACATAATAAATATTATTCAGAAAGTGTATATATGTGTGTATATATATATATATATATATATATATATATATATATATATATATATATATATATATATATATATATATATATATATATATATATATATATAAAGTGTATAGAATATATATTTAAAGTGTATAGAATATATATTTAGTGAGTTCGAGCCTAATTAATAAACGTCAGTTATACTCGGTTGACGTTTTGTTAGTTTTAATATAGATATATTACATGTTCATGAAGAACTAAAAAAAAGTTGGATTGTAATTTAATTACGAAGATGTTAGGTTTGATAAAAATATTTTTTTTCCTTTTTAGATTAAGTTTTAGCACTCCGTGCATATTATTTGGAACAGAAAATAAGTAATTAACGGATCTTTTTGATCAGGTTTCAAACATTTAATGACCTGTATAAATAAATAGAATTAATTTAAAAATTTAGAATTTTACGGGGAACTTTTATCCATAACTATGTAGCAAAGGACCACGAAATAATATTCCTATTAAAATTGTCGGTAGATTAAAAACAAATATCTCGGGTCACTCTTTGATTCTGTTTTCCATCCAATCCTTCATTTGAATTATTGTTATTATTTTTTTATATTTTTCCTATTATCAATCAGATATCGAACAGATATAATATGATTGATTTTGTACCAAAAATTGAGGGTCATTAACTACTTTAAATTATGTTATATTTCAATTCATCTGTTGTGTGTAAAATTATTATAATATTATTATTAGATTATTAAATCCACCTGTGATTTGTGAATGGAACTTAGTGTACTGTTTTAAATTGTGTTGATTGAACTACTTGACCTACTATCTATCTTTATAATATCTCCTATCTATTTATACATATCATATATGTGATATCAACGGAGATTAAAAACCTTCAAACCTCTCCCGCTTCTTCTTCTTCTTCGTGAACAACAACTTCCCACCATCTACTATGACGACCTTACGCCACCACTAGCAACCACCAAGACCAATCTCCTTTCCTTGCTTCTACTTACTATCATTGATCACTTCACAAAACCCACCATAATCTCATTCGACCACGCTATCAACGAAACCCGATTACTAATCCCTGTTCATACACGCTGAGGCAGACTTAAGTGTTTTCGTTTAATAACCATCGAGAACAACCACCCAGGACCACTGGTATTACCACTTTCCATACAACTTCTTCTTTCTTATTCTTCCATCTATCTAGTCTAAACTTTCTTCATAAATATAAATATACATAACCATAAATATAAATATACATATTCATAGACAAACCCAATTACCACCTATGTTTTCCATCACCACACATGACTACAAATCTTCATGACACCTATATCATCACCAATATTTAAAAACGCCACCCTCGACTTCCATCACCACCGATCACTACAACAACGAACCCATTTAAACCATTGTTGCCGTGTTTATTTTTTTGATTCGAACTAAAACCATAACCACCCCGATATTTTCTGCTATCTCAGTAGTCTACACCCACCACCACCGTAAACAATCATATCTCTCTCCCTCTCTACTTGTAAACCGTCACCATTGTGCACCAAACCCAAACCATACCTGCCACATTTACAACTACTACTCGACACCTATCTGTTTTCTGTGATCAAACCCAAACACCACGATCAAACAGTCCCTGCAACATTGAACCCAAAACCCGCAACAGTAAACGATATTGGGTGAAGAAAAGAAATACCGTTCCATAAAAATGATGGATATAGTGATTTAATATTGATAAGATGAATGATGCTCCACTTGCTTTTTCCTGTTCCCTTTTTCTGACCAAACCCCACTATCCGTATTAATCAACTATATCCTCAATAATTTCGGTAGTATTGATTAATAGATGGGACACCACATATTAATACATTTGGACCGATGGTTATTAGTGGACTTAACTAATTTAGATTGTTGGGCCATGTCCTTGTTTTTGGGCTGTGGACATATAAAAACCCACTCGTCAATCTATTAAATTCGATGTGCTGCACGAAACCTAATTAGTGATGATGGATATCGGGATATTTTGATATTGTTGATTATAACAGGAAATCATGGTACGTAATAATCATATAAATGAGGTTAAGATGATTAACATAATAATGACGGTTAGATTATGATTAGAATATATGGTATATGATTATGTTGATCTTGTGAAGATAATGATAATGGTTACCGAAGTATGATGACGATGGATTATGATAATGGTATATTAGTGGTGATAGTGATACCTTAGGTGATGATATAGACGATTAGCGAATAAATAATGATATAGATATAGATGGTGAAATGAAGAAGAAGAAATGGGGTACGGACAGGTATAGGTTATATAAATAAGTTTGAGTATGAAATCAAATAAATCAGAAATAGACTGATGGTTAGTCATGTGTTGGGTAAATGGGAGGTCGCGGGTTTGAACCTCGGTTATGGCATGTATTTTTTTTTTTTTGAAAAGAAGAAGAAAGGGAAACAGGAAGAAAAGGGGTTATATAATATAGGTATCATTTTAATCAGATAAAACGAGACAACGTAATGGTTGGGTGTTGGTTCTGGTTAGCGAGAGGTCTCGGGTTCAATTCCAGGCTGGAACTTTTTTTTTAGAAAGCTTGTTAAGGTAGTATTTATTTTATATCTTTTATTATTATTATTATTATTATTATTATTATTATTATTATTATTATTATTATTATTATTATTATTATTATTATTATTATTATTATTATTATTATTATTATTATTATTATGATTACTACTTTTACATTAACAATATTATTATAACAAATAAATATTTTCTATATAAGTATATATATATTCCAACTACCATAATATTACATATAATTATATATAAAGATTATTTATATAAATATTTACATATAACAAATTATTGATTTTATATATAATATTAAACTATATAAATATCAACTATTTTAAATATATACAAATTAAATATATAAGATATATAATTTAAGATATAATATATGAATTTATTTGATTACAATTATATGTGTTAATATATATATGAATGATATAGGTTCGTGAATTCGAGGCCAACACTACACTTGTTAAATGACGTCATATGTATTTTTACTACAAAATACAGTATGGTGAGTTTCATTTGCCTTTTTACTCATTACATTTTTGGGCTGAGAATACATGCAAATGCTTTATTAACTGTTTTACAATATTTATATGCGTGAGTTCATTTGCTCCCTTTTTACTCATTATATTTTTGGGCTGAGAATACATGCAAATGCTTTATTAACTGTTTTACAATATTTATGTGCGTGAGTTTTCATTACTCCCTTTTTAAATGCTTTTGCAATATACATTTTTGGGACTGAGAATACATGCGCTGCTTTTATAACTATTTTACGAAATAGACACAAGTAAATGAAACTACATTCTATGGCTGGATTATTAAACCGAATATGCCCCTTTTTATTTAGTCTGGTAATCTAAGAATTAGGGAACAGACACCCTAATTGACGCGAATCCTAAAGATAGATCTATCGGGCCCAACAAGCCCCATCCAAAGTACCAGATGTTTTAGTACTTCGAAATTTATATCATGTCCGAAGGAGGATCCCGGAATGATGGGGATATTCTTATATGCATATTGTTAATGTCGGTTACCAGGTGTTCAATCCATATGAATAATTTTTGTCTCTATGCATGGGACGTATGTTTATGAGAAATGAAAATCTTGTGGTCTATTAAAATATTGGAAATGATTATTTATGTTAAACTAATGAACTCACCAACCTTTTGGTTGATACTTGAAAGTATGTTTATTCTCAGGTATGAAAGAAACATTCCGCTGTGCATTTGCTCATTTTAAAGACAGTATTTGGAGTCGATCATCGCAATGGAACCAGTTGTTGGTGACTTCGTCCAGATGGATTAGGACGGGTCCTTTCAGTTGGTATCAGAGCGGTGGTCTTAGCGAACCAGGTCTTGCATTAGTGTGTCTAACTGATAGTTGTTTGGATGCATTAGTGAGTCCGGACTTTGACCGTGTCTGCATGTCAAAAGTTTTGCTTATCATTTCATGTCAAAAATTATCTGCTTATCATTCTTAGTCTAGACACATCTTACTGCATTGATTTCATGAATCGTGTATAGACAAAATTCATATCTTAGCGTACCTGTTACTGTAGACCTTGCCTGACTGATTCCGTAGAGCCCTCCGTAATTTATGAGATTTTAGTGTTTTATTTGCATATGTAAATTATGTATTGCAGGATACTAATCTACATCCTATAATCTAATTCTTATCAAAAATCCTTCATCTGATGGTACGAGATGAATTCCTCAACTAGTTCGAGTCCCTCAGATTTCGATAGCTATTCCGATAGTTATTCCGACAGCTATTCCGACATGGATATTCACCTAAGATCCGAAAGCAGTGTCACCAGAATGAATCAATCAATCAGCTATTCCCAATTCATTTAATTCATTCGTAGTCGACTTAATCAATGGAGATACGAAGAAGGCGATCCCTTCCATCAACCGAATTCACCTTTTGATGAAGAACCTGAAGCACTTACCGGCGAACCTGTTCGTAACACCATTTTCACCCTCATTTCCCGAATATCTCGCCACGATTATATCATAACTCAGATTCTAAACCTTATTCATTCGCCCGTTCTTACAGACAATCATCCCGGAGTAATAAGTCAACGAACTACGCGCCCAAGTTGTAGCCTTGAAAAATATGGTGCAAAACGTACCAGCTTCAGCAACATCAACGGCACCAACAGTACCATCAACATCAATACCAGTACCACCAACTACCCAAGTTCAACATCTCACACCTCAACATCTCATTATGTACCTCAAGCATAATCATCAATCTGTGAATCATACTACATCATTATCTTCGTTCTTCACGGCGATTATGTAATCTCTAATGTTTTAGAGATTATGTATTATAGTTCTAATGATAAATCAAATGAGATTAATATCATATTGACTCATTAAAATTCATGATTACATCTGAAGAAAATATATATATGTATATATGTTCTCATAAAGATTGTAATTAAAAATTCTTTTGTACAAATTGTTGATGGGGAAAATATTTTAACGGGTAGGTAATACCCGAGGGATATTTAGATTTCACATTAATAAGTTACACTGTACATTCGACGAAGCTGATTCAACAGTCATTTACTATCTTACTTACAACCACCGATATACGTATTCGTTCACCACAGAATAACCATTTTCATTCAATTTCATATTTGAATTTTGACCTATCAGAATCCGACAAGTGGCATAATGAAGAAAACATTGAACAAAATAAAATTTGTTAGAAACAAACAAATTAACTATGAGAAATTTTGTTAAGAATCCACGCTAACGAAATCCTAGCTAACTGTTCCAAGCTAACTGTTCCAAGCTAACTGTTAATTCCTAATTGTACATTTAATTATCGCAATTTATTTTATCTCAATTTTAATTCTTGCAATTTTATTTATCGCCATTTAATTTCTGTTATTTACCTTACACACTTTATTTATCGTCATTTAATTTCTGTTATTTATTTTTACGCACTTTAAATATCGGGACACGTATACAAGGTTTTGACATATCATATTGACGCATATATATATATATATATATATATATATATATATATATATATATATTATTTAGAATCACCATAGACACTCTATATGTAGTAATGATCGAGTTCTCTATACAGGGTTGAGGTTAATTTTCAAATAATATATATACTTTGAGTTGTGATCGAGTCTGAGACATGTACACGGGTCACGATATGAATTAATTAATTCGAATATTATATATTAAACTATGTATGAATTATTGGATTGTTAACTGTGGACTATCGACTGTGGACTGCCAACATTGGACAATTAAAATGAATTAAAATACTGTTTATAACATATGAAACTAAACAATTCTTCAAGTTTGCCACTTGATTTCATCTTAAACCTCATTTGTATCTTGACGATTACAATCCGCGTTCAAACCTTTCATGATTCTTGAAAACACCTCAATCGAGAGGATGAACCAACCGTACTTCATCTACGGGAGGAAAGATTTATGCATATAGTTATGCACCTGAAAACACTCGAAACATGAGTAAACGTTTAACACATATCTGTGCTAGCTTCTTTGGCATTATTATTACCCAAAATAACTTTACAATCCCTTCTCAAGATAGCAAATTTTGTCACGGCTCCAGCAAGTCAACTTCGATTTTTCGTTCGAAACAACCTTACTATAACCTTGATATATATATATATATATATATATATATATATATATATATATATATATATATATATATATATATATATATATATATATATATATATATATATATATATATATATATATATATATATATATATATATATATATATATGCGTGCTCTTTTATTGTTACCGGGGAACCTTTTATATTTCACCATATTACCAGCAGATGTACCAGCAACCTCGTCGCTCCTTGGTTTAATTCCCTCCGACCAATCACTATATTTATCTATTGAAGTCTCATCATGTACTCATCCGCATCTTGTAACAAGAATTGTCATACCAATTACCGGGAATCAACAAATCTGTATGGTGAGTCTCGCAACGTTTCCACATCTACAGTTATATGTATTCATATAACATTTATCTCTTATAACTATGATCTTCCATTCTGAAATTCTGAAAGCATCCAGTCTGCGAATTAATACTTTGAATTTTGAAAAGTTGAATAAAGTAACAAAAACTGTAAACAACCTCAACAGCCAAAAGTTTGATGATGAAGAATAGTGTGTTGACAACGCTCAGAAAAAGTTTGAAACGAAAAAAAAATGGATTGAGCAAACTATGAAGGAGTCTCTGGAAAAATCACAAGGACTAAACTTGTACATTAAGAATCCTGATGATTCTGTTTCTGATGAAATCTTTAGTGAATATCTTGCTTCTGACTCCAAACTCTTGCGGACAAATTTTTTTTTTCACCATCCTTCGATATTAGAAATTATAAGATATCACCGTATCTTTCATTATAAATATCCTCCATATTTCTGAAGATATTTTCATAACTATTCTTATCTGAAATCATTAATCTCTTCGTGCTATCAGTGTTACATCATATAGAAACTGTTAGTTTCTATATTCTGTAAACTTTCGAGCTTAAAATATGAATGTTATTGAAGTAATGTTGGGAACTGATGCATGAGTTAGTATAATATAATGACACTTGATCAACGTGATTATATTACAGTAAGTCATGCTGAATTTCTAATGAAACGTGATGATTCACAGACCATAACGTCATCATGTGCCATGTTACATGACTTTTACATTCTATCTAATCTATAGACATATCAATAACCTATTTTCTTGATATTTCTATCTTTTCTCCCGAAATCTGGTAATCTAACCAATCAAGATCGTGCTATTACAGTCTCTCTCTTAGAACAATAGTCATGTTCATTCCAAACTCTATATCTACAAATTTTGGACCATTATTCGCTTGACTTGAAGTCGGGAAGAGAAAACAAAAGCATAGAGCTTCAAAATATACGAGAAAATATAAATCCCAATAACAACACGGAAATTACAAATCGTGTATATCAATGTTTATCACAACATAAAGACACGGGAGAATTAAAAACACTATAACCCCAAGTGCGAAGTAAAAAAAAAGCAGATTCCTCCGGTGGAAGTTGGAAAAGGAAAAATGATTGTTGCAAAAGTAAGGATAAGGACAAGGATCAGAATTGGATTAAGCATTTTCACAATCTTTTGGATGTATGAACTAAGAAAGAAAGTATAGGAATGATGAGAATAATGGAACGGAAGAGTTTAATTTATAATGGAAATATCAGACAGAGTAATCGAGACAGATCACCGTATTTAATTATAGAGATTCTAATTTCCTTATTCACCGAAGAACCATATCTTGTAGACTTTGAAGATTTTCTTTAAATCCCTTAAATTTCGAAAATCAATCGGGATTACGTCACCGGTTAAGTCGAATCTTCATTTACTCATTTCACTCTTTTGTGATAGCTTCATTCGTGCTCTTCGAATAATCGAATTGTTTTATCCGTATTACTCAATGATGATAAAACTCTATTTATCAACTCATATTCGTCATGAAAACATTTTTAATGTTAGCCATGACCACCTCACTCAAATTTCGGGACGAAATTTCTTTAACGGGTAGGTACTGTGACGACCCATAAATTTTCGACCAAATTTAAACTTAATCTTTATATGAATTCGACACGATAAGGAAAGTCTGTAATGTTGAGTCTCAAAATTTGAACTGTTTCATATATTCAATTGACCTTCGACTGTTCCTGACGATTCACGAACAATTAGTTATAAATAGATGTGCATATAATTAAATATATATATATATATATATATATATATATATATATATATATATATTTATATATATAAATATATGTAGACAATAAAAATAAAATATTATATATTGTAATTGATATAATTATTTATGTAAACAATAATAATACATAATAAATATTATTCAGAAAGTGTATATATATATATATATATATATATATATATATATATATATATATATATAAAGTGTATAGAATATATATTTAAAGTGTATAGAATATATATTTAGTGAGTTCGAGCCTAATTAATAAACGTCAGTTATACTCGGTTGACGTTTTGTTAGTTTTAATATAGATATATTACATGTTCATGAAGAACTAAAAAAAAGTTTGATTGTAATTTAATTACGAAGATGTTAGGTTTGATAAAAATATTTTTTTTCCTTTTTAGATTAAGTTTTAGCACTACGTGCATATTATTTGGAACAGAAAATAAGTAATTAACGAATCTTTTTGAACAGGTTTCAAACATTTAATGACCTGTATAAATAAATAGAATTAATTTAAAAATTTAGAATTTTACGGGGAACTTTTATCCATAACTATGTAGCAAAGGACCACGAAATAATATTCCTATTATAATTGTCGGTAGATTAAAAACAAATATCTCGGGTCACTGTTTGATTCTGTTTTCCATCCAATCCTTCATTTGAATTATTGTTATTATTTTTTTATATTTTTCCTATTATCAATCAGATATCGAACAGATATAATATGATTGATTTTGTACCAAAAATTGAGGGTCATTAACTACTTTAAATTATGTTATATTTCAATTCATCTGTTGTGTGTGAAATTATTATAATATTATTATTAGATTATTAAATCCACCTGTGATTTGTGAATGGAACTTAGTGTACTGTTTTAAATTGTGTTGATTGAACTACTTGACCTACTATCTATCTTTATAATATCTCCTATCTATTTATACATATCATATATGTGATATCAACGGAGATCAAAAACCTTCAAACCTCTCCCGCTTCTTCTTCTTCTTCGTGAACAACAACTTCCCACCATCTACTATGACGACCTTACGCCACCACTAGCAACCACCAAGACCAATCTCCTTTCCTTGCTTCTACTTACTATCATTGATCACTTCACAAAACCCACCATAATCTCATTCGACCACGCTATCAACGAAACCCGACTACTAATCCCTGTTCATACACGCTGAGGCATACTTAAGTATTTTCGTTTAATAACCATCGAGAACAACCACCCAGGACCACTGGTATTACCACTTTCCATACAACTTCTTCTTTCTTATTCTTCCATCTATCTAGTCTAAACTTTCTTCATAAATATAAATATACATAACCATAAATATAAATATACATAAATATAAATATACATATTCATAGACAAACCCAATTACCACCTATGTTTTCCATCACCACACATGATTACAAATCTTCATGACACCTATATCATCACCAATATTTAAAAACGCCACCCTCGACTTCCATCACCACCGATGACTACAACAACGAACCCATTTAAATCATTGTTGCTGTGTTTATTTTTTTGATTCGAACTAAAACCATAACCACCCCGTTATTTTCTGCTATCTCAGTAGTCTACACCCACCACCACCGTAAACAATCATATCTATCTCCCTCTCTACTTGTAAACCGTCACCATTGTGCACCAAACCCGAACCATACCTGCCACATTTACAACTACTACTCGACACCTATCTATTTTCTATGATCAAACCCAAACACCACGATTAAACAGTCCCTGCAACATTGAACCCAAAACCCGCAACAGTAAACGATATTGGGTGAAGAAAAGAAATACCGTTCCATAAAAATGATGGAGATAGTGATTTAATATTGATAAGATGAATGATGCTCAACTTGCTTTTTCCTTTATGTTCCCTTTTTCTGACCAAACCCCACTATCCGTATTAATCAACTATATCCTCAATAATTTTGGTAGTATTGATTAATAGATGGGACACCACATATTAATACATTTGGACCGATGGTTATTAGTGGACTTAACTAATTTAGATTGTTGGGCCATGTCCTTGTTTTTGGGCTGTGGACAAATAAAAACCCACTCGTCAATCTATTAAATTCGATGTGCTGCACGAAACCTAATTAGTGATGATGGATATCGGGATATTTTGATATTGTTGATTATAACAGGAAATCATGGTACGTAATAATCATATAAATGAGGTTAAGATGATTAACATAATAATGACGGTTAGATTATGATTAGAATATATGGTATATGATTATGTTGATCTTGTGAAGATAATGATAATGGTTACCGAAGTATGATGATGATGGATTATGATAATGGTATATTAGTGGTGATCGTGATACCTTAGGTGATGATATAGACGATTAGCGAATAAATAATGATATAGATATAGATGGTGAAATGAAGAAGAAGAAATGGGATACAGACAGGTATAGGTTATATAAATAAGTTTGAGTATGAAATCAAATAAATCAGAAATAGACTGATGGTTAGTCATGTGTTGGGTAAATGGGAGGTCGCGGGTTTGAACCTCGGTTATGGCATATATTTTTTTTTTTGAAAAGAAGAAGAAAGGGAAACAGGAAGAAAAAGGGTTATATAATATAGGTATCATTTTAATCAGATAAAACGAGACAACGTAATGGTTGGGTGTTGGTTCTGGTTAGCGAGAGGTCTCGGGTTCAATTCCAGGCTGGAACTTTTTTTTTAGAAAGCTTGTTAAGGTAGTATTTATTTTATATCTTTTATTATTATTATTATTATTATTATTATTATTATTATTATTATTATTATTATTATTATTATTATTATTATTATTATTATTATTATTATTATTATTATTATTATTATTATTATTATTATTATTATTATTATTATTATTATGATTACTACTTTTACATTAACAATATTATTATAACAAATAAATATTTTCTCTATAAGTATATATATATTCCAACTACCATAATATTACATATAATTATATATAAAGATTATTTATATAAATATTTACATATAACAAATTATTGATTTTATATATAATATTAAACTATATAAATATCAACTATTTTAAATATATACAAATTAAATATATAAGATATATAATTTAAGATATAATATATGAATTTATTTGATTACAATTATATGTGTTAATATATATATGAATGATATAGGTTCGTGAATTCGAGGCCAACACTACACTTGTTAAATGACGTCATATGTATTTTTACTACAAACTACAGTATGGTGAGTTTCATTTGCCTTTTTACTCATTACATTTTTGGGCTGAGAATACATGCAAATGCTTTATTAACTGTTTTACAATATTTATATGCGTGAGTTCATTTGCTCCCTTTTTACTCATTATATTTTTGGGCTGAGAATACATGCAAATGCGTTATTAACTGTTTTACAATATTTATGTGCGTGAGTTTTCATTACTCCCTTTTTAAATGTTTTTGCAATATAAATTTTTGGGACTGAGAATACATGCGCTGCTTTTATAACTGTTTTACGAAATAGACACAAGTAAATGAAACTACATTCTATGGCTGGATTATTAAACCGAATATGCCCCTTTTTATTTAGTCTGGTAATCTAAGAATTAGGGAACAGACACCCTAATTGACGCGAATCCTAAAGATAGATCTATCGGGCCCAACAAGCCCCATCCAAAGTACCGGATGTTTTAGTACTTCAAAATTTATATCATGTCCGAAGGAGGATCCCGGAATGATGGGGATATTCTTATATGCATATTGTTAATGTCGGTTACCAGGTGTTCAATCCATATGAATGATTTTTGTCTCTATGCATGGGACGTATGTTTATGAGAAATGAAAATCTTGTGGTCTATTAAAATATTGGAAATGATTATTTATGTTAAACTAATGAACTCACCAACCTTTTAGTTGACACTTCGAAATTTATTTATGTATTATAGTTATCAACTACATAGTAGAATGGGCCTTTATGATTTATTGCTTAGAACAGGAAGGTTGTTTCAGCAATATGTGGTTACAGCATACTGCAGTATAGAATTAAGTAGAATATATTATATAAGAAATAAGCAGCAGGATATAAGAAATGATTACTTAGCTGGTATATATGATGGTATTAACAGAGGGGATTAAAATGGATTAGATATTAGTTCTAGATTGATACTTCCTGCATCATTTACAGGTGGTCCAAGATATATGTATAGCCATTATTTGAACGCGCTAGCTATATGTCAAACTCATGGAAATCCAAAAATTTTCATCACGTTCACTTGCAATTCAAAATGGCCAGAGATCCAATATTTTTTTGTCTCCTTTTCCACATTTAACACCAAGTGATCAGCCTGATATTGTTGTTCAAATATTTCAGCAAAAGCTTAAACAATTTCTTTCACTTATTAAAGAAGATGAACCTTTCGGCCACGTAAAAGCAAGTTTTTATATATATATATTATTTGTTACACATGCTGAAATTCAAAAATATATTTACTAATTTATTAATCATTAATGTAATATATTTTGGAACTGATATTAAACTATATCAGGAAAATATCTAACTTTTATTATTTGTAATATATATTTATTTGATTTTTATTACATCTAACCTTTAACTTACTTATATGCAGTTATTTACACAGTTGAATTTCAAAAAAGAGGCATTCCTCATTGCCGTACACTAATATGGACAGATTTACCATTGGCGAATCTTTCTCCAAATGATATTGACAGGTACATATCTGCCGAAATACCTGATCCACATATTGATCCTTGGGGTTATAAAGTTGTATCGGACTTGATGATTCATGGTCCATGTGGCCTAGACAAACCAGATGCACCGTGTATGAAAGAATCCAACTCATCTGTAATGGAACTAAAATGTTAAAAAAAAATTCCCAAAACCTTTTAATCAAGAAACTTTCTTTGACAAAGATGGATACGTTCATTATCGAAGGCGTAATATGTAGTGACCCGAACTTTTCCATGTTTATATATATTAAATGAAATTGTTATTTACATGATTAAGTGTTTCCAACATGTTAAGCAATCAAACTTGTTAAGACTTGATTAATTGAAATAGGTTTCATATAGACAATTGACCACCCAAGTTGACCGGTGATTCACGAACGTTAAAACTTGTAAAAACTATACGATGACATATATATGGTTATATATATAGTTAACATGATTTTATTATAAGTATGTATCTCATTAGGTATTTTAACAATGAGTAATATACATAAAAATGAGACTATTAATTTAAGAAACTCGAAAACGATATATATAACAATTATCGTTATAACAACATCTTACTAGGTACATATGAATCATATTAAGATATTGATACACTTGGTTAATTATGTTAAATGATAAGTAAATATATTATTAAGTGTATTAACAATGAAATACATATGTAAAAATAAGACTACTAACTTAATGATTTCGAAATGAGACATATATGTAACGATTATCGTTGTAACGAAATTTAACTGTATATATATCATACTAAGATATATTATATATCATAATATCATGATAATATAACAATTTAACATCTCATTTGTTATAATAAACAATGGGTTAACAACATTCAACAAGATCGTTAACCTAAAGGTTTCAAAACAACATTTACATGTAACGACTAACGATGACTTAACGACTCAGTTAAAATGTATATACATGTAGTGTTTTAATATGTATTCATACACTTTTGAAAGACTTCAAGACACTTATCAAAATACTTCTACTTAAAAAAAATGCTTACAATTACATCCTCGTTCAGTTTCATCAACAATTCTACTCGTATGCACCCGTATTCGTACTTGTACAATACACAGCTTTTAGATGTATGTACTATTGGTATATACACTCCAATGATCAGCTCTTAGCAGCCCATGTGAGTCACCTAACACATGTGGGAACCATCATTTGACAACTAGCATGAAATATCTCATAAAATTACAAAAATATGAGTAATCATTCATGACTTATTTACATGAAAACAAAATTACATATCCTTTATATCTAATCCATACACCAACGACCAAAAACACCTACAAACACTTTCATTCTTCAATTTTCTTCATCTAATTGATCTCTCTCAAGCTCTATCTTCAAGTTCTAAGTGTTCTTCATAAATTCCAAAAGTTCTAGTTTCATAAAATCAAGAATACTTCCAAGATTGCAAGTTTACTTCCATGTTTTCTAAATCCATTCCAAGTAATCATCCAAGATCAAGAAACCTTTATTACTTACAGTAGGTTATCTTTCTAATACAAGGTAATAATCATATTCAAACTTTAATTCAATTTCTATAACTATAACAATCTTATTTCGAGTGGAAATCTTACTTGAAATTGTTTTCGTGTCATGATTCTGCTTCAAGAACTTTCAAGCCATCCAAGGATCCTTTGAAGCTAGATCTATTTTTGTCATTTCCAGTAGGTTTATCCAAGGAACTTGAGGTAGTAATGATGTTCATAACATCATTCTATTCATACATATAAAGCTATCTTATTCGAAGGTTTAAATTTGTAATCACTAGAACATAGTTTAGTTAATTCTAAACTTGTTCGAAAATAAAAGTTAATCCTTCTAACTTGACTTTTAAAATCAACTAAACACATGTTCTATATCTATATGATATGCTAACTTAATGATTTAAAACCTGGAAACACGAAAAACACCGTAAAACCGGATTTACGCCGTCGTAGTAACACCGCGGGCTGTTTTGGGTTAGTTAATTAAAAACTATGATAAACTTTGATTTAAAAGTTGTTATTTTGGGAAAATGATTTTTATTATGAACATGAAACTATATCCAAAAATTATGGTTAAACTCAAAGTGGAAGTATGTTTTCTAAAATGGTCATCTAAACGTCGTTCTTTGGACTGAAATGACTACCTTTACAAAAACGACTTGTAAATTATTTTTCCGACTATAAACCTATACTTTTTCTGTTTAGATTCATAAAATAGAGTTCAATATGAAACCATAGCAATTTGATTCACTCAAAACGGATTTAAAATGAAGAAGTTATGGGTAAAACAAGATTGGATAATTTTTCTCATTTTAGCTACGTGAAAATTGGTAACAAATCTATTCCAACCATAACTTAATCAACTTGTATTGTATATTATGTAATCTTGAGATACCATAGACACGTATACAATGTTTCGACCTATCATGTCGACACATCTATATATATTTCAGAACAACCATAGACACTCTATATGTGAATGTTGGAGTTAGCTATACAGGGTTGAGGTTGATTCCAAAATATATATAGTTTGAGTTGTGATCAATACTGAGATACGTATACACTGGGTCGTGGATTGATTCAAGATAATATTTATCGATTTATTTCTGTACATCTAACTGTGGACAACTAGTTGTAGGTTACTAACGAGGACAGCTGACTTAATAAACTTAAAACATCAAAATATATTAAAAGTGTTGTAAATATATTTTGAACATACTTTGATATATATGTATATATTGTTATAGGTTCGTGAATCAACCAGTGGCCAAGTCTTACTTCCCGACGAAGTAAAAATCTGTGAAAGTGAGTTATAGTCCCACTTTTAAAATCTAATATTTTTGGGATGAGAATACATGCAGGTTTTATAAATGATTTACAAAATAGACACAAGTACGTGAAACTACATTCTATGGTTGAATTATCGAAATTGAATATGCCCCTTTTTATTAAGTCTGGTAATCTAAGAATTAGGGAACAGACACCCTAATTGACGCGAATCCTAAAGATAGATCTATTGGGCCTAACAAACCCCATCCAAAGTACCGGATGCTTTAGTACTTCGAAATTTATATCATATTCGAAGGGTGTCCCGGAATGATGGGGATATTCTTATATATGCATCTTGTTAATGTCGGTTACCAGGTATTCACCATATGAATGATTTTTATCTCTATGTATGGGATGTGTATTGAAATATGAAATCTTGTGGTCTATTGTTACGATTTGATATATATAGGTTAAACCTATAACTCACCAACATTTTTGTTGACGTTTAAAGCATGTTTATTCTCAGGTGAATACTAAGAGCTTTCGCTGTTGCATACTAAAATAAGGACAAGATTTGGAGTCCATGTTTGTATGATATTGTGTAAAAACTGCATTCAAGAAACTGATTTTGATGTAACATATTTGTATTATAAACCATTATGTAATGGTCGTGTGTAAACATGATATTTTAGATTATCATTATTTGATAATCTACGTAAAGCTTTTTAAACCTTTATTGATGAAATAAAGGTTATGGTTTGTTTTAAAAATGAATACAGTCTTTGAAAAACGTCTCATATAGAGGTCAAAACCTCGCAACGAAATCAATTAATATGGAACGTTTTTAATCAATAAGAACGGGACATTTCAGTTGGTATCCGAGTGTTGGTCTTAGAGAACCAGAAAATTTGCATTAGTGTGTCTTATCGAGTTTGTTAGGATGCATTAGTGAGTCTGGACTTCGACCGTGTTTTCTTTAAAAATGATTGCTTAACATTTTTGTTGGAAACTATATATTATTAACATGTATATATTATGTGATATATTAATATCTTAACATGTTTGATATTGTGTGATAGATGTCTACCTCTAGCACAAATCCTATTGACTCACCTAATAATAACGAAGAGTCGAATATATATTGGACTGATTCACAAGTTCTCGAAGAGGAACCGGAAGAAGAATCAGAACCGGAAGAGGAGGAACCGGAGGAGGAAATAGAACCGGTGGGGGAAATAATGAAACGGTTAAGTAAAAGAAAATCCTCAACCAACCGACCAAGGTTAATTATGGTCAATGGTGTTTCCGCCAAGGAAGCAAAATATTGGGAGGATTATCAATTCTCCGATGAATCGGATTCCGACGAGAATTCCGATGATGTTATAGAAACTACCCCAACTGAATTTAAAAAAGCAAAAGAAAATAATAAGGGAAAGGGCATAAAAATAGAGAAATCTAATTCCAACCCCGATGAACTTTATATGTATCGTCAACCCCCGAAGTCCTTAAGTTGTAACAATGACCCGGGAACCTCTAAACCACCAGGTTTTTCTAAACCGTTATGGAAAACGACAGCTAGTATTATGGGAACATCATATATCATTAGAAACTTGGCAAAACGAACCAAAACCAAAGAAGAAGAAACGAGCGAGTCGGAATAAGATAGTTGTATTCGTGTGGTGTAATATATGTAATATAGTGTGCTTATGCTTTATGATATATGTAAAAATTGCTTGTATTAATAAGT
Organism: Rutidosis leptorrhynchoides; assembly: GCF_046630445.1. NCBI lineage: Eukaryota > Viridiplantae > Streptophyta > Magnoliopsida > Asterales > Asteraceae > Rutidosis > Rutidosis leptorrhynchoides. The sequence goes on along the minus strand of NC_092336.1, from coordinate 386,784,368 downwards.
ATTTTTTATGAATCTAACTCTTGTTTATTTTACAGTTTAAAAACACAAAATGGATAGACAACCCAATATTTTAAGAGACCTACCCGGAGACATGATTGATGAAATCTTGTCTAGAGTCGGTCAGAATTCCTCGGCACAACTATTTAAGGCGAGATCAGTTTGTAAGACATTCGAAGAACGTTCCAAGAATGTCTTGGTTTATAAAAGACTTTCATTTGAAAGATGGGGGATATCACATTGGGAAACCCATAAGTTACGATGTGTTTACTTTGACGCATATATTGCGGGGAACCCAAATGCTATTTTACGCAACGGGTTAAGAAATTATTTTGATTCAATGTATCCGAATATAGGACTTCATGATTTAGAAAAAGCGGCTAACATGCAACATAAAGAAGCATGCTATGCTTACGGGTTAGTAATGTTCACTTCTCACCAAAGTGAGAAAGAGAACATCGGGCTACAACTATTAAACAAAACGTTCCCACAAGTGACGGAGTCGGTAATTGGGGTAAGAAATGAGGTTTTTAGGTTATTACGAGACTGTTGGTCATTACGTAACCCTCATCCCTTTGACGACGTTACAACACGCTGTCTTATCAACGGCCATAACGGTTATGTTCCACAAGACCAAGGATGGGAAGTAGTCCTAGTAAAACCAGAATGCATGACTTGTTTCTGGACGTATGAATTACGTGTCTTTATTGCCTTTGCTGAACGACTTGTGTACTAGCTAGAATTATCTTCACAACTATCTTGTATCAAAGTTATTGTGTGCTATATTTCATGCTTTATGTAAAATAAGCGGTATTGTAAGTTTGTAAAATATTGTATAAAAGTTTGAACGCGAAATATTATTATAATCAGTTTTTCATATAGAATTGTAGTAGTTGAATTGTATATTAGCTACTAAGTATGAACTTAATGGGTAGGTACTACCCGAATTTAAACTTATAAAACGCTAATATGAAGAAAAAGCTTTTATAAATGAGTTCATATTATGCTACGAAATGCTATTAACTACTCTTAATATTCTGTATGATTAACTTGTTCCATTTGACTATTTTGAAGGAAATGGCACCGACTACTCGACACACCGTGAATATGAATGAAGAGGAATTCCGTACTTTTCTAGCTTCAAACATAGCCGCAGTACAGGCTGCGCTACATACCAACAATAACCTTGGATCTAGCAGTACAGGAAATTGTGTAGGATGCACCTACAAAGAATTCACTGCCTGCAAACCTTTGGAATTTGATGGAACCGAAGGACCGATCGGATTGAAACGGTGGACTGAGAAGGTCGAATCGGTGTTTGCCATAAGTAAGTGTACTGAAGAGGACAAAGTGAAGTACGCTACGCATACCTTCACAGGTTCTGCGTTAACATGGTGGAATACCTATCTAGAGCAAGTGGGACAAGATGATGCGTACGCACTACCGTGGTCAGCATTCAAGCACTAGATGAACGAGAAGTACCGTCCCAGAACCGAGGTCAATATGCTCAAGACAGAACTTAGAGGGTTACGAACCCAAGGATTTGATATTACCACGTACGAAAGACGATTCACAGAATTGTGCCTATTGTGTCCGGGAGCGTTCGAAGATGAGGAAGAGAAGATCGACGCGTTTGTGAAAGGATTGCCGGAAAGAATCCAAGAAGATATAAGTTCACACGAGCCCGCCTCCATACAACAGGCATGTAGAATGGCTCACAAACTAGTGAACCAGATTGAGGAAAGAATTAAAGAACAGACGGCTGAAGAGGCCAATGTGAAGCAAGTCAAAAGAAAGTGGGAGGAAAACGGTGATAAGAATCACCAATACAACAACAACAGCAATTACAATAATAATCGCAACAATTATCCCAACAATCGCAACATCAATCGCAACTACAACAAACGGCCCAACAACAACAACAACAACAACAACTACAACAATCATCCCAACAACAATAACAACCGCAACAACAACAACAATCAGAAGCAGCTATGCCAAAGGTGTGAAAAGTATCACTCGGGGTCATGCACCAAATTTTGCAACAAGTGTAAAAAAAATGGTCATAGCGCGGCGAAGTATGCGGTCTATGGACCAGGGGTTAACAGAACGAAAGGAACAAATGGTGTTGGAACGAGTAATGGTGGAGCAAGTAGTGTCGGAGCAAGTTATGCCAATGTAGTTTGTTATAAATGTGGAAAATTGGGCCACATTATTAGAAATTGCCCGAACCAGGAGAACACGAATGGACAAGGCCGCGGAAGAGTTTTCAATATTAATGCGGCAGAGGCACAGGAAGACCCGGAGCTTGTTACGGGTACGTTTCTTATTGACAATAAATCTGCTTACATTTTATTTGATTCGGGTGCGGATAGAAGCTATATGAGTAGAGATTTTTGTGCTAAATTAAGTTGTCCATTGACGCTGTTGGATAGTAAATTTTTACTCGAATTAGCAAACGGTAAATTAATTTCAGCAGATAATATATGTCAGAATCGAGAAATTAAACTGGTTAGCGAAACATTTAAGATTGACTTGATACCAGTAGAGTTGAAAGAAGTGAAAGCAGAGATTGTATGTTATAAAAATGCAATTCGCATTGTACGAGAAGAAGGAGAACCCTTAATGGTGTACGGAGAAAAGGGCAACATGAAGCTACATCTTATTAGTAATTTGAAGGCACAAAAACTAATAAGAAAAGGTTGCTATGCTGTTCTAGCACACGTTGAGAAAGTGCAAACTGAAGAAAAGAGCATCAATGATGTTCCCGTCGCAAAAGAATTTCCCGATGTATTTCCGAAAGAATTACCGGGACTACCTCCACATCGATCTGTTGAATTTCAAATAGATCTTGTACCAGGAACTGCACCAATAGCTCGTGCTCCTTATAGACTCGAACCCAGTGAGATGAAAGAACTGCAAAGCCAACTGCAAGAACTATTAGAATGTGGTTTCATTCAACCAAGCACATCACCATGGGGAGCTCCTGTTTGGTTTGTCAAGAAGAAGGATGGTACATTTAGGTTGTGTATTGACTACAGAGAGTTGAACAAACTTACCATCAAAAACCGTTATCCACTGCCTAGAATTGACGACTTATTTGATCAACTACAAGGCTCGTCGGTTTATTCGAAGATCGATTTACATTCTGGATATCATCAAATGTGAGTAAAGGAGGATGATATTCCAAAAACTGCTTTTAGGACGCGTTATGGTCATTACGAGTTTATGGTTATGCCGTTTGGATTGACTAACGCACCAGCTATGTTCATGGACCTTATGAACCGAGTGTGTGGGCCATATCTTGACAAGTTTGTCATTGTTTTCATCGATGACATACTTATTTACTCAAAGAATGATCAAGAGCACGAAGAACATTTGAGAAAAGTGCTAGAAGTATTGAGGAAAGAAAAACTGTACGCTAAGTTTTCAAAGTGTGCATTTTGGTTGGAAGAAGTTCAATTCCTCGGTCACATAGTGAACAAAGAAGGTATCCAGGTGGACCCGACAAAGATCGAAACCGTTGAAAAGTGGGAAACCCCAAAAACTCCGAAGCATATACGTCAATTTTTAGGATTGGCTGGTTACTACAGAAGATTCATTCAAGATTTCTCCAAAATAGCAAAACCCTTGACTGCATTAACGCATAAAGGGAAGAAATTTGAATGGAAGGATGAACAAGAGGAGGCGTTTCAATTATTGAAGAAAAAGCTAACTACGGCACCTATATTGTCATTGCCTGAAGGGAATGATGATTTTGTGATTTATTGTGACGCATCAAAGCAAGGTCTCGGTTGTGTATTAATGCAACGAACGAAGGTGATTGCTTATGCGTCTAGACAATTGAAGATTCACGAGCAAAATTATACGACGCATGATTTGGAATTAGGCGCGGTTGTTTTTGCATTAAAGACTTGGAGGCACTACTTATATGGGGTCAAAAGTATTATATATACCGACCACAAAAGTCTTCAACACATATTTAATCAGAAACAACTGAATATGAGGCAGCGTAGGTGGATTGAATTGTTGAATGATTACGACTTTGAGATTCGTTACCACCCAGGGAAGGCAAATGTGGTAGCCGACGCCTTGAGCAGGAAGGACAGAGAACCCATTCGAGTAAAATCTATGAATATAATGATTCACACTAACCTTACTACTCAAATAAAGGAGGCGCAACAAGGAGTTTTAAAAGAGGGAAATTTAAAGGATGAAATACCCAAAGGATCGGAGAAGTATCTTAATATTCGGGAAGACGGAACCCGGTATAGGGCTGAAAGGATTTGGGTACCAAAATTTGGAGATATGAGAGAAATGGTACTTAGAGAAGCTCATAAAACCAGATACTCAATACATCCTGGAACGGGGAAGATGTACAAGGATCTCAAGAAATATTTTTGGTGGCCGGGTATGAAAGCCGATGTTGCTAAATACGTAGGAGAATGTTTGACGTGTTCTAAGGTCAAAGCTGAGCATCAGAAACCATCAGGTCTACTTCAACAACCCGAAATCCCGGAATGGAAATGGGAAAACATTACCATGGATTTCATCACTAAATTGCCAAGGACTGCAAGTGATTTTGATACTATTTGGGTAATAGTTGACCGTCTCACCAAATCAGCACACTTCCTGCCAATAAGAGAAGATGACAAGATGGAGAAGTTAGCACGACTGTATTTGAAGGAAGTCGTCTCCAGACATGGAATACCAATCTCTATTATCTCTGATAGGGATGGCAGATTTATTTCAAGATTCTGGCAGACATTACAGCAAGCATTAGGAACTCGTATAGACATGAGTACTGCCTATCATCCACAAACTGATGGGCAGAGTGAAAGGATGATACAAACACTTGAAGACATGCTACGAGCATGTGTTATTGATTTTGGAAACAGTTGGGATCGACATCTACCGTTAGCAGAATTTTCCTACAACAACAGCTACCATTCAAGCATTGAGATGGCGCCGTTTGAAGCACTTTATGGTAGAAAGTGCAGGTCTCCGATTTGTTGGAGTGAAGTGGGGGATAGACAGATTACGGGTCCGGAGATAATACAAGAAACTACCGAGAAAATCATCCAAATTCGACAAAGATTGAAAACCGCCCAGAGTCGACAAAAGAGCTACGCGGACAGTAAAAGAAAAGATATAGAGTTTGAAATTGGAGAAATGGTCATGCTTAAGGTTTCACCTTGGAAAGGCGTTGTTCGATTTGGTAAACGGGGGAAACTAAATCCAAGGTACATTGGACCATTCAAGATTATAGATCGTGTCGGACCGGTAGCTTACCGACTTGAGTTACCTCAACAACTCGCGGTTGTACATAACACTTTCCACGTCTCGAATTTGAAGAAATGTTTTGCTAAAGAAGATCTCATTATTCCGTTAGATGAAATCCAAATCAACGAAAAACTTCAATTTATCGAAGAACACGTCAAAATAATGGATCGTGAGGTTAAAAGACTTAAGCAAAACAAGATACCAATTGTTAAGGTTCGATGGAATGCTCGTAGAGGACCCGAGTTCACCTGGAAACGAGAATATCAGATGAAGAAGAAATACCCGCATTTATTTGCAGAAGATACGTCAACACCTCCAACTGCTTAAAATTTCGGGACGAAATTTATTTAACGGGTAGGTACTGTAGTGACCCGAACTTTTCCATGTTTATATATATATATATTAAATGAAATTGTTATTTACATGATTAAGTGTTCCAACATGTTAAGCAATCAAACTTGTTAAGACTTGATTAATTAAAATAGGTTTCATATAGACAATTGACCACCCAAGTTGACCGGTGATTCACGAACGTTAAAACTTGTAAAAACTATACGATGACATATATATGGTTATATATATAGTTAACATGATTTTATTATAAGTATGTATCTCATTAGGTATTTTAACAATGAGTTATATACATAAAAATGAGACTATTAATTTAAGAAACTCGAAAACGATATATATAACGATTATCGTTATAACAACGTCTTACTAGGTACATATGAATCATATTAAGATATTGATACACTTGGTTAATTATGTTAAATGATAAGTAAATATATTATTAAGTGTATTAACAATGAAATACATATGTAAAAATAAGACTACTAACTTAATGATTTCGAAACGAGACATATATGTAACGATTATCGTTGTAACGACATTTAACTGTATATATATCATACTAAGATATATTATATATCATAATATCATTATAATATAACAATTTAACATCTCATTTGTTATAATAAACAATGGGTTAATAACGTTCAATAAGATCGTTAACCTAAAGGTTTCAAAACAACATTTACATGTAACGACTAACGATGACTTAACGACTCAGTTAAAATGTATATACATGTAGTGTTTTAATATGTATTCATACACTTTTGAAAGACTTCAAGACACTTATCAAAATACTTCTACTTAACAAAAATGCTTACAATTACATCCTCGTTCAGTTTCATCAACAATTCTACTCGTATGCACCCGTATTCCTACTCGTACAATACACATCTTTTAGATGTATGTACTATTGGTATATACACTCCAATGATCAGCTCTTAGCAGCCCATTCGAGTCACCTAACACATGTGGGAACCATCATTTGGCAACTAGCATGAAATATCTCATAAAATTACAAAAGTATGAGTAATCATTCATGACTTATTTACATGAAAACAAAATTACATATCCTTTATATCTAATCCATACACCAACGACCAAAAACACCTACAAACACTTTCATTCTTCAATTTTCTTCATCTAATTGATCTCTCTCAAGTTCTATCTTCAAGTTCTAAGTGTTCTTCATAAATTCCAAAAGTTCTAGTTTCATAAAATCAAGAATACTTCCAAGATTGCAAGTTTACTTCCAAGTTTTCTAAATCCATTCCAAGTAATCATCCAAGATCAAGAAACCTTTATTAATTATAGTAGGTTATCTTTCTAATACAAGTTAATAATCATATTTAAACTTTAATTCAATTTCTATAACTATAACAATCTTATTTCGAGTGGAAATCTTACTTGAAATTGTTTTCGTGTCATGATTCTGCTTCAAGAACTTTCAAGCCATCCAAGGATCCTTTGAAGCTAGATCTATTTTTCTCATTTCCAGTAGGTTTATCCAAGGAACTTGAGGTAGTAATGATGTTCATAACATCATTCTATTCATACATATAAAGCTATCTTATTCGAAGGATTAAACTTGTAATCACTAGAACATAGTTTAGTTAATTCTAAACTTGTTCGCAAATAAAAGTTAATCCTTCTAACTTGACCTTTAAAATCAACTAAACACATGTTCTATATCTATATGATATGCTAACTTAATGATTTAAAACCTGGAAACACGAAAAACACCGTAAAACCAGATTTACGCCGTCATAGTAACACCGCGGGCTGTTTTGGGTTAGTTATTTAAAAACTATGATAAACTTTGATTTAAAAGTTGTTATTCTGGGAAAATGATTTTTATTATGAACATGAAACTATATCCAAAAATTATGGTTAAACTCAAAGTGGAAGTATGTTTTCTAAAATGGTCATCTAGACGTCATTCTTTCGACTGAAATGACTACCTTTACAAAAAAGACTTGTAACTTATTTTTCCGACAATACACCTATACTTTTTCTGTTTAGATTCATAAAATAGAGTTCAATATGAAACCATAGCAATTTGATTCACTCAAAACGGATTTAAAATGAAGAATTTATGGGTAAAACAAGATTGGATAATTTTTCTCATTTTAGCTACGTGAAAATTGGTAACAAATCTATTCCAACCATAACTTAATCAACTTGTATTGTATATTATGTAATCTTGAGATACCATAGACACGTATACAATGTTTTGACCTATCATGTCGACACATCTATATATATTTCGGAACAACCATAGACACTCTATATGTGAATGTTGGAGTTAGCTATACAGGGTTGAGGTTGATTCCAAAATATATATAGTTTGAGTTGTGATCAATACTGAGATACGTATACACTGGGTCGTGGATTGATTCAAGATAATATTTATCGATTTATTTCTGTACATCTAACTGTGGACAACTAGTTGTAGGTTACTAACGAGGACAGCTGACTTAATAAACTTAAAACATCAAAATATATTAAAAGTGTTGTAAATATATTTTGAACATACTTTGATATATATGTATATATTGTTATAGGTTCGTGAATCAACCAGTGGCCAAGTCTTACTTCCCGACGAAGTAAAAATCTGTGAAAGTGAGTTATAGTCCCACTTTTAAAATCTAATATTTTTGGGATGAGAATAAATGCAGGTTTTATAAATGATTTACAAAATAGACACAAGTACGTGAAACTACATTCTATGGTTGAATTATCGAAATCGAATATGCCCCTTTTTATTAAGTCTGGTAATCTAAGAATTAGGGAACAGACACCCTAATTGACGCGAGTCCTAAAGATAGATCTATTGGGCCTAACAAACCCCATCCAAAGTACCGGATGCTTTAGTACTTCGAAATTTATATCATATCCGAAGGGTGTCCCGAAATGATGGGGATATTCTTATATATGCATCTTGTTAATGTCGGTTACCAGGTGTTCACCATATGAATGATTTTTATCTCTATGTATGGGATGTGTATTGAAATATGAAATCTTGTGGTCTATTGTTACTATTTGATATATATAGGTTAAACCTATAACTCACCAACATTTTTGTTGACGTTTAAAGCATGTTTATTCTCAGGTGAATACTAAGAGCTTCTGCTGTTGCATACAAAAATAAGGACAAGATTTGGAGTCCATGTTTGTATGATATTGTGTAAAAACTGCATTCAAGAAACTGATTTTGATGTAACATATTTGTATTGTAAACCATTATGTAATGGTCGTGTGTAAACAGGATATTTTAGATTATCATTATTTGATAATCTACGTAAAGCTTTTTAAACTTTTATTTATGAAATAAAGGTTATGGTTTGTTTTAAAAATGAATGCAGTCTTTGAAAAACGTCTCATATAGAGGTCAAAACCTCGCAACGAAATCAATTAATATGGAACGTTTTTAATCAATAAGAACGAGACATTTCATAATACTGGTATAAATGTCAATAAATCTGGAACTATTCTTGACAACAGCTATGTAGTACCATATAATCACCATTTATGTCTAATCTTCAATGCCCATATTAATATTGAATTTTGTAGATGGACGATGCTTATCAAATATTTGTTCAATTACATCTCAATGGGCACAGATCGAGTTATTGCCCAAATAAGTAAACATGATTCTGAATCTTTTTCTGCTTCAACTTCTTCCAAACCAATGATAGATGAAATTAAGAATTTTATTGATGCAAGATTTATATGTCAAGCATGTTGGCGCATATTTAACTTCCCTATTCACAATAGGGAACCTGCGGTCTTAACACTTGCAGTACACTTAGAAAACTTACAATCGATAACTTTCAAGCAAGAGAATCGTTGAAATCAATAGCTAATAATCCTGGAAAGAAGAAAACTACTTTAATAGAGTGGTTAACATATAACAGAGATTCATCAGATGGTCACCACCTTACTTACAAAGAATTTCCTTCACAATTTGTTTGGTATGCCTCCGACAAGTTTTGGAGCCGTAGACGGAGATCTAATGATACAGTTATTGGAAGGTTATCATATGTGCATCCTACAGCTGGCGAGCTATTCTATTTAAGTATGTTATTATGTCATCAACGCAGATGTACTTCATTCCTCGATATTAAAACCGTAAATGGCATAATCTGTGAAAGCTATAGAACTGCGTGTTGGGTAATGACCGTGAATGGGATATTGCCCTTTAAGAAGCTAGCATTTTAGATACGTTTTCACAAATACGTAATCTATTTTCAAACATACTTATGTATTGTGATGTCACAAATCCTGCAAAACTCTTTAAAACCCATTAGAAATCAATGTCTGATATGCTACTAACGGACGGTTTTATTTGTGCAGTGTCGTTAGGTCGCAGGATGTCCGATTCGGTAGCACACAGTGTCTTCGTTTATTTATATTTTTGCGGGGCCTAAATTTACTTTTACTTTCTAAAGTGTAGAAGGTGTAAGTTAACCTAGTGTCATATTTTTATGCTGATTAACGAATTGAAGATCAAGTGGATAGTTGTCTTTTAGTTAAATTACCTGGATAAAAGATAGTAGTTGATTTTAGCTAAAGGTCCTAAATGCAGAAAAGTAAATAAAGTGGAAGGATATCCGGAGTATGCAGATCAGGGAAATGTTGACCAAGATATCAGTATTGGGTTAGGGAAAGGTAATTATGCTTATGTTAAGACTATTCTTGGAATGATGTAGATCTGGTTGGATGAGCCAATTACACAGACCTACTTGTCTCTGAACTCTTGGAGTCCTCTTTGAGTAGCGAGAAGTATATCACTTGGTCGTACAATTGAAAGGTAACAATACCTCGGAGGTTATCCTTAGTAAAATGCTAGGTTGATTAGTGAGTTAAGCTCTAATCCTAACCCTCGTTATCAGTTTAGGTAACTGAATAACAACGTGCCGTGTTGATTGAACACTGATCACAAACGGAAGGAATCCGTCGGTTTAAGTTGGCAAAATCTTAAATGAAAACTAACAACCATTCCATCATACTAATGAGATCACAATAATTCAAACATTATACAGAATCACAGTTAATATACTTATAGTAAAGCAGATAGAAACCTAATGAATACCTAAGACCTAGGGCAACAATCAGACAAGAACATGCAATAGGCTTGGGTCATACAGTATGTAATGACCCGCACTTTTTTGATCGTTCTATACTTATAAGATTAATATTTACATAAATTAAACCTTACCAACATGATAAGCAATCCAAATTGTTGAGATTTATGTTTTTGAAAAGAGTTTTACACAACGTTTGACCGTCTAGTTTGACCGATGATATCACGAACTATATAACATATGATAATTATACGTTTGTGTATATATATGTATATATACATATTTAACATGATCTAAGAATGTTTTAATACCTCATTTTGTATTAATAACAATAAGTTATAAGTATATTTTGAAACTACTAACTTAAGTTTTCAAAACGATAACCATACGTAACGTCATTTGACATAAATACTTATGACCTATAATGTTTATACATATATCGTATATATAATGTATTTAATCACTTTTTAAGGACTTAAATACATAAAACCATATAAGTATATTCACAAAAGATAGCTGTATTTGAATCCTCATTCCGTTTTCACAAGATTTCTATACGTATATCTGGAGTATATGTACCCGTATCATACCTAGCTTCTATACGTATTTACTATTGGTATATACACATCAAATCACCACCAACCAGCCCTTGTTCATGCCCTAGGTATAAGGTAATTGGAATTTGGAAGCTTATTGACTAATTACATAAGATAACAAACTAAAATCTTGTCATGAACACCTTAGTTCCACGTTTTTTATAAGCTTCATGGGCACTTCATTTTGATTCAAATTTCTACATCATTTCTTAGTTAAACACACACTCTTCCATAACCCTTAAACACCTTCAACAATTCAGCAAGTTACCATGAAGATCTAGCTCAAAAACAACCCTTAATCATCATAAGAAAAACATTCCAAGAACACTTCAATAATCCTTTCAAGAATACAAGTTTATTTCCAACCTTTTGATCCAACTCCATTATTCTTTTGGTTCTAAGTTTTTACTCTTCTTTTACAGCAATCTTGTCCAAGTAACTTGAGGTAGTAACTTTGTTCATAACCTTATTCGATTCATATATATATATAGCTATCTTATTTTATGGTATAAAATTTTAACAACAAGAACATAGTTTGAATGTTTTCAAACTTGTTTGCAAACTAAATAGATCCTTCTAACTTAACTTTTAAAATACTTCAAGACATGTAATATATCATAAATATATGCTAATTTAACAAGGTATAACTTGGTTTTTCAAAGAACACCTTAAAAACTGTTTTTACGACGTCGGAGTGCAACCGGGGGCGGTTTTGGGTTGGATAATTAAAAACTATTTTGAACCTTGAATTGGAGGTTTATTTTCTGGAAAAATGATATTTACTATGAATATGATAACACATAAAAATTTCATGATTTAACTCAAAGTATAAGTATTTTTAGAAAAATAATCATTTAATGTTGTTTACATAAGGGAAAATGATTAACTTCATAAGTTTCACCAAAGTTTGACCTATGACCTGTGATTTCGAATACAAACTAAGGTATTTACAGTTCATAGTCTTAAAGAAGAACTCGATCCAAGGAAGTGGCAAGTTGAACCAATGAAAACGGAGTTGTAACGAAGAAACTATGACCAAAACAAGATCGGATATCCAAAACTAGTTTAGCCACGAAAATAATTGGAGAAAAATTAAATGAATCACATCTTTCTAAAATAACATGATATTTTATATATATGTACTCATAATTTAATTTTATATATTTCAGGACCACCCGTAAACAATACGAGAAGATTAATCATAAGATCCCATGATTGTACGCAACACGTCATTTGACAACACCGGTACTTTATGTACGCAACACGTCATTTGACAACACCGGTACCGTGGGTCAAGATTAATCCCGACCAATACAAATATGATGGGGTTTTATTTATTTCGATGGGGGTTTTATTTACTAAACACCTAAATATGAACCATTAAAATTGAATTACTAACATCGGACTGCTAACTACGGACTAAGAAATTATTAAAACTATTAAAAGTATAATAAGTATATATATGTGACGATTGTTTAAAATAGAAATATATTGATAAACTATATATGGATAGGTTCATGATATCAACCGGAGACCAAGTCAAAATATATATATCTTCAAGGTAAAAGTGAGTATATAGTCCCACTTTTAAACTCTAAATATTTCGGGATGAGAATACATGTATTTTATGTTTTACGATATGGACACAAGTAACTGAAAAATATATTCTACGTTGAGTTGTACCACTGGCATACTTCCCTGTAGCTTGGTAACTATTATTTACAGCGGTATTGTAAACGCGAATCCTGTTGATAGATCTATCGGGCCTGACAACCCCAACCGGACTGGACGACCAGTATTCAACGGTTGCACAGTACTTCGTTTCGTGACTACACTTGGTACGGTGTAGTAAGATTTCATAATAAAGGGAATATGCGACGTGATTAAATGTTAAGTATGGTTATCAAGTGCTCAACCACTTAGAATATTTTTATTAAAATGTTTATATATTAAATCTTGTGGTCTATATATTTATATCGATGCCGGCATTAAACCTATATCTCACCAACTTTATGTTGACGTTTTAAACATGTCTATTCTCAGGTGATAACTAAAAGCTTCCGCTGCAACATGTTGAATTTAAACAAGATCTTGAGTATGCATATTTGTGTCAAAAATAAAACTGCATATCGGAGGATTTGTAATGTAAAATATGCTAGAAATCGTATTGTTATCATCACATGTAAAGTTTGTAAGTCTAAGATTATCGCTAAACGATAATCATCTTTTTATTGTCTAAAGCTTGTATTAAAATAAGAGTTATGGTTTGTAATGTAAAATAAATGCAGTTGTTTTTTTAAAAATATCGCATATAGAGGTCAATACCTCGCAATGAAATCATACGTTATCTAACTCGTTCTTATGGTTAAGGACGGGTTATGACATGTGGTATCAGAGCGGTGGTCTTAGCGAACCAAGTTTGCATTAGTGTGTCTAACTGATAAGTCGTTAGGATACATTAGTAAGTCTGGACTTTGACCGGGTCTGATTTAAAAACCATTGCTTATCATTGTTGGTTAAAATTTATATGTAAATATTATGTAGTACTAATGGGTTAGTTGTTGTGTGATAGATGTCGGGCTCAAAACTTGTTATCACATTCAGCGACTCCGAATCAGAATCTTCAGATGGTGTTCCAGTCATTAACCTATCCGATGATGAAAATGATATCTTTGGGGAAGACTCACAAATTCCGGATGAACCAACTATAAAGAACTCGGAAAGTGAACCCGAGGAGGAAAGTGAACCCGAGGAGGAAAGTGAACCCGAGGAAGAAATACAGGAAATTACAAAAGACAAGTTCGAACTAGGAAAGAAACGAAAGGCTAATGAATTAGAAAATTCAAATCCCGAGTTTAGTGAGGATGATGTGGCACCAACTCCACTAGACACTACCACCCCTATTCCCGCTATCCCTATTCGTTCTATCCCGGCATCTAGTTCTTCAGCCCCACTGCCAAAATATAGGCAGACAGCTAGGATAAGCGTTAGGCCATTCCCTAAACCTAAACGTCCTAGAAAATAGACCAAACGATGCACTGCCGTATTAAACCATGGGATCATATAATGTTTTATATAATATTACTAGTGTGGTTTGCTTAATATTCGATGTAAGATAAGCATATGTAAAATAGTGAAGTATGAAATGCAATAATTTTTCATGGTTAAGTATTATTTAGATGGTAGTAATTGGTTCTGTACTAAGCTATTAAGTATGGACATTAACGGGTAGGTACTACCCTAGATATAATTATAAAATGATAATAAGAAGAAAAGGCTTTTATAATAATACCTGGTTCATATTATTAACAAGCTATAATGTACTATAAATACACACTACATCTATAATAATCCATGTGAATAATTATTTTCTTTCATTAGGAAATGGCGCGATTGAATCGAATGACGGAATAAGAAGTCGAGGAATTCATCAACCAACGAGTGAACGACAGAATGTTATGGGTCGAGGCTGCAAGAGCTGCTGCAGTTAACCCAAATCCTCGTGTAGGATGCACCTACAAAACTTTTCAAGCTTGCAAGCCCTCATCATTCAGTGGAACAGAAGGACCGATCGGTTTAACCCGGTGGATAGAAAAGATGGAGACTGTGTTTAAAATCAGTGGTTGTGTTGAAAAGGACATGACCAAGTATGCATCGTGCACTTTACAAGATAGTGCACTCACGTGGTGGAAAAATTTTGTGAAGGCTGTAGGAGGAGATGTAGCTTATGATACTCCATGGGAAGAATTCAAAACAATGTTAATCAACGAGTATTGTCCAAGGAACGAGGTTAGGAAGTTGGAAGATGAATTACGAAGCCTGAAGGTTGTTGGTACTGAAATCACCAACTACAATCAGCGATTCATGGAATTAGTTTTGCTATGTCTTGAATTGGTTCCAACCGAAGAACGGAAGATTGAAATGTACAAAGATGGTTTGCCCACAAAGGTCAAGGCAAACGTTACAGCATCGAAACCTAAGACAATTCATGAAGCTATAACCATGTTAAACGAGCTAATGGATCAGGTCATCTTGGATAAGAAAGCATCCAATACTGATGTGAAGGTATCAGGTAACAAAAGAAAGTGGAATGGAAGTTATGATCGAGGTAATCAACAACAATCTTTTAAGAAACAAGAAACCACGCAAGGTGCGGGTAGTGGTTTAGGCTTTGGTTACAAAGGACAAAATCCTTTATGTAACCGATGCCGCAAACATCACTCTGGCTACTGTAATGTGGTATGCAACAAATGTAATCGAAAGGGTCATCTTGCTGAAGATTGTAGGGCTCTCGTTACAAATACAAATGGTATCAAGACTCCTGCCACCAATGAAAATAGAACTGCTTTGGCTACCATTACTTGTTATGGGTGTGGAAAACAGGGTCATTATAAGAGCCAGTGTCCGAATCCAGAGAAGAATAATGGATCTGCACTAGGAAGAGCATTTGTTATTAATGCTAGAGAGGCGTGTGAAGACCCGGAGCTTGTTACGGGTACGTTTACCATTAATAACTTATCCGCATCTATTATATTTGATACTGGTGCTGATAGAAGTTACGTGTGTAGAGACTTTCACACTAAATTGAATTGTTCATCATTACCTCTAGATGCTAAGTACATGATTGAGTTAGCTAATGGTAAACTAATTAAAGCCGATAAAATTTGCCGTGATTGTAAAATAAATTTAGCCGGAGAAACATTTAAAATTGACTTAATACCCGTAGAATTAGGAAGTTTTGATGTAATAGTCGGCATGGACTGGATGTCCAAAGTAGGAGCTGAAGTTGTGTGTGCCAAGAAGGCAATTCACATTCCTTGTAAGGATAAAATGCCGGTGATGATTTATGGAGAGAAGGGTAACTCAAAGCTAAAACTCATTAGCTGTTTGAAAGCCAAGAAGTGTTTAGAAAAGGGATGTTATGCTATTCTAGCACATGTTAATAAAGTCAAAAAGAAAGAAAAAGAGAAGTGCATCAACGACGTGCCTGTGGCAAGAGATTTTCCTGAAGTTTTTTCGGAAGAGTTGCCGGGATTACCTCCATTTAGATCTGTAGAATTTCAAATAGATTTAGTACCAGGAGCTGCACCAGTTGCCCGTGCTCCATATAGACTTGCACCGTCCGAGTTAAAAGAACTTCAGAGTCAGTTAAAAGAATTACTGGATCGTGGATTCATACGACCAAGTACTTCACCGTGGGGAGCTCCGATTCTATTTGTTAAAAAGAAAGATGGATCTTTTAGGATGTGTATAGATTATCGTGAATTAAATAAGTTAACTATCAAGAATCGGTATCCACTACCGAGAATTGACGACTTATTTGATCAACTCCAAGGATCATGTATGTACTCGAAAATTGACCTAAGATCGGGCTATCATCAATTACGCGTCAAAGAAGAAGATATACCGAAAACTGCTTTTCGGACACGTTATGGTCATTACGAATTTTTGGTCATGCCGTTTGGGTTGACAAATGCGACAGCTGTATTCATGGACCTCATGAATCGAGTTTGTAGTCCATATTTAGATAAGTTTGTTATCGTTTTCATTGATGATATTCTTATCTATTCCAAGAGTGAGCAAGAGCATGAGCAGCATTTAAGGTTGATATTAGAGTTGTTGAGAAAAGAACAGCTATATGCTAAATTTTCTAAATGTGCTTTCTGGTTGAAAGAAGTGCAATTTCTTGGCCACGTTGTTAGTAGCAAAGGAATTCAGGTTGATCCAGCAAAAATTGAAGCCATTGAAAAATGGGAGACTCCTAAGACACCAACGCAGATACGCCAATTTTTGGGTTTAGCCGGTTATTATAGAAGGTTTATTCAAGATTTTTCCCGAATAGCTAAGCCGTTGACAGCGTTAATGCAAAAAGGGAAGAAATATGAATGGACATCTGAGCAGGAGAGTGCATTTCAATTACTAAAGAAGAAGTTAACTACGGCGCCTATTTTATCGTTACCAGAAGGGAACGATGATTTTGAAATATATTGTGACGCTTCGCGATAAGGTTTTGGTTGCGTTCTTATGCAACGGAAGAAAGTTATTGCATACGCATCCCGACAATTGAAGATTCACGAGCGGAATTATACGACGCATGATTTAGAACTGGGAGCAGTCGTGTTTGCATTGAAGATATGGAGACACTACTTGTATGGGGTTAAATGCACTGTGTTCACTGATCATAAAAGCCTTCAACATATTTTTGATCAGAAACAGCTGAACATGAGGCAACGTAGGTGGGTCGAGTTAATAAACGACTATGATTGTGAAATTCGTTATCATCCCGGGAAAGCGAATGTGGTGGCTGACGCACTAAGCAGAAAGGAACGAGAACCAATTCGAGTACGAGCGATGAACATAAAAATTCGCATGAATCTCAACTCACAAATCAAAGAAGTTCAACGAGAAGCACTTACTAAAGAAAATATAGGAAATGAAATAATGAAGAAGTATGAAAAGCAACTCGTTATACGGGAAGATGGAATTCGATATTTTGCAAATCGTATTTGGGTACCGAAGTTGGGTGGATTAAGGAAGTTGATATTGAACGAGGCACATAAGACAAGATACTCGATACATCCTGGAGGTGGAAAGATGTACCAAGATCTTAAGACACATTATTGGTGGCCTAATTTAAAGACAGACGTTGCAACATATGTTGGGGAGTGTTTAACTTGTTCCAAAGTCAAAGCAGAACACCAAAAGCCGTCAGGGTTACTTCAACAACCAGAAATCCCAGAATGGAAATGGGATGGTATTACCATGGATTTCATCACGAAGTTACCAAAGACTGCCTGGGGATACGACACCATTTGGGTGATTGTTGATCGTCTCACCAAATCTGCACATTTCTTGCCTATAAAGGAAACGGATAGAATGGAGAAATTATTACGATTGTATATAAAGGAAATTGTTTCAAGGCATGGAATACCTATTTCCATTATAGCCGATCGTGATAGTAGATTTACCTCAAAGTTCTGGCAATCACTACAGGAGGCACTAGGAACTCGTTTGGATATGAGTACCGCATATCATCCGCAAACTGACGGGCAGAGTGAAAGAACAATTCAGACTCTTGAAGACATGCTCAGGGCATGTGTGATCGATTTTGGAAACGGATGGGATAAGTATTTACCGTTAGCAGAATTCTCGTATAATAATAGTTATCATGCGAGCATTAAAGCTGCACCATTCGAAGCACTGTATGGAAGGAAGTGTAGATCTCCTATTTATTGGAATGAAGTAGGAGATCGACAATTAACTGGTCCCGAGATCATACACGAAACGACTGAGAAGATAGTACAAATTAAGGAGAGATTGAAAACAGCCCGTAGTCGCCAAAAGAGCTACGCCGATGTCCGAAGGAAACCATTAGAGTTTCAGATCGGTGACATGGTTATGTTAAAGGTGTCACCATGGAAAGGTGTAATACGCTTCGGAAAAAGGGGTAAACTGAACCCAAGATATGTAGGCCCGTTCAAGATCATCGAACGCATTGGACCGGTAGCTTATCGACTCGAGTTACCGCAACAACTCGCCGGAGTACATAATACATTTCACGTCTCAAACCTTAAGAAGTGTCTTGCAAAGGAAGATCTCATCATTCCTCTTGAAGAAATCCATGTCGATGAGAAACTACAATTCATCGAAGAACCAATCGAAATCATGGACCGTGAAGTTAAACAGCTCAAGCAGAGCAACATACCGATCGTTAAGGTTCGTTGGAATGCTCGAAGAGGTCCTGAGTTTACTTGGGAACGAGAGGATTAGATGAAATAAAAGTATCCACACTTGTTTCTCGATGACGCAAAATAGGTACAATTTTAAAATTTCGGGACGAAATTTATTTAACGGGTAGGTACTGTAATGACCCGCACTTTTTCGATCGTTCTATACTTATAAGATTAATATTTACATAAATTAAACCTTACCAACATGATAAGCAATCCAAATTGTTGAGATTTATGTTTTTGAAAAGAGTTTTACACAACGTTTGACCGTCTAGTTTGACCGATGATATCACGAACTATATAACATATGATAATTATACGTTTGTGTATATATATGTATATATACATATTTAACATGATCTAAGAATGTTTTAATACCTCATTTTGTATTAATAACAATAAGTTATAAGTATATTTTGAAACTACTAACTTAAGTTTTCAAAACGATAACCATACGTAACGTCATTTGACATAAATACTTATGACCTATAATGTTTATACATATATCGTATATATAATGTATTTAATCACTTTTTAAGGACTTAAATACATAAAACCATATAAGTATATTCACAAAATATAGCTATATTTGAATCCTCATTCCGTTTTCACAAGATTTCTATACGTATATCTGGAGTATATGTACCCGTATCATACCTAGCTTCTATACGTATTTACTATTGGTATATACACATCAAATCACCACCAACCAGCCCTTGTTCATGCCCTAGGTATAAGGTAATTGGAATTTGGAAGCTTATTGACTAATTACATAAGATAACAAACTAAAATCTTGTCATGAACACCTTAGTTCCACGTTTTTTATAAGCTTCATGGGCACTTCATTTTGATTCAAATTTCTACATCATTTCTTAGTTAAACACACACTCTTCCATAACCCTTAAACACCTTCAACAATTCAGCAAGTTACCATGAAGATCTAGCTCAAAAACAACCCTTAATCATCATAAGAAAAACATTCCAAGAACACTTCAATAATCCTTTCAAGAATACAAGTTTATTTCCAACCTTTTGATCCAACTCCATTACTCTTTTGGTTCTAGGTTTTTACTCCTCTTTTACAGCAATCTTGTCCAAGTAACTTGAGGTAGTAACTTTGTTCATAACCTTATTCGATTCATATATATATAGCTATCTTATTTTATGGTATAAAATTTTAACAACAAGAACATAGTTTGAATGTTTTCAAACTTGTTTGCAAACTAAATAGATCCTTCTAACTTAACTTTTAAAATACTTCAAGACATGTAATATATCATAAATATATGCTAATTTAACAAGGTATAACTTGGTTTTTCAAAGAATACCTTAAAAACTGTTTTTACGACGTCGGAGTGCAACCGGGGGCGGTTTTGGGTTGGATAATTAAAAACTATTTTGAACCTTGAATTGGAGGTTTATTTTCTGGAAAAATGATATTTACTATGAATATGATAACACATAAAAATTTCATGATTTAACTCAAAGTATAAGTATTTTTAGAAAAATAATCATTTAATGTTGTTTACATAAGGGAAAATGATTAACTTCATAAGTTTCACCAAAGTTTGACCTATGACCTATGATTTCGAATACAAACTAAGGTATTTACAGTTCATAGTCTTAAAGAAGAACTCGATCCAAGGAAGTGGCAAGTTGAACCAACGAAAACGGAGTTGTAACGAAGAAACTATGACCAAAACAAGATCGGATATCCAAAACTAGTTTAGCCACGAAAATAATTGGAGAAAAATTAAATGAATCACATCTTTCTAAAATAACATGATATTTTATATATATGTACTCATAATTTAATTTTATATATTTCAGGACCACCCGTAAACAATACGAGAAGATTAATCATAAGATCCCATGATTGTACGCAATACGTCATTTGACAACACCGGTACTTTATGTACGCAACACGTCATTTGACAACACCGGTACCGTGGGTCAAGATTAATCCCGACCAATACAAATACGATGGGGTTTTATTTATTTCGATGGGGGTTTTATTTACTAAACACCTAAATATGAACCATTAAAATTGAATTACTAACATCGGACTGCTAACTACGGACTAAGAAATTATTAAAACTATTAAAAGTATAATAAGTATATATATGTGACGATTGTTTAAAATAGAAATATATTGATAAACTATATATGGATAGGTTCGTGATATCAACCGGAGACCAAGTCAAAATATATATATCTTCAAGGCAAAAGTGAGTATATAGTCCCACTTTTAAACTCTAAATATTTCGGGATGAGAATACATGTATTTTATGTTTTACGATATGGACACAAGTAACTGAAAAATATATTCTACGTTGAGTTGTACCACTGGCATACTTCCCTGTAGCTTGGTAACTATTATTTACAGCGGTATTGTAAACGCGAATCCTGTTGATAGATCTATCGGGCCTGACAACCCCAACCGGACTGGACGACCAGTATTCAACGGTTGCACAGTACTTCGTTTCGTGACTACACTTGGTACAGTGTAGTAAGATTTCATAATAAAGGGAATATGCGACGTGATTAAATGTTAAGTATGATTATCAAGTGCTCAACCACTTAGAATATTTTTATTAAAATGTTTATATATGAAATCTTGTGGTCTATATATTTATATCGTTGCCGGCATTAAACCTATATCTCACCAACTTTATGTTGACGTTTTAAACATGTCTATTCTCAGGTGATAACTAAAAGCTTCTGCTGCAACATGTTGAATTTAAACAAGATCTTGAGTATGCATATTTGTGTCAAAAATAAAACTGCATATCGGAGGATTTGTAATGTAAAATATGCTAGAAATCGTATTGTTATCATCACATGTAAAGTTTGTAAGTCTAAGATTATCGCTAAACGATAATCATCTTTTTATTGTCTAAAACTTGTATTAAAATAAGAGTTATGGTTTGTAATGTAAAATAAATGCAGTTGTTTTTTTAAAAATGTCGCATATAGAGGTCAATACCTCGCAATGAAATCATACGTTATCTAACTCGTTCTTATGGTTAAGGACGGGTTATGACACAGTAAAGGCACTAACTAGATCTTAACAGCTCCTAAGAGGTCTCTTCGAAACTGTCAATAGGCATACTAGGTCATTCATGTCTCAATTCCTAAGTTCCGTGTCCTAAAAGTGCATTAGATGCCTCTCGGGAACTCCGGCCATACCGAGTTCATAGAATCTTCAAATACAGTATAACCAGGGGTCTTAATCCTATGAAGTAGCTAATTTCATATAGGTGGACAAGTCCTGATCACAACCTAGGTTGGTCAATCCTTAAGATGCTAGCATACAAATCTATCAGACTTCCTAGTTCAGCATTATAACAGTAATCGTACTAAATTAACATAATTACGCTAACCCAAACTTCTATCATGGCAACATACAGATTAATTAAGCTATCATGACAATATCGGAACGCATTATTAAACATAAAAAGTAAGAACACGTGTTTAATACAAAATACAAGCGTTTCGGATAAAAACCTGAAAAGGCCGAAGAAATCTGCCCGAGATCGCAGGGACTCGCTGGGATATCCTCCAGAAAATAAAAGCTAAGCTAACTACTACTAAAAACTAACTAAAAGCTTGAAAATATGAAATGAATTACAAATTGAGTGTGTGTTAGAATGGATGGAGAGAGCCCTTTAAATAGACTCCAGTTTTGCCTGCAAACGGCTGGCACGCCGTTTGGCAAGCTGTTTGGCAGGCCGTATTTGGCAAGCCATTTGCAAGGCAAGCCGTTTATTAAGCCCCTTTGCCTGACAGTTTGGCAGTCCGTTTGCCATACTGGCAAGCTGCTTGGCAAGCCGTATGGCAGGCCGTTTTTGGGCCTGGTCAGCCTTGATTCACTGGATCGTAACTTGATTTCTTGTCTTTCACAGTTTTTGCTCTAGAATCTTCGTTTTAGCTCCGTTTTACTTGATTCTTTTTGCATCGCCTTTGTAATTACTTAATCAACAAAATCAACCGAAAAAGCGATAATTTTGTCGACAAAGTTTAAATCTTTATTATTCTAGGGCTTAATTTAGGGATAAAAATGTGACTTTTTGCCCGATATCAAATACCCTACACTTGACTTTGCTTGTCCTCAAGCAAAAAACAGGAATATCAGGATCTTCCTAATAGACTCTCCCTTGTCCCACCCGTAGATCTTTTTATTATGCCTTCATCAGAAGTCGGCACATCTTTCGAAAGTATTAGAAAAAGTTTCGAGCTTCGATGATTTGGTCGCTAGATTTCAATTGCGTCCATAGTGAAAAAGGCATACTTTTCAACTCTCAGATGTAGAGTATACATGATCAGGCTCCTCACTAGTGCATCACTCATATCACTCAAGTGTTTAGCGTGTCCTATTCTAATTGTATTGTCGCTTAGAAACCAGTCATGTAACAGTTCTCATCATAGGCTTGGTAAAGCATCGATATCTCCACCGGTTAAGTAAGGACGGCGCTAATCTTCTTCCTAAGCATTCTTTCAAGAGGAAAGTGGGTTATAGGGTTTGGTTGGAAATTTATGGATCGGTGAAAGGTATCCAGATCTTTTGATTTTTTGAGATAATTAATAGACATTGATTCTTCAGAGTATCCATTTTTGGATAGAGAATGGCTTAGAATTCCGTAAAAGTTTTCTTCGGAAGAGGTGGATTTTGCTAAGATTTTGTCTAGAATTTTCTTTTGCTCTTCCAGCATTCTTTTTCAGGGCATCTTCTCGAGTTTTTCTTTGCCTTATTTATAGAGACTTTGCTCTAGAGAATTTGTTCTTTCATAATCATTTTTTTTAATCGGCATACCCTTTCTTCATAACTTTTGTCTTTCGTTCCTGGTGCCCAAAGAGGAAGTGATAATCCACTGAAAATAGGTCTTTGACCTATAAAAAACAATCAGGGGTTCGGAATCTTTCAACAAGTGCTTTTGAAGCGAATTTGATCGAACTATCTCTTTATTAATCTCTGGATATTTTGATGAATGGAAGGGGGAATGAAATGTGAATGGTGTATTTTGGGAGTGAATTTGGGGTGAATATTTCTGATTCATCAACTCTTTATGTGAGTTGGTTGGTTTAAATTGCTTGGAGTGGAAACGGAAACGGATGGCTTTTTATCTTCTCTATTCAGAATGATTTCGGAAAGAGTATCGCACCGGCACCACGTATGGCACTCACTAACCATTGGTCTTGAAACGTATGTCTGAACTAAGTTCTAACTTGAACCGTACACCTGCATGCTCATCAATTGAAATTACAAAGTACTGTAGATTTGATGGGTCATACAGATACTTTGGGTCCAAGATTCCTTACCTTTTTGGGAAGTAGGGGTCGTGCTTGATCATGCGTAGCCTTTTACATATTTTCTTAAAAGAAATCTTTTGACACAAAACATAAGTTTCAGCTTAATCGTGCCGTTCTAATAAATGTTTCGAAAACCAATTTCTAGCAATTTTATTAGATCTTTTGGGCAAAAACAAGGTAGAAATTTTTCAAAATTACCCAATATCCATTGCTTAATTACTTTTGGACAACAGAATTTTTCAAAACTTGGCGTTTTATGGTTACTCGACTTTTAAAACTTCGACCTTTAAAACTTCTACCCATAACCTACACTTAGAAGAACATTGTCCCTAATGTTCTCTAGAAAGAATATTTTAATACTTTATAAATTAAGGACATTAACTTCTAAAATTCTAAGTTAGTCGCGGGGGTTACCCCACATTTAGAAATTTTAGTGCGTTATAATCAAAATAGGTTTGAGGAAGGATTACTTCCCTATGATCGTGTTACTTTCCTAGTGCTGGGCCTTCCTACGGTCAATCTCCTAGGGACCAGTCTCTTTTGATAATATTTCTGCCTGAAGAACAAAAAAAAGAGAAAGGCAGCATTTCCACTATATATAACTTTTTCAGTACAATGCTTCAAAAAGATAAAACTAAAAGTAAAATAAAGATAAAGTAGTCTATGGGATATTATCCTGGTCAATGTGTTGAGTCGGCTCTGCGAAGTATCCAAAGATCTCATCATCATCCTCTAGTGTCGGCAAGTACTCGAGAGGTTGCCCTATATCCAACTCAGGGCCTGGTAGTGAATCCAGACATAAGTCTAACGGCAACTCTAGGTGGGATAAGCTCGGGAAAGGCTCCTCGTCAGGTATGCTCCCAGTGATCTCAAATGCCTGGGCCGTTGGCGGCTCAACTGAAATGGGAATAGTGACTAGGTGACAACCCTCAGGTAACTCAGTGACTGGAACTGGCTCGGTGACTGGATCAGGTGGCGTGATAGGAATAGGAGTAGCATGTGCAGGCATGGCAGCAGAGGCAACTGAGTGAACTGAGGCCGGTGTGGAATGCCTGGGCGTAGCTTGTCGTGTCGGCTGAACACGGCGTGCTAGCCTAAATGAAGACGGGCCCAGAGTACTGCGCGGCATCCCCTCGCGCTGGAGGTATGCTCTCAGAGCTCTGTAGAGTCTCTGCTAATCTCTGAGTAGTGACCATGTAACATCAGGGTCACTTAAGGTGGCTCTGTAATGTATCACTGTCTGTAGCTCATGTGTCTGTGGCAACTGTGTGTGCTCGGCTGGTCTCCTGGCTAAACATCTAGATCGTCGAATGGGAGGAGCTGGCGGTGCTGTGCCGATATCCTCCTCAACGCTCTCCAATATCAATCGCCTTGGGCCTAATTTCCCTATTGATGGCCTGTTCTGATCAGCACTGCTTCCGGATGAGTAAACTCTGGGAGTCCTCCTCCTGTGAACTGGGATATAAGCTAAAGCTCCTGAACTTGGCAATGTTTTCCTGAACACATTCAACAAACTTGTAAGTACTAAGCGCAAGTATGGTGCTTAGTTATTAGTACACAGAGATAATATCTTAAGACTGAAAATAATTGAAATAAAAATAAATAAGAGTAAAAGGATAAGCAAAGGGTGCCTCCCAAAAGCGCTTTGTTTATCAAGTCATTACAGCTCGAATTTTCCTTGTAAGATCTTCAGAATAGATCAAAGGAGAAGAGGTGCTCCTTCTTATCGTAGTCTTCTAGATAAGCTTTCAACCGGTGACCGTTGACCTTGAAGTTACCAGTAGGTCCTTCCAATTCCACGGCTCTGTGCGGAAAAGCATGTACAACTTTGTATGGGCCACTCCATCATGATCTAAATTTTCCTGCAAACTTCTTGAACTGAGAATTGAAGAGAAGAAATTTATCTCCAGGGGCGAACTTTGTAGGAATCAATTTTGCATCATGCGTAAGCTTCGTTCGTTCCTTGTAGATGTATGACATTTCATATGCTTGGTCTCTTAATTCGGCGAGTTCGTTCATTTGAATTTTCCTATGTTTTTCTGTAACTGAGGGATCAAGGTTGCAGGTCTTCAGCGCCCAGAGAGCTTTATATTTAAGTTCCAGCGGAAGGTGACAAGCTTTTCCATAGATCATGCAGTAGGGTGTAGTTCCTAGAGGATATTTGTAAGCAGTCCGGAATGCCCACAGAGCATCATCTAGCTTCTCGACCCATTTATTTCCATGATGGCCATCAGTTCGTTCTAAGATTCTTTTAAGTGCTCTGTTCGTGACCTCTGCTTGTCCATTGGTCTGCGGATGATAGGCAGTGGACATTTTGTGGGTAACTCCGTATTGATGCATCACCTTCATAGATTGAGTATTACAGAAGTGTGTGCCTCTATCACTTATTATAGCACAGGGAGCTCTAAATCTGTAGAAGAGTCTCTTCAGGAAGTTGGTGATGACTTTGGCATCATTAGTTGGAAATGCTTGGGCTTTGACCCATCTGGAGACGTAATCTACGGCTACGAGGACATATTCTTTCCCGTTAGACTTTGGAAATGGGCCCATGAAGTCTAATCCCCATATATCGAAGATCTCGCAAGCTTGGATATTAGTCTGAGGCATCTCATTCTTCATAGAGATAATACCTTGCCTTTAGCATGCGTCGCAAAGCTTTACAAGCTCTTGCGCATCTCGAAATATAGACGGCCACTAGAATCCTGATTTGTAGACTTTTCTCGCGGTTAAATTTTCTCCATGATGACCTCCAGTTGATCCATGGTGACATTGGTGAAGAATCCCTGCTGCTTGATTTTCATCTATGCACCTCCTGATTATTTGATCAGGGCAAATTCTAAACAGGTAAGGATCTTCCTAGTAGTAGTACCTGGCATCCCTGAAGAACTTTCTTCTTCGGGAGGTACTCATTCCCTTTTGTACTACTCCGGAAACTAGGTAGTTGGCCATGTCGGCATACCAAGGAGTGTCAGTAAATTGTGATCCTATGTGAGTTTGTCCTAAACTCATAAGCTGTTCTTCCGGAAATTTATCTCTGATATCTTGTTCAGCAAGTTTTTCCATCACTGGGTTCTCCAAACGACTAAGATGATCTGCTGCGACGTTCTCTGCTCCTTTCTTATCTTTAATCTCAATATCGAATTCTTGAAGGAGTAAGATCCATCGTAGGGGTCTTGGTTTCGTGTCTTGCTTAGTGAATAGATATTTGAGGGCTGAATGATCTGTATAGTCTGTAGTTTTGGATAGGATGAGATAGGAACGAAATTTGTCGAAGGCGAATACTACGGCTAGCAGCTCCTTCTCTGTGGTAGTGTAATTCTCTTGAGCTCCGGTTAAGGTTTTGCTTGCGTAATAGATTGGATGAAAGTGTTTATCTACCAATTGTCCAAGCACAAATCCAACTGCGAAATCACTCGCATCACACATGATTTCAAAGGGAAGACTCCAATCAGTAGCTATCATGATGGGCGCATGTGTTAGCTGTTCTTTTAGATAGTTGAACACTTTTCGACATTCTTCATTGAAGACAAACGAGACTTCCTTTCCTAGGAGATGAGTGAGAGGTCGTGTGACCTTTGAAAAATCCTTAATGAAGCGTCGGTAGAAACTGGCGTGTCCTAGGAAACTCCTTACCGCTCTTACTGTGGTAGGTTCCGAAAGCTTAGTAATGGTCTCAATCTTAGCCTTATCAACTTTTATTCCTGCTTTTGAAATCTTATGTCCTAAAACTATCCCTTCTTTTACCATGAAGTGACATTTTTCCCAATTCAGAACTAAATTTGACTCTTCACACCGGGTGAGCATCTTGTCAAGGGTTGATAGGCACGAATCAAAGGTACTACCAAAGACTGAGAAGTCGTCCATGAAGACTTCCATACAACGTTCAATCATGTCGTGGAATATTGCTACCATGCATCGCTGGAATGTGGCTGGTGCATTGCATAACCCAAAGGGCATACGTTGATAAGCAAATGTTCCATAAGGACAGGTAAAGGTTGTTTTCTCTTGGTCCTTCGGATCGAGGGGGATTTGAAAGTAGCCAGAAAAACCATCAAGGAAACAGTAGTATTCATTTCCTGATAGACGTTCCAACATTTGATCGATGAAGGGTAATGGAAAATGATCCTTCCGGGTTGCATCGTTTAGTTTACGATAATCTATGTAAACCCTCCAACCGGTGACTTCTCGAGTTGGAATAATTTCATTATTCTCATTTTGAATTACGGTTGTCCCTCCCTTTTTGGGTACCACTTGAACAGGACTAACCCATGGCGAATCAGAGATAGGATAGATTAGATCGGCGTCCAGAAGTTTGATTACTTCTTTCTTGATGACTTCTTGAATCATAGGATTGACCCTTCTTTGCCTCTGAACTGAAGGTTTGAAATCATCTTCCATGAAGATCTTGTGGGTGCAATAGTTGGGGCTGATCCCTTTGATGTCGAAGATCTTCCAAGCAATTGCCTTCTTATGTAATTTCAAAACTTGAATCAATTTTCCATTTTCTTGTGGTGTGAGGTCTTTCAAGATGATTACAGGGAGTTGCAATTCTCTTTCTAAGAATGCATACTCCAGATTGTCGGGTAACTTCTTCAATTCCAATTCCGGAGGCTCCTCGATATATGGCTTCATCATAGCTATTTCTTTTCGGTCTAACGATTCATACTTCTCCTGGAATTCTGATTCTTCAGTAGCAGTCACTGATGCTATCTGTTCTTCATTTCTACAAATCATCCTTCTTAATGCTTCCTCTTCAGAAACGTCTTCTTTAGTTTCGAAGGTTGGTTCGGGAAACTCCTCACAGTCCTCCCTTGACTGGGGTTCCTGATGTACCAGAATGAAATCTGTTTCTTCATTTGGTCTTCTCCTTAGTAAAGGTAAAGGAATGCCTTGTCTCAGCGGTGCTATTTGAATAGTCTTGCCAAGAAAGTTACTTTCAGAGAGGGGAGATATGGGTTGACTAAGGGTTACGGCTGAATGGTTGTTAAGATTTCCTTCAGGAGGTGTAAAGAACAGATCCTTAGAAATTTGATCTTGACTACATATAGCCATAGTCTCTTCAAGGTATTTGTTGACGAGTTCTTCAAAAGAATCAGAGAGATTCACATCTTCTTCCTTAGGATGGTTCATGAGGCGATCAATATTGAATGTGATATCTTCTCCTCCAACCCCTAACTTTAATGATTTCTCGTGAACATCAATTACGGCCTTGTCAGTATTCAGGAATGGTCTGCCAAGAATGAGTGGGACCTTCGTGTCTTCCTCAATATCTATAATGACAAAATCAACGGGAAAAGCGAACTTATCCACTCTAACTAGGATATCTTCAGCTATTCCCCGAGGAATCTTAACTGATCTGTCCGCGATTTGGATAGTCATTCTGGTGGGCCTTAAGTCGTTTAATCCTAGGAAAGGTATACGGGCGCGCGGAATAATTTCCAAGGCCTTAGGAGAGATAGGTTCCGGTGGATTGACAGCTGAGTCAATTGACACAGGTTCCTTATCGGAAAAATCTTGTATGGGTATATTGACAGTTGTTTCCTTCCCTCCTCTAGTAATTGCTAGGGCATCAAACTCACTACACTCGATATCAACTTTAGTGGTTAATCGTTTAAGCGTAAGCTGAAAATTAGTGATTAGTTCTTCAAAAGTCTTTATCAAAGTGTCGAACTTATTCTGGCATTCTATGACTTGAAGGTTTATCGTGTATTGCTTTTTCATAAATTTAACTAAAATTTCCTTAGAGTGGAGAGTAGGTTTGTGCAACGGGAAGATTATATCATGATCAAAGCTATTTTGTTGTTTGTGTGCCCATCTAGGGTAAGGATACCTTAGATTGGTTCTAGTAGCATCGGAGTTTCTAGGAATTGGTAAATTTTGAAGAGTGAGGGTGAGATCTTGTAACCTGGTTTCCAGCATTTTTACCGTATGAGCGAAGATGTCATCCTTCTCAGCAGCTTCATTGTTCCAATCTTTGTGTTGTGCAGCTATTGTGTCCAAGAGATTCCATGCTTCGTCTGCTGTTTGGGACATGAAATTGCCTTACGAGGCCATGTCTAGGAGAGACTTATCATCCTTGATCAAACCATTGTAAAGCGTACAGATTATGTCTGCCCGACTTAACGAATGATTCAGACATCTTTTAAGCATCATCTTTACTCTATTCCATGCTAGAGACAATGACTCATTTTCTTTTTGAGAAAAGTTTGTGATGTCATTTCTTAAACATGTTTGCAGGAAGGGTGGATAAAATTTGTTTAGAAATTTAGTGGCTAAATCCTCCCATGTATGGATTGAATTCGGGTTAAGTTCATCAAACCATGCTGAAGCCTGTGCAGAAAGTGAATATTGAAAAAGATGAAGTTTTAAAATGTTTTTCTTGTTTTTGTCCTTTTTAAAAGAGTCAACCAGACTGATAAATTTGATTATATGAAAGTTTGGATCGTCAGTCGATAATCCTTAAAATTTATAGATCATACTGACTAGTTTAATCATGTGTGAAATAATTTCAGGAATTTCTTCGGTTCCTAAGGTGATTGGTCCTCCTCTTTCCTCTAAGCATGACTTATGCATAGAAGCAAGGGTGTCTTGTTGTTCCATTTTTTTTTAGATATTATGTTTAAAAGATTTAAAAGTAACTTTTAGAAAATATTAATTTACTAAAAGGATCGATAATTTAATGAAAACAATTATTCTTGAAATTCGGTCGCTAACCAGATCGGATATATTAACTGATAGGACTTCTCACAGATTACTTGTATCGAGGTGGCCAGGCCGACTATGGAGAGGCAGGATCCTTTTGGTTCCAATATAATTGGAGACGGTTCGGAAAATCCAACAACCAAGTCCGTGTATAATTGTCTTTCTTAGTCACCACCAAACAACACTTTGTCTGTTTAAAATCTTTCTCGATCAAAATATTCGATCCCTGGCAGCGGCGCCAAGAAAGAATGCCACTGATATGCTACTAACGGAAGGTTTTATTTGTGCGGTGTCGTTAGGTCGCAGGATGTCCGATTCGGTAGCACACAGTGTCTTCATTTATTTATATTTTTGCGGGGCCTAAATTTACTTTTACTTTCTAAAGTGTAGAAGGTGTAAGTTAATCTAGTGTCATATTTTTATGCTGATTAACGAATTGAAGATCAAGTGAATAATTGTCTTTTAGTTAAATTACCCGGATAAAAGATAGTAGTTGATTTTAGCTAAAGGTCCTAAATGCAGAAAAGTAAATAAAGTGGAAGGATATCCGGAGTATGCAGATCAGGGAAATGTTGACCAAGATATCAGTATTGGGTTAGAGAAAGGTAATTATGCTTATGTTAAGACTATGCTTGGAATGATGTAGATCTGGTTGGATGAGCCAATTACACAGACCTACTTGTCTCTGAACTCTCGGAGTTCTCTTTGAGCAGTGAGAAGTATGTCACTTGGTCGTACAATTGAAAGGTAACAATACCTCGAAGGTTATCCTTAGTAAAGTACTAGGTTGATTAGTGAGTTAAGCTCTAATCCTAACCCTCGTTATCAGTTTAGGTAACTGAATAACAACGTGCCGTGTTGATTGAACATTGTTCACAAACGGAAGGAATCCGTCAGTTTAAGTTGGCAAAACCTTAAATGAAAACTAACAACCATTCCATCATACTAATGAGATCACAACAATTCAAACATTATACGGCATCACAGTTAATATACTGATAGTAAAGCAGATAGAAACCTAATGAATACCTAAACAGTTGATATGACTAAGACCTAGGGCAACAATCAGACAAGAACATGCAATAGGCTTGGGTCATACAGTAAACGCACTAACTAGATCTTAACAGCTCCTAAGAGGTCTCTTCAGAACAGTCAATAGGCATACTAGGTCATTCATGTCTCAATTCCTAAGTTCCGTGTCCTAAAAGTGCATTAGATGCCTCTCGGGAACTCCGGCCATACCGAGTTCATAGAATCTTCAAATACAGTATAACCAGGGGTCTTAATCCTATGAAGTAGCTAATTTTATATAGGTAGACAAGTCCTAATCACAACCTAGGTTAGTAAATCCTTAAGATGCTTGCATACAAATCTATCAGACTTCCTAGTTCAGCATTATAACAGTAATCGTACTAATTAACATAATTACGCTAACCCAAACTTCTATCATGGCAACATACAGATTAATTAAGCTATCATGACAATATCGGAATGCATTATTAAACATAAAAAGTAATAACATATGTTTAATACAAAAGACAAGCGTTTCGGATAAAAATCTGAAAAGGCCAAAGAAATCTGCCCGAGATCGCAGGGACTCGCCGGGATATCCTCCGGAAAATAAATGCTAAGCTAACTACTACTAAAAACTAACTAAAAGCTTGAAAATATGAAATGAATTACAAATTAAGTGTGTGTTGGAATGGATGGAGAGAGCCCTTTAAATAGACTCCATTTTTGCCTGCAAGCGGCTGGCACGCCTTTTGGCAAGCTGTTTGGCAGGCCGTATTTGGCAAGCCGTTTGCAAGGCAAGCCGTTTATCAAGCTCGTTTGCCTGACCGTTTGGCAGGCCATTTGCCATACTGGCAAGCCGTATGGCAGGCCGTTTTTGGGCCTGGTTAGCCTTGATTCACTTGATCGTAACTTGATTTCTTGTCTTTCACCGTTTTCGCTCTAGAATCTTCGTTTTAGCTCTGTTTTACTTGATTCTTTTTGTATCGCCTTCGTAATTACTTAATCTACAAAATCAACCAAAAAAGAGATAATTTTACCGAAAAAGTTTAAATCTTTATTGTTCTAGGGCTTAATTTAGGGATAAAAATGTTACTTTTTGCCCGATATCAATGTCCGACGACATTCCACTTAAAATAGCTTCCAATTTGGGAATTGAAAAATTGCACATAAATGATCCAGAAATGTAGTCGTATGTTTTGTACGAATTAGAGATCTTATTAATTCCTTTTTCAAAATCAGTTACCAACTTCGGTCTACCATTAATTCCAAGAGAATTACTAGCAGACCTACAAAATAAGTTAATCATGGAAGAAAAAAATTATGATCACGATGTGTTGATTGCTGAATTGGAAAACCTGTTGCCAAAAATGAATGTCAAACAAAGAGAAATCTATGATTTGGTACTACATGCTTCTGATAATAATCTACAAGAATTATTATTCATATACGGACATGGAGGAATAGGTAAAACATTTCTTTGGAAATCAATCATTACATATATAAGATCATAAGAAAAAAATGTTCTTGCAGTCGCCTCCTCTGGCATAGCTTCTCTACTTCTACCTTCAGGCCAAACAGCACATTCACGCTTTAAAATTCCTATTGTTTTAACTGACGAGTCTATGTGCAATATAAAGAAAAAAACGCATCTCAGTTCTTTGTTGTTACAAACTAGCCTAATTATATGGGGCGAAGCGCCTATGAATGACCGACGTTGTTTTGAAACACTAGTCCGAACTTTACGAGATATAATGAATGATAATGAGACTCCATTTGGTGGAAAGCTGATAATTTTTTGAGGCGATTTCAGACATACGTTGCCCGTGAAAAGAAATGCATCAAAAGAAGACACAATCAACAGCTCCATTGTTAACTCATATTTATGGTCCTACTTTAAGGTATATGTTTTAACAGAAAATATGCGATTAAATAGACCTGGATTGAATGACGAAGAGAAAAAAAAAATTAGGCATTTTCATCTTGGATATTAGACATAGGAAATGGAAATCTAGGTATCCCAGATGAAGAAGATCCTTCTAACACATCTTGGATAAATATTCATTGTATCAAAGACAATGAAAATGGAATGTCTAATCTTATATCATTCATATACAATGATGTTTTATTATAAAATCCAACTGCATCACTCCTGCAACAACAAGTGATTCTATGCCCTAAAAATAGTGATGCAGATGAGATTAACGATTCTATCTTATGTATGGTCAGACGTCAACAGACAACCTACCTTAGTTCAGATTTGGCAACTCCACGAGTTAATGATGGAGGTGAAACTGAATTACCATACCCTATCGATTACTTAAGTAACCTAAATTATCCATCTTTACCTCCTCATATACTTCAGCTAAAAACTTGGAGCTCCAATAATCCTTTTAAGAAATATCAACCTCGCAGATGGCTTATGTAATGGTACTCGAATGATTATTGTTCAAATGCGTACAAAAGTTATACAAGCAGAAATAATTACAGGAACAAGAGTTGGAGAAAAGGTATACATTCCAAGAATAAATCTGATTTATAAAGATCCAGTCCTACCCTTCGAACTAAAAAGAAAACAATTTCCAATCAAGTTATCGTACGCCATGACAATAAACAAAAGCCAAGGCCAATCTTTAAACAAAATTGGCATCTATCTTCCAAATCCTGTCTTTGGTCATGGTTAATTATATGTAGCCCTTTCAAGATCAATATCCCCTGAGGGCCTAAAACTATTGATAAAGCAACAACAAAATAGAGAAGAACATTGTACCAAAAATGTTGTTTACAAAGATTTTCTCCACAAGATTAGAGAATCTAGGTTTGAAATCATTTTATTTCTCTTAATAAAATATCTGATATATATGCACTTTTATATGATTGTTCATACCAACTATTTATCAATATTGATATACTGGATCTTAAACTATTAATTTTTTTTACCAACTTTAGTTATATGCTATTTCATTGTATGTTATTTTCTGTTTTTCCCCACTTCAGTTATATAATGTTTCATTTTATGGTTTTAACTTTGGGTACCATAATTTCAGGATATGTTACCAACACATAAAAGAAACTACCATATGGAATCACTGTTGCAGACTCCTGATGAACAACATTAGCCTACTAATGTATGAAGTTAGAGGTAGCAAAATATGTGTTAATCTCATCTTTGTATAGATGAATCATATTTTTGTGTAAATATAATCTAATATGATATCTGTTATATAACTTTTGTACCCTTTATGACTTATAAAATGTAATATTTATGGATTTTATTATATATCTTTTGTCTCATAACTTTGGATTTTATAGTTCATTTAGTCTTTGGATTTGATATTTGTTATCGCGTTGCTTTTCATTTTCGTGCGATTGATATTTGTTACTATTTTGACTTAACTTTATTTACTGCTATACCTATTCACAATAAGATTGCATTAAAAAGTTACACATCAGATAAAGTTGTGTTGAATACTTTTTGGATACCTGTAACTTGCAACTGTCTAATATTGTGTATAGGCTATCAGCTATGTCAACATAGTAACTTGAAATATTCAATTGATAAGTATTATTGTAGACTCTACATAATTTGTTACATGTAGTAAGTTTGACCCATTTATTAATTTAGACTTTTATTAATCTTAGGAAAGAATTTTGTTTTACAATGTAGGTTTGTGTCAGTGATGGTATATTGACGTATGGAAGTTTAGTTCATATGATGGTCTTCAAGTCTTGGAAAGTAAAACCACTCACATGGAGTAAATTCATATTATGGAGTGACGCATGAACTCATACCACAACTTACAACCTAAAGGATGATTGGTTATGTACATGGAACTAGGTGCACTTCTAGACAACTGAAAGTCAAAGTATATATATGTTGTCAAGGGACTAAGGGGTTGAGCCATGTGGTTTGGTTCCTTTCAGATTTTGTTTTTATAATTGTAATGTAAATAGCTAACATTGCGCAAAAGAAAATAAACACTAACGCAATCGAATAATGTTACACTATTGACCACTACTACTTGACTACAAAACTTGGCTAATCGGTTAAAAACCCGCAGCGAAGTGCGTCTCTTTTAAAAACATTAAACCAATTTTTGATAGTTCCTTTACCATCTATGTAGTGCTGTTCCCTCAATTAGTTATCACAATAATGCTTGAAAATGATCTCGCAAATGAAGTATTAAACTGGAACAAAAAGTCAACTGCAGTCAAATTTGTACATAAAAAGGTCAAAATTCTGTGAGTAAGGATGTTTTCTACACTTAACAATTATCATGTATCCGTAGTGTTAAATTGCTTATTTTCAGCTTGATCAATCATTTGATGTTTTGATGATTATGGTTACTGAAAAATAAAAGAATCAATAAACAAAACCAACAGGAAATAATCATCTAAACAAGTTGTCCATTTCTTTTCTCTAATGACTTTGATTTATTTAGTAAGTTATGCTACTTTTCTTATCTCTAATTACCTTGATTTGCTCAATACATTAGGGTATATAGTTGTAATTTTCTCAAAATAAATATTAGAAAACTATAATTGTTGTCATTACCTTTAAGATTCATATCATATTTCATCCTTTTAACTGTATCCATTTGTGTATTACTGTATGTACGCATGTTTGTGTTACCAGGCCCAAACAATACAAACTAAAAACACAAAATAAATATGTTAACATAAAGGCCCAACCCAGCCCACAAAAAATTTAGACTTCCGAAAAACCATCTCCAGGTGTTTCTTTTTTTTTTTTTCTTTTTTCTTTTTTTAACCATTAAACTTCTACAATCAGTTTCTACAGACTTCTACACCAACAACCACTCATCTTCTCCTACTTAAAAAAAAATAAAAATAAAATAAAACTTCAAAAAAAGCAAAAATAAGAATTGTCAAAGGATACCTGGTAAGTTTTTGCTTCAATTTTTACTAATACATAAAACACTAAATTTCGTTCTAAAAGTATCATCATCATTGACATAAAACTCTCTTATTGTTTGCGTTTTGTTTACAGCTGAGTGAATCCTACTTACTATTGCAAATATTATACATGTATAACTCGAAATTCATTTTGTTCATAATAATTTTATATTTTTTTAATCGTAAATAATACTCCATAGTAGAATTATATTTATAATGAAACAATCTGTCTTTTTAATATGTTTATAATTTCTTCTTATGTTTTTATTATTTCAATTTAACAATGGTTACACATCTATACACTAAAATTCATTATTCATTTATAATGTCACTCTATATAATTTTATATTCCAATCTAAAGAGACATACAACACATGTATTTTGCTATTTCAGTAAAAATTGTTCAACAAATACCGACTCCAACTCTAAACTGATAAATATATGTATTTTGCTGCCTTTTTATTTTTCTGGCTTTGTTCTCAGTCCATTGCACTTTATAATTGACTCATTGTATCCCTAAAAATATATGAACCCTAAAATCATTAACTTTATATGTAAATAGGCTTGGAAATCATTGCGGAAAACAAAACAGAATAATTAATTCCTTTATAATAGACAACATGTTATACATATTTAGGCCTACTCAAATTTATTAAAAAATCTACGCAAAATACTTACGTATATACCGACTTCCAACTTTCTACTAGGAACTGTCAGTCCAAGATGGTTGAGATAACACCAATCACAGAACTTGAAGCAGATGATACAAGTAAAATTATAGAAGTCAAAGTATACAGAAAATGGATAGCTACAAAGAAAAAAGAAGGTGCTCCAGTTGCACTCTGTAGTATACTCATCGACGCCCAGGTAATTTTAGCATTTTTACATTCATAAAAAGTATATAAAAAAAGTACAATATAACTAATTATCAACGAATTCCTCAAGGAAATGGAGTACAAACAAATATTAGACTACTGATTTCAGCTATATTCGACAAATACATACAAATAAACAAGGCATATAGAATTTCAAAATTTATCTGCGAAAAAACAGACGATAGGCAGCGAAAACTTCCAACAAAGGTCACGTTAACAATTGGAAAATGCGCCAATTTTCAACCAATACCAGCCGATCCATTTCCACATCACTGTTTTCACTTCGTTTCGTATCATGAAATTCGCAAGCAAATAAAGGACAAAACTCCTATATTAACTGCTACGTAAAACATATATCAATAATATTTACAAACCCATACGATACTAAAAAAACAAAACAAATTACAACAGATTACATCGGATATGTTCACAACATCGGAAACATACAGCGACCTAACAATCCAAACAGCCGCAATCTTTTCAGATTAATCGGCATTATCGATCTCGAGTAAGTTTATTGTCTCATTTAAATGTATATAAAAATCTAACATTTGTTGCATACCATATTTTGCTACCATAAATTTTTACTGCTATAACATTAATTATTTGTTAACTTATACGACTCCACAATATAACATAAGTTTGATCTCATACTCTGACAATAATTACTTAATACTTTGCAGGAACAACTATCTCCAACTTATCCTTTGGAACGACCGTGCAACATCCTTTGATGTCAACGAATACGAAAGCCACACGAAACCTGTCCTTATTGCCGTTAGCTCATGTTGGCCAAATATATTCACAGGCACAGGCATAGTTCAGCTAAAACCAACTGCAGCTACATACTATTACTTCAATCCCAACACTCCAGAATACCAAGATTTAGTCAACAAGTAAGTACAGAAACATTACCACAATCTTTTCGTCAATCGATTATTATAATTAATAACATTTATATTTATAATAGATA
This sequence comes from Rutidosis leptorrhynchoides, assembly GCF_046630445.1. NCBI lineage: Eukaryota > Viridiplantae > Streptophyta > Magnoliopsida > Asterales > Asteraceae > Rutidosis > Rutidosis leptorrhynchoides. The sequence continues at coordinate 386,745,539 of NC_092336.1, read as the reverse complement.
CAGACAACTATTTAGCCAAAGGCCAATGTTATTAGTTGACCAAAAAAAGAAGGAAAATCCACTTGAAGAACAAAAACACAACAGGATAACTCTACAGGAACTGCATACCTATGATTTTCAACAAAATACGGTAAATAAATATCTTAAATTCTAAATTCATCAACAACACCCTTAAAAAAATTTTATTATAAAAAAACCCAGGTACCACAAACCAATAGATACACTTGTGAGGCAAAAATACAACACATAGAAGCCAACAGAGCATGGTTTTACGCAAGTTGTGACAAAGACCAAAAAGGTTGGAGGGAAAATACATGAACTCCTCTATCCAAGCCATGGAACACCAAAGGAACCCAACTTTAGGTATCTACAAATTACACTAACCCTAAATATGTAACTACTGCTTTACCTTACTAAAAATTAACTGCCTTCTTACTCACAGCTACTGTCCGAGAATCATCATAACAGACGACACAGCAACAGCAAGACTAGCCCTATTATGCGATAAAGCCGAAAAACTAATAGGAATCAATTGCAAAAAAATGATCCTGAAAATGGGCTACGACGACAAAAACATACTTCCAGATATAATCAAATCCCTGGAAGGAAAAACTTACATCTTCCAATTCCACTACCAATCACCTACCGAATACATGATCGACGACATCTTCCACACAACCCACAGCACCAGTTACACACCACCGACCACTGAAATTCCACCGCATATAGACACAGACACACCCTCCCATGACGTAAGAAAATCAAAAAGATCATTGTTCAACACCTCAAGTAATATTCATAAATATATTTACAATAAATTTATACTATATCATCATACTAAAAAAATGACAACATTCCTTACGCGCAGGGCAACATGATCCTACAACCAAGAGGCACAAACAGGGTTAACAACAACACACCAAGACTCTATGGCACATCTTTATGCAACCTATTAACTGCTACATATGTAATCTTTTGCACATCCTTAATGATGCAAATGTAACAATGTGAATGTATATTTACCTATCTATAGTATATATGTATACTTATCTAGACAATTATATATTTTCACTAAACTCATCAACCAAAATACAAAAAAAAAAAAAAAAAAAAAGGACCCAAATTCCGCAGCAACGCGCGGTCCACATCCCTAGTATATATTAATTCCCGTAAATGGTATCACCTCCTCATTGGCCAATGCCCAACGTTAACAGTACCCCATCTTATTCTTTACTCAGTTGTACCCCTCGCAGAATTTGTTGTACCCACAGGATAGCACCCACAAATCCCCTATCATATTTCCAGCCAACACTCAAATCCACCTCCATTGCCCACCTAGACATTTCCATCCATTGTTTTCGACTTAGTAAAATCATGATCCATAAAAACATAGGTACAGCAACGACGTCGTCGGTGCCGATAGCTACGCCAGAGGTGACGGCGGTCACGATAGGATCTGTTTGGCGATGATGGGTTTCCGATTTTATGTCTCTTTCCCATCGATTTCGAGCGACATACCATCACAATCAGTATCATGTTTTGATTAATTTAGGTTTATTCCCACTGCTTATACATATACTTCTATTTTCCCCCATGAAACGTTAACTTTTCTCATTCGCTAGGGTTTGTGTATGTTTGTGTTTTTTAAATACAAATTTTCACTTACTATAACCACTTGAAACAATTACATGATGTTGTGCTTTTTGTCTAAATTGAAAACCCAGGTGTGATAGTCATCTCCATAGTTTGGATGATGGTGGTGTATCTACGTAAGAAGGGAGAACCGGCACTCGATATCAGAGTCGATTCCGATCTGTTAGATTATGTGAGACAAAAAGGTATTCAGGTCAATTGTTAACTTGCATCAATATCTTTGTATCTACTTTTTATGTTATTGGTTCCTGTATCAAATATTATTAAAGATCATTATCGAATAAATTAAAAGGTTTGGAACTGTAGAAATTGGGGTATTATTAACTGAGTTGGTAGTTAATAGTGTGCAGTTAAGAGGTTGAAACACTGTCTAGAATATAGAAAGCAAATAGTTAAATGCCCTGCTTCGATCAACGGCGTTGTGTTGTATAACACCGCGTCAAAAATCCCTTTAACGGAATGTTAACTCTAGTCCCAGTGCTTGGCTTGACTTCTACGTAACAGCAATATTTTTACAGCGGAAACAATTAATACCTGAGAATAAAACACGCAAAATGGATCAACAATAATGTTGAGTGAATCTGCAGGTTTTAGGTAAACAATACAGTATGTTTAAGAAATAATATTCCAAAAACATTTATTAGTGGAAGACCACCAAGGCTCAATGTTAAAAGTTTGTAGACAACTCCGTGTCCCATTTCAAAAGTTTGTTGACACTACCATGTCAAGTTTCAATTATATGTAGACAATACCATGTCAAGTTTTATCTCATTCGTCCGTAAACCACGGTTTTAAATAACGTTGTATAGTATCTGGAAAAAATATTCAGAAAATAGTTCAAGTTCATTGACCATGAGATTTCAAATGTACAACTCCAAGTTGAGAAACGTATACATAATCTATGAGCACCTGAATACTAGCAATGACCAGAGTATAGAATCCACTACACTCCCTTTACCCCATAAAATGTTATACACATGTTCGAGTGTATCTAATGTTCAAAGTAAATGCACCACAGTTATAAAGTAGGGTAAGGTTGTCAACCTAACGGATCCGTCCATCTAAATTGTGCTTACCCGATGGTATTAAAAGTATTCAAGCTAGAGGCTTTGTGATCAAACTCAATATGTATAAAAAGTACTCGTGTCAACCATAAAAGCATTTATAAAAATGTAAGTAACAGCGTGTATTCTCATCCCAAAAATAGTAAGTAAAGTGGGACTGTAGACTTACCTTAGAATAGTTCGGATGATAGACAATAACTTGTACGGTTTAGTGCCGAGTAATGCAACCTAAGTATACGTATTTAGGTTGGTTAATAAATATTTCTTAAACAAGTGTGGTTTCATAGTATAAGTTGTCTTATTGCTCGACTCGACGCGTTTCAAAGTAAAAGTCAACATATAGTCAACTAGTTCATGCAAGTCAACCAAAGTCAACCCAAAAGTCAAACTTGGTCAAAGTAGTCAACTAAGGTCAACATCAGTAGGTTCATGTCAAATGTTGGTCAACATGTCAAACCTAAGTTAAACAACACGTTTTAGATCATAACTAGTCAATTTCACAATCTCAGTTTATCGTCATGCATAAAGTTCATGTACATGTAGCAAACTTCGCATAATATCTCATAGCAAAAAATTCAATCAAACATGGAAAACCCCAGATCACAAGTATACTCAAAATCGATTCCAAAAATTCCATCCAGAGTCTCATACGATGTCTAAAAGTCAGGAATCAGAAGGGGTACATTTTTGGTTTTCCAAGTCAGTTTCTGACCGCGCACTGCTTTCGTATTGGCTATAACCGGAGCTAGGGACATGCAATTGATACAAGATCAGTGGCCATGGTTCAAGGACAAGTCAAACTAATACATATCAAAATATGAGAAATTTTTGTTTAGCCAATTTGTACAGTTCATTCATGCAAGTTGGATGATTAGTTTTCAGCTCAATTCAGAAATTACACAATCTATGGCCCTATTGTGCCCAATGCATAAGGTTTCAGAGATTGCAATTAACTAACCATATGTCACATGATAGTGCTCCAAATGAACATATATTTAGGTACAATATCCTTCCAATATGTAAAGCTTTTAGTTGTAATTGTTCTATTTTTATGTAATAATCGTTTAAATAAATAAGTGCGAAGACAAAAGAAGAAAACGACGATTTGAAGACGCAAATGACCAAAAAGCTCAAATGTACAAGATATAATTCAAATGGTTCAATTTATTGATGAGAAACGTCTAAAAATGATAAGAGTACAAGCCGCAAAACGCAAAGTACAAGATATTAAATAGTACGCAAGGACGTTCGAAAATCCGGAACCGGGACCTGAGCCAACTATCAACGCGCGACGCAACGGAGCTAAACTTACAAATCAACTATGCACATGAATATAATATAATATATATAAAATTATATAAAATTATATATATATTATATATATATTAAATAAATATGTCGACAAGCTTGGAGCCAAAAAGTATGTGACCAGGAAATGACGGTCATGCGATCGCATGGCTAGAAGGCACAAATCTCATGCGACCGCATGAGTTACTGTAGCAGGCCACATTCTTTAAATACAACGAATTATGTCCGAATTTTTACACCATTCATCAATCTCTCTCACTCTCATATATATAATTATATTTATATTTTAATTATAAATTTAATTTAAGTTTAATAATAAAAAGGTTATGTTAGCAAATGTTGTAAGTGTGTAAGTCGAAATTCTGCCCGTGTAACGCTACGCGATAAATAATCACTGTAAGCTATGTTCTTCCTTTTTAAATTAATGTCTTGTAACTAAGTTATTATTATGCTTATTTGATCCGAAGTAATCGTGAAGTTAGACTAAAATATTAAGACGGGGTTATTAGAATTTATACCATAATTAAGGTTTGGACAAAAGACCGACACTTATGGACATTGGACTATGACTATTAATAGATAAGGGGTATTGTCTAATTGAGCGACAACTCATTAGAACCTGTCGAACCTATCTTCAAATTAGTTAATCAAATAATTATTAAAATGATTATGTATGTTCTATTTAGTGACATTTATACGACATCTTTTACGATCATTTAATTAATTATTCGGGTTGGGTAATTGATTATTCATTCTGATCAAGTGGGTAAATTAATATTCATATCTCATTAAAACAGGGGTGGATTACATACAAGGATAATTGGTGTAATTGTTAACAAAGTAATAAAACCTTGGATTATACGCAGTCGATAACCTGGTATAATTATTAAACAAAGCAACTTAGTAAGTCCGGTTCGTTCCACAGGGAGCTAGTGATACGTACTATATTTTTAATACTTTGTTTAATAATTACACCAGGTTATCGACTGCGTATAATCCAAGGTTTTAATACTTTGTTAAGAATTACACCAATTATCCGTGTATGTAATCCACCCCTGTTTTAATGAGATATGAATAATAATTTACCTACTTGATCAGAATGAATAATCAATTACCCAACCTGAATAATTAATTAAATTATCGTAAAAGATGTCGTATAAACGTCACTAAATAGGACATGCATAATCATTTTAATAATTATTATATTAACTAATTTGAAAATAGGTTCGACAGGTTCTAATTAGTTGTCGCTCAATTAGACAATACCCCTTATCTATTAATAGTCATAGTCCAATGTCCACAAGTGTCGGTCTTTTGTCCAAACCTTAATTATGGTATACAAAATCTAATAACCCCGTCTTAATATTTTAGTCTAACACCACGATTACTTTGGCTCAAATAAGCATAATAATAACTTAGTTATAAGATATTAATTTAAAAAGGAAGAACATAGCTTTCAGTGATTATTTATCACGTAGCGTTACACGGGCAGAATTTCAACTTACACACTTACAACATTTGCTAACATGTGATGACTCGGAAATTTCCGACCAAATTTAAACTTAACCTTTATATGTTTCTGACACGATAAGCAGAATTTGTAATGTTGAATCTCAAAAAGTTTAGAACTACACTCATGCAATCAATTACCCTTTGACCGTGTTCAACGATTCACGAACAATTATGTGTATATAGATATGTATATATAATATATAATATTAACTGAAAACATTAACAAAGTATTAGATATATGATACTTTACATAAAAATATTTGTTTCGATATATTTATCGACAGAATTAAGAGATAATATCAAATGATTGAATTATCAGATACATTATGATATGATTACAGGCCTATGTTATGAGGTCTACCGTGATTTAAGAAATCTATTTTTTTTTACAACTCATTACTTAACTAGTATGATAAAGATAACGATATTTATATTTTATTTTATTATATATATATATATATATATATATATATATATATATATATATATATATATATATATATATATATATATATATATATATATATATATATATATATATATATATATATATAACGATTTAAATTAATATTATATATATTTTTATACGCGTATTATACGTACATAGTTTTATACTTTTACTATACTTTAACTTTACCTTTACTTTACTTTTACTTTACTTTTACTTTACTTTAACTTTAATAATTCATACTTTAATAATTCACTTTAATAATTCATACTTTAATAATTCACTTTAATAATTCATACTTTAATAATTCACTTTAATAATTCATACTTTAATAATTCACTTTAATAATTCATACTTTAATAATTCACTTTAATAATTCAAAAATCTATTATAAATAGAATTCAATAGGTTTCATTATTTCATAGAAACTTGAAAATATATTTCTCTAAACTCTCTCAATCGAATTACATATATATATATATATATTTACTTAGTATTATTTCAAGATATTATTAGTGTACATAAAATACTACGACGGAGTTATATTCAGACGATTTCAAAATAAGTTTTCAAATGGGATAGAGCTAAGGAAATTATGGGTTATAGCTATGAAGGTTATGGGTATTGATCGAGGGTATTGCTCGTGAGGTCAACCTAACGTTTATCATTTTCATTGCGTCTACGTACTTTCCTGCAATATTGAATCACAATATTGATACGTGAGCATTCATATCTTATCTTTTATATATTAATAGTGTATCCCTGACTAGTGCTCGAGTATATATGATTATGCATGCTTGTATGCTTAGTTTCGTCGTTAAATAGTTTATGATAAATCATGAATTTGATACATATGCTACTGAGATAAGTTATATGATATGCATGTCGTTGAAAATCTGAAGAAAAAAATTAATAACTTTTCATTTAGAAATCGTGTGGTTTCGATGAACGGATTAAAAGATATGGTCAACTGAATTATCATTAATTTTAATATTATTATTAAAACGATTATTATAACTGTTATCAGTTGATGTTATTACTAAAATTATCTTTATTACTAAAAATTAATATTTTTATTGAAACTATCATTTTATTATTTTTATCATTATTATTATTATCAATATTATTTTATCAAATAAATATGCGTACAAAGATATTTTTACCACACGTAATGTAATTACATTAATAATACATACCACTATATTTTTATGATATTAAGTGAATTTTATAAATTTTATTATTTGAGATATATAAAAGTATATTTTTATCATATATGAATTTTAATATAAATTTTTATTTATTAATAAATGACTTGTATTATTTAGTATAATAAGATCTGATAAATATATTTAAATATATAAAACTACTATATATAAGTTATATAATAAACATGTATAGATTTTGGAAGTCATTTTGGGTCAAGTTGACTTTTGTTGACTTTTGCATGTCGGTCTCGAGCATTAGGATTGTGATACACTACGACTTGACCTAAATTGTTAGACAGATATTGACCAACATATAAATATATATACTTAATATAGGTTCGTGAATCCGAGACAAACACTGGACTTGTTCAGTGCTGTCATATACATAATTGCTACGAAATACAGTATTGTGAGTTTCATTTGCTCCTTTTTTATATATATTTTTGGGCTGAGAATACATGCGCTGATTTATAAATGTTTTACGAAATAGGCACAAGTACTAAAACTAATTCTATGTGGGTTTAAACCAGAAATGTACCCTTAGCTTTGTAACATTAAACTACTTGTCTATGTACGGTAGGCGCGAATCCTAAAGATAGATCTATTGGGTCTGACAAACCCCATCCTGACTATGGGATGCTTTAGTACTTCGAGGTTATTTTAAACACACCTGATCTGGAGTACTTCAGAGGGTAAAACATGAACGTTAAAGCTTGTTACCGGGTGCGTACAACTTATAGAATACTTTTATACACTTGCGAGTGTACGGATATTTATAGAAACTAAAATCTTGTGGTCTATTACTATTACGGAAATGATTGATTATGATAAACTAATGAACTCACCAACCTTTTGGTTGACACTTTAAAGCATGTTTATTCTCAGCTATTAAAGAAATCTTCCGCTGTGCATTAGCTCATTTTAAGGATATTACCTGGAGTCATTCATGACATACTTTGAAAGACGTTGCATTCGAGTCGTCGAGTTCATCAAGATTAATATTAAGTCAATTATAGTTGGATGTAATATGAAATGGTATGCATGCCGTTAATTTTTGATGTAAAGAAAGTTTGTCTTTTAAAAACGAATGCAATGTTTGTAAAACGTATCATATAGAGGTCAAATACCTCGCGATGTAATCAACTATTGTGAATCGTTTATAATGTATATGAACGGGTCCTTTCAGTTGGTATCAGAGCGGTGGTCTTAGCGAACCAGGTCTTGCATTAGTGTATCTAACTGATAGTTGTTAAGATGCATTAGTGAGTCTGGACTTCGACCGTGTCTGCATGTCAAAAGTTTTGCTTATCATTTTTAGTCGGAAATCATCTACTTACCATCCTTAGGAAATTACCTGCTTATCATTCTTAAGTCTAGACGCGTTTTCCTACATTTATTGCATAATAGTGTATAGACGAATTCTTATCTTAGCATATCTATTACTGTGAACTTTGACTGACATCTTTCAAAGATTCCTCCGTAATTTATGGGATTTTGGTATTATATATACATATGTAAATTATATATTGAAGAATACCAAATCTAAATTCTACAATCTATTTCTTACCAAAAAAAAATTCTTTCCCTGATCATACAAGATGGATCCCTCAACCAGTTCGAGTTCCTCGGATTTCGACAGCTATGCCGATATGGATTTCCACATGAGCTCCGAAAGCAGCGTGACCGGAATGGATCAACCAATTAGCCATCATCTATTCTGGATGAATTAGGGATGGGTTCGTAATCTACTTAACCATTGGAGACAAGAAGAAGGCGATCCCTTTCATCCACCACATTGCCCTCTTGGTAATGAACCTGAAGCACTTACCGGCGAACCTGTCCAAAACACCATTTTCTCTCTCATTTTCAGAGTATCTCGTCATGATTATATACTACACCAAATTCTAGATCTTATTTATCCACTCATCCGAACCGACAATCACCCCGGTGTAATAGAAGAAGTCAACGAGCTTCGCGCTCGGGTAGTGGCTTTGGAGAATATGGTGCAAAGGTTACAAACACCAGCAGTAGCACCAGCAGCATAACCAGTACCACCATCAACAACATCAACAGTACCATTACCACCACCAACAACAACCGCATCGCAAACCTCAACTTCACAATCTGTCCCACGAGCATCGACGTCATACACCATGTAGATACCAAGGAATACCACAACGATGAAGTATTGATTCATAACTTCATTGGGGAAACATTCTACGACGATTATGTAATTTCTAAAGTTTAGAAATTATCTATCTTAGCCTTAACCATAAATAAAATGAGTTTAATTTAATATTAACTCATTAAATCAATATTACATCTGAAGAAATATACACATATATATTTCCATAAAGACTGTAATAAAATTCTTTTGTACAAAATATTAATTGTGAAATTTTTTTAACGGGTAGGTAATACCCGAGAGATATATAAATTCACAATTAATATGTTACATTCTTCGAATCTGATTCAGCAAATAATCCATTATACTCCCTACTTTCACAACAATATACATTCTTTTATAAAAATCAAAACAACCATACTCATTCAAAATCTAATTACATATTCTGATTTTAAATTCTCAGAATTCGATTCAAGATATAACCGAAAGCATCACTCTTAGATTCCTACATCTTTCAAAACTATACTTTGACTTCAAAACTGTCCTAGAACCTCATTTCTATTCATGGAACTCACAAAAATATTTGTATCATTCAAAATCTTAGAACATCATATTCATATTAACAATTACAATATGTGTTCAAACACTTCGAAATTCCTAAAGACATGCGAGATGATGATCCAACCACATATTACCCACTGTCATGCATCTGAAAAGCTCTCGAAACCAAAGTTATAGTTTAACACGTATCCGTGTCAGATCCTTTGATATTTATTACCAAATATAATTTTTCAATCTCTTTCCAAAATAGACAGTTTTGTCACAGCTCCAGCAAATCACCTTCATTTGTTTATACGAATAAACCTTATTATAACAATTACCCCTTCATCATTGTTACCGGGGAACCTTTCATATCTCGCCACATTAGCAGTAAACTTATCAACAACTTCATTAACCTTCGACTTAAGCCTCTCCGAAAATCCACTATACTTATTCATTAAAACCCCATCATGTACTCACCTACATCCTGTAACAATAATTGTCACACCAACTACTGGGAATTAGCAATCAGTATTTTGAATTTCGCGACAATTTTACGTCAAAAGTTATACATATAACGTCTATCTCCTAGACTTACATACTTCGAATGTGAATTTTCTGAAAAACATCCCAAACTATGAACTAGTTCTCCGAAATTGGAAAAATGCTGATGAAGCAGCAAAAACTGTAAATGACTTTAACAGTCAAAAGTTTGATGATAAAGAATAGTATGGTGGTAAAGCTGAGAAAAAGAGAAGGTTTGAAACTGGAAAACGGATTGAGCAGACCTTGAAGGAGGCTGTGGACAAATCACAAAGACTAAACCTGCCTTCAAAGGATCCAAATGATTCAGTGTCTACTGAAATCGTTAGCAAACACCTTACTTCTTATTCTAAACCTTCACAGACAAATCTTCTTCATCATCCATATTATCGTATCTTTTATTATAATATCTTCGATATTCCTGAAGATATTTTCACAACTATTCTTATCCGATATCTTTTATCTCTTCGCAATATCTGCGTTACAACATAAAAAGAAACTGTGTTAGTTTCTAAATTTAAAAAAAAAATTTGAATTTAAAATAGGAATGTTTTTGAAGTAGTGTTGGGAACTGAAGCATGAGTTAGTATAATATAATGACACTTGATCAACGTGATTATATTACAGTAAGTCATGCTGAGTTTCTAATGAAACGTGATGATTCACAGAACATACCGTCATCATGTACTGTTTACACGGCTCTTACATTCTACCCAATTTTCAAACATATTAAGAACATATCATCTTGATAGCTCTATATTTTCGGATATTCTGGTAATTTGCCAAATCAAGATCGTGCCATTACGATTTTCTTCTTGGAACATTAACTATGTTCATCCAAAAATTTATATCTACGAATTCTGGACTATTATCCGCTTGACTTAAGATCGGGAAGAGAAAATGAAAGCATGAAGCTCCGAAATATAATGGAGAATATAAAGCCCGATAACAACCCCGAAATTACAAACCGTGTATATAAATGCGTATAGCAATATAAAGACACGGGAGAATGAAAAACACAATAACCCCAAGGTAATGGTAGAAGAAAATAACTTCCTCCGGTGGTAGATGAAAAAGAAGAATGACAGATATGAAAGTTAAAAGTATATCAAGAATCAATACTGGATGAAGCATATTAACGACTGCTTTAAAGTATGAATTGGGGAGAAAGACTAGAAGGTGTGAGCTGTGGAAATAAAGAAACGAAGGGGGTGGAATTATAGTAAAATATCAGACAGAGAAATCGAGACAGATTATCGCATTTAATTAAAGAAGATCCTGATTTCCTTAATCGCCGAAGAACCAAATCTTATTGCAAAGATTTTCTTTAAATCCCATGAATTCCAGAAATCAATCATAACTACGTCATCGGTTAAAATGAATATACGTTTACTCATTTCACTCTCTTGCGATAGCTTCACTTATACTCTTCGCGTAATCAAATTGTTTTATCTATATTACTCAATGATGATAAAACTCTATTTATCAACTCATATTCGTCATGAAAACATTTTTATAGTTAGCCATGACGACCTCGATCAAATTTCGGGACGAAATTTCTTTAACGGGTAGGTACTGTGACGACTCGGAAATTTCCGACCAAATTTAAACTTAACCTTTATATGTTTCTGACACGATAAGCAGAATTTGTAATGTTGAATCTCAAAAAGTTTAGAACTACATTCATGTAATCAATTACCCTTTGACCGTGTTCGACGATTCACGAACAATTATGTGTATATAGATATGTATATATAATATATAATACTAACTGAAAACATTAACAAAGTATTAGATATATGATACTTTACATAAACATATTTGTTTCGATATATTTATCGATAGAATTAAGAGATAATATCAAATGATTGAATTATCAGATACATTATGATATGATTACGGGCCTATGTTATGAGGTCCACCGTGATTTAAGAAATCTATTTTTTTTACAACTCATTACTTAACCAGTATGATAAAGATAACGATATTTATATTTTATTTTATTAAATATATATATATATATATATATATATATATATATAACGATTTAAATTAATATTATATATATTTTTATATGCGTATTATACGTACATAGTTTTATACTTTTACTATACTTTAACTTTACCTTTACTTTACTTTTACTTTACTTTAACTTTAATAATTCATACTTTAATAATTCACTTTAATAATTCATACTTTAATAATTCACTTTAATAATTCATACTTTAATAATTCACTTTAATAATTCATACTTTAATAATTCACTTTAATAATTCATACTTTAATAATTCACTTTAATAATTCATACTTTAATAATTCACTTTAATAATTCAAAAATCTATTATAAATAGAATTCAATAGGGGTCATTATTTCATAGAAACTTGAAAATATATTTTTCTAAACTCTCTCAATCGAATTACATATATATATATATATATATATATATATATATATATATATATATATATATATATATATATATATATATATATATTTACTTAGTATTATTTCAAGATATTATTAGTGTACATAAAATACTACGACGGAGTTATATTCAGACGATTTCAAAATAAGTTTTCAAATGGGATATAGCTAAGGAAATTATGGGTTATAGCTATGAAGGTTATGGGTATTGATCGATGGTATTGCTCGTGAGGTCAACCTAACGTTTATCATTTTCGTTGCGTCTACGTACTTTCCTGCAATATTGAATCACAATATTGATACGTGAGCATTCATATCTTATCTTTTATATATTAATAGTGTATCCCTGACTAGTGCTCGAGTATATATGATTATGCATGCTTGTACGCTTAGTTTCGTCGTTAAATAGTTTATGATAAATCACGAATTTGATACATATGCTACTGAGATAAGTTATATGATATGCATGTCGTTGAAAATCTGAAGAAAAAAATTAATAACTTTTCATTTAGAAATCGTGTGGTTTCGATGAACGGATTAAAAGATATGGTCAACTGAATTATCATTAATTTTAATATTATTATTAAAACGATTATTATAACTGTTATCAGTTGATGTTATTACTAAAATTATCTTTATTACTAAAAATTAATATTTTTATTGAAACTATCATTTTATTATTTTTATCATTATTATTATCAATATTATTTTATCAAATAAATATGCGTACAAAGATATTTTTACCACACGTAATGTAATTACATTAATAATACATACCACTATATTTTTATGATATTAAGTGAATTTTATAAATTTTATTATTTGAGATATATAAAAGTATATTTTTATCATATATGAATTTTAATATAAATTTTTATTTATTAATAAATGACTTGTATTATTTAGTATAATAAGATCTGATAAATATATTTAAATATATAAAACTACTATACATAAGTTATATAATAAACATGTATAGATTTTGGAAGTCATTTTGGGTCAAGTTGACTTTTATTGACTTTTGCATGTCGGTCTCGAGCATTAGGATTGTGATACACTACGACTTGACCTAAATTGTTAGACAGATATTGACCAACATATAAATATATATACTTAATATAGGTTCGTGAATCCGAGACAAACACTGCACTTGTTCAGTGCCGTCATATACATAATTGCTACGAAATACAGTATTGTGAGTTTCATTTGCTCCCTTTTTATATATATTTTTGGGCTGAGAATACATGCGCTGATTTATAAATGTTTTACGAAATAGGCACAAGTACTAAAACTAATTCTATGTGGGTTTAAACCAGAAATATACCCTTAGCTTGGTAACATTAAACTACTTGTCTATGTACGGTAGGCGCGAATCCTAAAGATAGATCTATTGGGTCTGACAAACCCCATCCTGACTATGGGATGCTTTAGTACTTCGAGGTTATTTTAAACACACCTGATCTGGTGTACTTCAGAGGGTAAAACATGAACGTTAAAGCTTGTTACCGGGTGCCTACAACTTATAGAATACTTTTATACACTTGCGAGTGTAATGATATTTATAGAAACTGAAATCTTGTGGTCTATTACTATTACGAAAATGATTGATTATGATAAACTAATGAACTCACCAACCTTTTGGTTGACACTTTAAAGCATGTTTATTCTCAGGTATTAAAGAAATCTCCCGCTGTGCATTAGCTCATTTTAAGGATATTACCTGGAGTCATTCATGACATACTTTGAAAGACGTTGCATTCGAGTCGTCGAGTTCATCAAGATTAATATTAAGTCAATTATAGTTGGATTTAATATGAAATGGTATGCATGCCGTTAATTTTTGTTGTAAAGAAAGTTTGTCTTTTAAAAACGAATGCAATGTTTGTAAAACGTATCATATAGAGGTCAAATACCTAACGATGTAATCAACTATTGTGAATCATTTATAATGTATATGAACGGGTCCTTTCATAACATAACCTTATTATTATTAAACTTAAATTAAAATTATAATTAAAATATAAATATAATTATATATATGAGAGTGAGAGAGATTGATGAATGGTGTAAAAATTCGGCCAGAATTCGTTGTATTTAAATAATAATTATATTTATATTTTAAATACAACAAATTCTGGCCGAATTTTTACACCATTCATCAATCTCTCTCACTCTCATATATATAATTATATTTATATTTTAATTATAATTTTAATTTAAGTTTAATAATATTAAGGTTATGTTAGCAAATGTTGTAAGTGTGTAAGTCGAAATTCTGCCCGTGTAACGCTACGCGATAAATAATCACTGTAAGCTATGTTCTTCCTTTTTAAATTAATGTCTTGTAACTAAGTTATTATTATGCTTATTTGAGCCGAAGTAATCGTGATGTTAGACTAAAATATTAAGACGGGGTAATTAGATTTTGTACCATAATTAAGGTTTAGACAAAAGGCCGACACTTGTGGACATTAGACTATGACTATTAATAGATAAGGGGTATTGTCTAATTGAGCGATAACTCATTAGAACCTGTCGAACCTATCTTCAAATTAGTTAATCTAATAATTATTAAAATGATTATGTATGTTCTATTTAGTGACGTTTATATGACATCTTTTACGATCATTTAATTAATTATTCAGGTTGGGTAATTGATTATTCATTCCGATCAAGTGGGTAAATTAATATTCATATCTCATTAAAACAGGGGTGGATTACATACAAGGATAATTGGTGTAATTGTTAACAAAGTAATAAAACCTTGGATTATACGCAGTCGATAACCTGGTATAATTATTAAACAAAGTATTAAAACCTTGTTACAGTTCGAATCCCTAATTAGTTGGAATATTTGACTTCGGGAATAAGGTTAATTTGATGAGCATTTTATAATTATGACCGATGGACTATTATGGATAAAAACCAGATAGGTATCAAATAAACCAGGACAAAGGACAATTAACTCGGGTAAAAATTAATTAAAATCAAAACGTCACACATCATGATTACGGAAGTTTAAATAAGCATAATACTTTTATTTCATATTTCATCGTACCTTTATTTACTGTAATTTTAATTACTGCAATTTACTTTATCGTAATTTAAATTTTATCATTTATATTATCGTCATTTATCTTTACGCTTTATTTAAAATCGACAAACCGGTCATTAAACGGTAAAAACCCCCTTTTATAATAATATTACTATATATAATTATATATATTTTATACAAATATAGTTGTTAAAAATATAGTACGTATCACTAGCTCCCTGTGGAACGAATCGGACTTACTAAAAACTACACTACTCTACGATTAGGTACACTGCCTATAAGTGTTGTAGCAAGGTTTAGGTATATCCCATTCAATAAATAAATAAATAACTTGTGTAAAATTGTATCGTATTTAATAGTATTTTGCAATAAAAATATAACTATTTCGTATACTACCTCGCATAACATCATCACATATCATGTCAAGATTCATATTCCAGAAGCATTCATGCTAATTCATTAAACACAAACCACAGAGTATAAAACAGAGAGCAATTTGCTGATTCGATCCAAGTTTAGCTAGTCACATTCGCACGCGATTATCCGAAGATCTAGGTACAATTAGACCATGATATCTATATTAAAAGTGAAGTAATTTTTGTTTATATTTCAGATATGCAAAGTTTTAAACCCAGAAGTTAACATATTTTAGCATACAAGGCTGTTTTCAAGCAAGTGCTGTAAAAATCTACTTTTTCACTAATTCAAGCATATCACAAGTTATACTCAAGCAAATGACATGATATCCTAGTGCAAAATCAGTATTTTAAATTATCTATCCAATGGTAATAAACTCACAAACCAATTCATGACTTATCAAACCCAGATTTCTGATCAAACAACAAAACCACAACGTTAATTTCAAATGGACATAACTCGGTCATCCGGAAATGAAATCAAGCGAATCCAAAGCCTAAAATCAATAGTTTTTCATGAGGAATCTATATATCACATAATATCATGCAATTGAAAATTTTAAATTTCTGTACACACCAATATAGATTTCGGTTTTCTTGATAAACATTCAAAACGGACAATTTATCGCATCTAACATTAATCATTCATCAAGACTTGAGCAATAGACAACCTAAACCATGAAACACTAATAAAATTCAAAATTTAAGAATTAGGGTTTATGCAAATATACATTTGATTGTAAAATCGTTTACACCAACGCGTAGAGGTCGAAGTGAATTACAACGTTTGTGTTTGAGGTTTAATCAAAAAGTCAAAATTTGATGGTGTTAGTGTGGTGGTGGTGATCGCCGAATGGAGCAGAGAGGAGGGAGGGATCGACTGATAATAGGGTTGGGGAAAATATGAGTAGTTTAGGTTTACTAGTCCATATATAGTTAGTGAGACGACCCGTCCTAATCCATAAGGACGAATACAATAACATATGATTACATTGCGAGGTATTTAACCTCTATATGATACATTTTACAAACATTGCATTCATTTTTAAAGACAAACTCTCATTTCATCGAAAGTTGATAGGCATGCATACCATTTCATAATATCCAACTATAAATGACCTAATCTGTCATTTAATTAATCATAATCTTTAATGAACTTAACGACTTGAATGCAACATCTTTGAAATATGCCATGAATGACTCCAAGTAATATCTTTAAAATGAGCAAATGCACGGCGGAAGATTTCTTTCAATTCTGAGAATAAACATGATTTCAAGTGTCAACCAAAAGGTTGGTGAGTTCATTAGTTTATCGTAATCAATCATTTCCATACTTTTAATAGACCACAAGATTTCATATTTCAATTTCTTATAAACATCATGCATGCATATAGCCATCTGCATAAAAATCATTCATGTGGATTGAACACCTGGTAACCAACATTAACCATAATGCATAGAATATCCCCACAGACATCGACATCTGTATAATAATAATCTTGAAGTACTAAAGCCATCCATAGACATGAATGGGGGTTGTTAGGCCCAATAGATCTATCTTTAGAATTCGCGTCAACTAGGGGCCATTTCCCTAATTCTTAGGTTACCAGACTTGAAAGGCAATATTCAATTTCGATAATCCAACCATAGAATGTAATTTCGATTACTTGTGTCTATTTCGTAAAACATTTATAAAAGCAGCGCATGTATTCTCAGTCCCAAAAATATATATTGCAAAAGCATTTAAAAAGGGAGCAGATGAAACTCACAATATTGTATTTCGTAGTAAAAATACATATGACGTCATTGAACAAGTGTAGGGTTGGCCTCGGATTTACGAACCTATATTATATATATATATATATATATATATATATATATATATATATATATATATATATATATATATATATATATATATATATATATATATAATGGTCAATATTTGTCTAACAATTAAGGTCGAGTCATAGTGTATCACAATCCTAATGCTCGAGCTTATCATGCAAAAGTCAACAAAAGTCAACTTGACTCAAAATGATTTCCAAAATCTATACGTGTTTATTATATAACCTAAATATAGTCATTTTATGTATTTAAATATATTTATCAGATTTTATTAAAGTAAATAATAAAAATAAAATTTTATATTAAAATCTGTATATGATAAAAATATACTTTTATATATCTTAAGTAATAAAATTTATAAAGTTCACTTAATATTATAAAAATATAGTAGTATGTATTATTAATGTACTTATGTTACGCGTGGTAAATATATCTTTCTATTACATATTTATTTGATAAAATAATATTGATAATAATAACAAAAGTTGTATTATTTTGTAATAATAATAATAATAATTATTATTCTACTAATAATACTAATGACAATATTTATACTTACTAATGATGATATTAATTATAATAAAATGATTATTCTAATCATGATAATTTTAATAATAACGATATTTTTTATTATTAACTGTAATAATAATAATATTTTATAAAAATAATAATTTTATTTAAAATGATAATTTTTAATATTAATAATACTAAAATGATAATAATAATGATATTTTATAATAACAATGATATTTCTATTAAAATGATAATTTTAATAAAAATGATAGTTTTAATATAAATAATACTTTCAATAATAATAATAACAATAAAAATAATACAATGATAGTTTTGATAAAAATATTAATTATTTTAGTAATAATAATAATAATATTGATAATATTAATAATAACCTTAATGATAATAACGATAGTAATAACAATAACAATTTTTAATAATAATACTTTTATTAATAATGATAATGATAATAATAATAATAATATTAATTATTAGATAATAATAATAATGACGATAATAACGACGATAACGATAACGATAACGACGATCGTAATAATAATAATAATAATAATAATAATAATAATAATAATAATAATAATAATAATAATAATAATAATAATAATAATAGAGTTAAAGATAATTCAGTTGACCATATTTTTAAATTCGTTCATCGAAAGCACACGACTTCAAAATGAAAAATTAATAATTTTTCGGCAGCTTTCCAACGACATGCATATCATAAATCTTACATCAGTATTATATGTATTAAATTCGTAATTCATCATATACTAGTTAACGACGAAATAAAACATACAAGCATGCATAATCATATATACTCGAGCACTATTCAGGGATACACTATTAATATAAAAAAAAGATATGAATGCTCACGTATCAATATTGAGATTCAATATTGCAGGAAAGTACGTAGACGCAACGAAGATGATAAAACTAGATTGACCTCAAGAGCTATTCCCCCGAACAATACTCATAACCTCCTTAGCTATAACCCATAATTTCCTTAACTCCATCCCGCTTAAAAACTCATTTTGAAAACATGCGAGCAGAACCTCGTCGTAGTATTTTATGTATAAATAATAATAATATTAATAATAATAATAATAATAATAATAATAATAATAATAATAATAATAATAATAATAATAATAATAATAATAATAATAATACTAATACTAATACTACTAGTAAAAATAATAAGTTTAATAATAATAATATTAATAACAATAATTATTATAATTTATATATATAGAGAGTTTTGAGAGATAGATGGATAGAATGAAGCAGCGAACCAGAATTCGATCAGCTTTATAGATAGTTTGGGTGCCACACTGCCATGCGATCGCATGGCTAGGCAATGTAATTCCCATGCGATCGCATGGGAAGTTCTTCGAGCTCACATCCCACTTATTGTGGCTACCGACACCGTATATATATATATATATATATATATATATATATATATATATATATATATATATATATATATATATATATATATAATTAATAATTTATATAATTATTTATATATTATATAATATTCACGTGCATAGTTAACTTCTAAAATTAGTTCCGATGACTTGTACGTTGTCACTCGACTTAAGTCCAGATTTCGATTTCTCGAACGCATTTTTGTACGGTTAGAAAACTTGCATTTTACATTACGCGACGTGTACCTTTATCAATAATTAGACTTAATCATCGATAGACCATATTACCCAAAGTATAACATTTACATTTGAGTGTTGTGGTCATTTGCTTCTATAAATCAATGTCTCATTATTTATCAAAGTATATTTAATAATATGATTTTAAATCCAAAACGTTTTATGACTAATTAAATATTTTATTTTATCACTTTGTAAAATATAAATATATTTTCATTTAGAAATATAAACTTATATATTTTAGAAATATTTATTTACTAATATAATATTTAGTTTTTCAAAACTAATTATACTTAAAAGTCCGTTTTATAAAATTTAAACTCGTTTAAATAATAAAAGTTATTATATCAAATAATGTTTTTAATATTATGAAAACTAAATAATTAATTTATCAAGGGACACGAGGCAATCAATGTAAAGCATGCTTTTGAAAATTAAACGGGAATCTCCACTAACTTTTGTCTATCGATAAATGACACTTTGTTCTTATTGAAAATCAACTTTACCAATTATTCCAAATATCGTTAAAAAGAACAGATTTCTTAAATCATAATGGACCTTCTACATAG
Organism: Rutidosis leptorrhynchoides; assembly: GCF_046630445.1. Taxonomy (NCBI): domain Eukaryota; kingdom Viridiplantae; phylum Streptophyta; class Magnoliopsida; order Asterales; family Asteraceae; genus Rutidosis; species Rutidosis leptorrhynchoides. The sequence continues at coordinate 386,724,630 of NC_092336.1, read as the reverse complement.
ACTCGTAATCATATTTCAATGTATCTGATATTTCAATCATTTGATATTATCTTTTAATCTTGTCGATAAATATAATAAACTTATATTGAAACAAGTACGTTCATGTAAAGTATTATACATCTAATACTTTGTTAACGTTTTCAATTCATATAACTATATATTATATATACATATCTATACACATAAATGTTCTTGAATCGTCGAGTACAGTCAAAGGATAATTGATTACATGAATGTAGTTACAAATTTTTTGAGATTCAATTTTACAAACTTTGCTTATCGTGTCGAAAACATATAAAGATTAAGTTTAAATATGGTCGAAAATTTTCGGGTTGTCACACTACCTACCCGTTAAAGAAATTTCGTCCCGAAATTTGATCGAGGTCGTTATGGCTAACAATGGGAATGTTATTATGACGAATATAAGTTGATAAATATAGTTTTATCATCATTGAATAATATGGATAAAACAATTTGCTTATGTGAAGAGTACGAGTGAAGCTATCGCAAAAGAGTGAAATGAGAAAATAAAGTTTCATCATATCTTTTGACGTAGATACGGTTGATTTCCAGAGTTTAAGGGATTTAGAGGAAATCTTTGTAATAAGATTTGATTCTTCGGTAATTAAGGAAATTAGAATCCTCTTTGGTTAAATGCGAAGATCTGTCTCGATTGCTTTGTCTGATATTTTACTATAAATTCACTCCTTCGTTTACTTATTTCCACAGCTCACACATTCTTTTCTTTCTCCCTCAATTTATATTTCAAAGCATTCATCAATATACTCCATCCCATTCTGATTCTTGATATACTCCTAACTTTCATATCCGTCATTCTTCTTTTCTATTTACCACCAGAGGAATTTATTCACTTCTACTATTACCTTGGGTTTATAGTATTTCTAATTCTCTTGTGTCTTTATCTTGCTATTCGCATAGATATACACGGCTTGTAATTTCTGTGTTGTTATTGGGCTTTATATTTTTCCTTCTATTTCAGAGTTCCATGCTTTTGTTTCTTCTTCCCGACTTCAAGTCAAGCGAATAATGGTCCAGAATTTGTAGGTATGGAGTTTCTAATGATCATACTATATAAAGTAGAAAAGAAAGGTAATAGCACGATTTAATTTGTCAAATTACCAGAATATCCGGAAAAGACCGAATCATCAAGAAAATATTTTCTTAATAGTTTAGAGGTCAAATAGAATGAAAGAGTTATGTAACATGGTTCATGATGAGGGTATGATCTGTGAACCTTTATCACGTTCCATTAGAAACTCAGCATGACTTACTGTAATATAATCACGTTGATCAAGTGTCATTATATTATACTAACTCATGTTTCAGTTCCCAACACTACTTCAAAAATATTCATATTTTAAACTCAAAAGTTTCAGAATTTAGAAACTAAAATAGTTTTTTTATGATGTAACACAGATAGCGCGAAGAGGTAAATGATTTCGGATAACAATAGTTATAAAGATATCTTCAGGAATATCGAAGATATTTATAATGAATGATATAATGATTTCTTAGAATTTCTAACATCGATGGATGATGATGAAGATTTGTCCGCAAAGGTTTAGAGTCAGGAGTAATGTATTCGATAATAAATTCAGCAGACGCTGAATCATTTGGATTCTTTGAAGGCAGGTTTAGTCTTTGTGATTTGTCCACAGCCTCCTTCATGGTTTGCTCAATCCATTTTCCAGTTCTAAACCTTCTCTTTTTTTGAGCTTTGCCAACATACTATTCTTTATCATCAAACTTTTGATTGTTAAGATCGTTTACAGTTTTTGCTGCTTCATCAGCATTTTTCAAAATTTCGAGAACTAGTTCGCAGTTTATGGTGTTTTTCAGAAACTTCACATTCGAAGTAAGTAAGTCTTGGAGATAGACGTTATATGTATATATATATATATAACCGTTGGCGTAGAATTGCTGCGAAATTCGAGAATAATGATTCAAGCTTTTTGGTATGACAACTACCATTACAAGATGCGGATGAGTGCATGATAGGGTTTCAATGGATAAGTATAGTGATTTTTCGGAGAGGCTTAAAGATCAATGATGTTGTTGGTATCTTTACTGCTAATGTGGCAAGATATAAAAGGTTCCTCGGTAACACTGATGAAGAGGTAATCATTATAATAAGGCTTATTTGATTGAGCAATTGAAGTTGATTTGCTGGAGTTGTGACAAAACTGTCTATTTTGAAAAGGGATTGAAAAGTTATTTTTGGTAATAAATGCCAAAGGATCTGACACGAATACGTGTTAAACTATGACTTTGGTTGCGAGAGTTTTTCAGATGCATGACTGTGGGTAACATGTGGTTGGATCATCATCTCGATTGTTCATTTTTTGAAGTGTCTTCAGGAATTTCGAGGGTTTTGAACACATATTATAATCGTTAATATACATATGATGTTCTAGGATTTTGAATGATACAAATATTTTTCTGGGTTCTATGAATAGAAATGATGTTCTAGCACAGTTTTGAAGTCAAAGTATAGATTTGAAAGTTGTAGGGATCTAAGAGTGATGATACCGGTTATATCTCGAATTGAATTCTGAGATTTCAAAATCAGAATATGTAATTGGATTTGAATGAGTATGGTTGTTTTTGATTTCTATAAAAGAATGTATATTGTTGTGAAAGTAGGGAGTATAGTGGATGATTTGCTGAATCAAAATCTAAGAATGTAACATATTAATTGTGAATTTATATCTATCTCTCGGGTATTACCTACCAGTTAAAAGTTTCACAAGTAATCTTTTGTACGAGAGAATTTTTATTACAATTTTTATGAAAATATTATTATGTATATTTTCTTCAAATGTAATACATATTTAATGAGTTAATATCATATTAAGCTCATTTGATTTTCAGCTGGAACTAGAAATGAATAATCTCTAAAACTTTAGAAATTTCGTAATTTTCGTGGATTATCACATCAACGTAAATGAAATTATGAATCAATACTTCATTATTCATTTTTATTGATATTTACTCGGTGAATGATGTTGGTGTCCGTGGAATTCTTGTGAACTTCGCAAGGAACGAATGATATTATCTAGAAAGTTTCGAGTACATCGAAGATGAAAGTGTAAAATCAAACATGCAATTGATTAATACACTTGATTTATTATGAATTGGAATTCATTGAGTTTGGAACAGAGATTGTAGTTAACAATGGTTAAGTCGTTAACGAAGGATGTACATCATTGCATATTAGTAATATGAATTAACCGAGTAGTATCTACCCTTATTTAATTCATTCATAATAGCTTAATATGAAAAGATATACTATGGTTTCCAAAATTTATATATATAAGTTATACATATAATTTCTTTAGTGAAAACGAGTTAATACTTCATAACTCGTTGATATGACATACTTGTTGTTGATTAGTGATGTTGTTCGCGGTGATTATAGATCTGGTGGAGCTTGTGATGTTGTAGGTGCTGCTGATGCTGGTGATGCTGACGGTACTATTCATGTTGTTGGTAAAACAAGTATAGCTTGTAAATCGTGCGTCATTCTGGACAGGATTTCATTTCATCATTTCTATTCGCCCACTTATCTGGTTTATAATTAAGGCTGAAATAGATAATCTCTAAGACTTTAGAGATTACATAATCGCCGCAGAATGTTTCTCCAATGAACTTATGAAGCATTACTTCATCGGTTATTGTTGCTTGTACTTCTTGGTAACTACGGTGCGTATGATGTTGATGCTCGAGGTACAGATTGTGATGTCGAGGTGTGGGATGCGGATGTTATTGTTGATGTAGTAATGGTACTATTGGTGTTGATGATGGTGGTACTGGGGTTGTTGATGGTGATGGTGCTGATGTTGGTGGTGCTTGTGGTACTTGTGATGCTTGCAAGTTGTGCATCATATTCTCTAAAGACACCACTCTAGCACGAAGCTCGTTGACTTCTTCTATTATTTCGAGATGATCAGTGGTTTGAACGAGTGGGTGAATAAGATCTAGAATTTGAGATAATATATAATCGTGACGAGACACTCTGGAAATGAGAGAGAAAATGGTGTCTCGGATAGGTTCGCCGGTAAGTGCTTCAGGTTCTTCGTCAAGAGGGCAATGTGGTGGATGGAAGGGATCACCTTCTTCTTGCCTCCAATGATTAAGTAGGCTATGAACTCATCCCCAATTCATCCAGAATAGATGATGACTTATTGGTTGATCCATTCCGGTCACACTGCTTTCGGAGCTCGAGTGAAACTCCATATCGGAATCCGAGGGACTTGAACTAGTGGAGAGTTCCATTTCGTACGTTTGAATAAAGGATTTTTCGATATGAAATGATTTCCGGCTATCGGATGGTATTCTAATTACTTAGAATATCTATATGTATAGAACAAAAGATTTCGTAGATTACGGAGGAATTTACGGAATATATCAGGCAAAGTTTAAAGTAACAGATACGCTAAGATATGAATTTTGTCTATACACTATTCATGCAATCAATGCAGTAAGATGTGTCTAGACTAAGCATGAAGTTTTCCGACAAGAAATGATAAGCAAAACTTTTTGATATGCAACTAAGGTCGAAGTCCAGACTCACTAATGCATCTTAATAACTATCAGTTAGACACACTAATGCAATACCTGGTTCGCTAAGACCACCGCTCTAATACCACATGAGACGACCTTTCCTAATCCATAAGGACGAATACAATAACATATGATTACAATGCGAGGTATTTGACCTCTATATGATACATTTTACAAACATTGCATTCATTTTTAAAGACAAACTCTCATTTCATCGAAAGTTGATAGGAATGCATACCATTTCATAATATCCAACTATAAATTACCTAATCTGTCATTTACTTAATCATAATCGTTAATGAACTTAACGATTTGAATGCAACATCTTTGAAATATGCCATGAATGACTCCAAGTAATATCTTTAAAATGAGCAAATGCACGGCGGAAGATTTCTTTCAATCCTGAGAATAAACATGCTTTCAAGTGTCAACCAAAAGGTTGGTGAGTTCATTAGTTTATCGTAATCAATCATTTCCATAATTTTAATAGACCACAAGATTTCATATTTCAATTTTTCATAAACATCATGCATGCATATATCCATTTGCATAAAAATCATTCATATGGATTGAACACCTGGTAACCGACATTAACCATAATGCATAGAATATCCCCACAGACATCGACGTCTGTATAATAATAACCTTGAAGTACTAAAGCCATCCATAGACATGAATGGGGGTTGTTAGGCCCAATAGATCTATCTTTAGGATTCACGTCAATTAGGGGCCATTTCCCTAATTCTTAGGTTACCAGACTTGAAGGGCGATATTCAATTTCGATAATCCAATCATAGAATGTAATTTCGATTACTTGTGTATATTTCGTAAAACATTTATAAAAGCAGCGCATGTATTCTCAGTCCTAAAAATATATATATTGCAAAAGCATTTAAAAAGGGAGCAAATGAAACTCACAATACTGTATTTCGTAGTAAAAATACATATGACGTCATTGAACAAGTGTAGGGTTGACCTCTGATTCACGAACCTATATTAAGTATATATATATATATTTATATAATGGTCAATATTTGTCTAACAATTAAGGTCGAGTCATAGTGTATCACAATTCTAATGCTCGAGCTTATCATGCAAAAGTCAACAAAAGTCAACTTGACTCAAAATGATTTCCAAAATCTATACGTGTTTATTATATAACCTAAATATAGTCGTTTTATCTATTTAAATATATTTATCAGATTTTATTTAAGTAAATAATAAAAATAAAATTTTATATTAAAATATATATATGATAAAAATATACTTTTATATATCTTAAGTAATAAAATTTATAAAGTTCACTTAATATCATAAAAATATAGTAGTAGGTATTATTAATGTAATTATGTTACGCGTGGTAAAAATATCTTTGTATTACATATTTATTTGATAAAATAATATTGATAATAATAATAAAAGTTGTATTATTTTGTAATAATAATAATTTAGAATATTAACAAAAGTTATAATAACAAAAGTTGTATTATTACATATTTATTAGTATTATTCTACTAATAATACTAATGACAATATTTATACTTACTAATGATGATATTAATTATAATAAAATAATTATTCTAATCATGATAATTTTAATAATAACGATATTTTTTTATTATTAACTGTAATAATAATAATATTTTATAAAAATAATAATTTTATTCAAAATGATAATTTTTAATAATAATAATACTAAAATGATAATAATAATGATATTTTATAATAACAATGATATTTCTATTAAAATGATAATTTTAATAAAAATGATAGTTTTAATATAAATGATACTTTTAATAATAATAATAACGATAAAAATAATACAATGATAGTTTTGATAAAAATATTAATTATTTTAGTAATAATAATAATAATAATAATAATAATAATAATAATAATAATAATAATAATAATAATAATATTGATAATATTAATAATAATCTTAATGATAATAATGATAGTAATAACAATAACAATTTTTAATAATAATACTTATTTTAATAACGATAATGATAATAATAATAATATTAATTATTAGATAATAATAATAATGACAATAATAACGACGATAACGATAACGACGATCGTAGTAATAATAATAATAATAATAATAATAATAATAATAATAATAATAATAATAATAATAATAATAATAATAAAAATAATAATAATAATAATAATAATAATAATAATAATAATAATAATAATAATAATAATAATAATAATAATAATAATAATAATAATAATAATAATAATAATAATAATAATAATAATAATAATAATAATAATAATAATAATAATAGAGTTAATGATAATTCAGTTGACCATATTTTTAAATCCGTTCATCGAAAGCACACGACTTCTAAATGAAAAGTTAATAAATTTTTGACAGTTTTCCAACGACATGCATATCATAAACCTTACATCAGTATTATATGTATTAAATTCATAATTCATCATATACTAGTTAACGACAAAATAAAACATACAAGCATGCATAATCATATATACTCGAGCACTAGTCAGGGATACACTTTTAATATTAAAAAAAAAGATATAAGTGCTCACGTATCAATATTGAGATTCAATATTGCAGGAAAGTACGTAGACGCAACAGAGATGATAAACACTAGATTGACCTCAAGAGCTATTCCCCCGAAAAATACCCATAACCTCCTTAGCTATAACCCATAATTTCCTTAACTCCATCCCGCTCAAAAACTCATATTGAAAACATGCGAGCAGAACCTCGTCGTAGTATTTTATGTATAAATAATAATAATAATAATAATAATAATAATAATAATAATAATAATAATAATAATACTAGTAATAATAATAAGTTTAATAATAATAATAACATTAATAATAATTATTATTATAATTTATATATATAGAGAGAGTTTTGAGAGATAGATGGATAGAATAATGCAGCGAACCAGAATTCGATCAGCTTTATAGATAGTTTGGGTGCCACACTGCCATGCGATCACATGGCTAGGCAATGTAATTCCCATGTGATCGCATGGGAAGTTCTTCCAGCTCACATCCCACTTATTGTAGTTGCCGACACCATTTAAATATATATATATATATATATATATATATATATATATATATATATATATATATATATATATATATATATATATATATATATATATATATATATATATATATTAATAATTAATAATTTATAAAATTATTTATATATTATATAATATTCACGTGCATAGTTGACTTGTAAAATTAGTTCTGATGACTTGTATGTTGTCACTCGACTTAAGTCCCGGTTCCGGTTTCTCGAACGCATTTTCGTACGCTTAGAAAACTTGCACTTTTACGCGGCGTGTACCTTTATCAATAATTAGACTTAATCATCGATAGACTATATTACCCAAAGTATAACATTTACATTTGAGTGTTGTGGTCATTTGCTTCTATAAATCAATATCTCGTTATTTATCAAAGTATATTTAATAATATAATTTTAAATCCAAAACATTTTTTGACTAATTTAATATTTTATTTTATCACTTTGTAAATTATAAATATATTTTCATTTAGAAATATAAACTTATATATTTTAGAAATATTTATTTACTAATATAATATTTAGTTTTTCAAAACTAATTATACTTCAAAGTTCGTTCTATAAAATTTAAACTCGTTTAAATAATAAAAGTTATTATATCAAATAATGTTTTTAATATTATGAAAACTAAATAATTAATTTATCAAAGGACACGAGGCAATCAATGTAAAGCATGCTTTTGAAAATTAAACGGGAATCTCCACTAACTTTTGTCTATCGGTAAATGACACTTTGTTCTTATTGAAAATCAAATTTACCAATTATTCCGAATATCATTAAAAAGAACAGATTTCTTAAATCATAGTGGACCTTTCTACATAGACTCGTAATCATATTTCAATGTATCTGATATTTCAATCATTTGATATTATCTTTTAATCTCGTCGATAAATATAATAAACTTATATTGAAACAAATACGTTCATGTAAAGTATTATACATCTAATACTTTGTTAACGTTTTCAATTAATATAACTATATATTATATATACATATCTATACACATAAATGTTCGTGAATCGTCGAGCACAGTCAAAGGATAATTGATTACATGAATGTAGTTACAAAATTTTTGAGATTCAATTTTACAAACTTTGCTTATCGTGTCGAAAACATATAAAGATTAAGTTTAAATTTGGTCGGAAATTTCCGGGTTGTCACAGTTAGACTAATGTGACAACCCGGAAATTTCGAACCAAATTTAAACTTTAATCTTTATATGATTCCGACACGATAAGCAATATTTGTTAAGTTAAATTTCAAGAATTTTAAACTATGTTCATACATTCATTCAACCTCGACCAAGTTCCAACGATTCACGAACCATTAAACGAATATGATTATATATGTATATGTGTATATATATTATAACTTGAAACGTAAACAAAATATTAGATTAAATACTTTATATGATTGTATCTGTTTCAAAATGTTAATCAATGGAATTAGAAGATAAGATCAAATGATTGAATTATCAGATATATTAAATTATGATTACAAGTCTCTGTTGAAAGGCCTACGTTGATTTGAGAAATCTTTTCATTTTAACAATATTCGGAAAATGGTAAAGTGATTTATAAATATGAACAAATTGTCAATCATTGAGAACTAGACAAAGGATAGTGGAAGATTGAATCTCATAAAGACTCGATTGATCTATTTAGTTTCAAACGTACAAAAACGTTTTCAGTTTAAAAAGAACTTTATTATTAAAACGTATATAACTTTTATAAATATCTAGAACCACTTTTGACAACTCATTACTTAACTAGTATGATAAAGATAAAGATAACGATATTTATATTTTATTTTATTAAATATATATAACGATTTAAATTAATATTATATATATTTATACGCGTATTATACGTACATAGTTTTATACTTTTACTATACTTAAACTTTACCTTTACTTTATTTTTACTTTACTTTAACTTTAATAATTCATACTTTAATAATTCATAATTTAATAATTCACTTTAATAATTCATACTTTAATAATTCACTTTAATAATTCATACTTTAATAATTCACTTTAATAATTCATACTTTAATAATTCACTTTAATAATTCATACTTTAATAATTCACTTTAATAATTCAAAAATCTATTATAAATAGAATTCAATAGGTTTCATTATTTCATAGAAACTTGAAAATAGTTTTCTCTAAACTCTCTCAATCAATTTACATATATATATTTACTCCGTATTATCTCAAGATATTATTAGTATACATAAAATATTACGACAGAGTGCTGTCCGAGTGATTTCGAAGTTGTTTTTTCGAGTGGGATAGGATTAAGGAAATTATGGGTTATAGCTATGGAGGTGATTGAGTATGGTTCATGGGTATGCTCGTGAGGTCAATATAGTGTTTATCATCTCCGTTGTGTTTACGTACCTTTCCTGCAATATTGAATCTCAATATTGATATGTGAGTACTCATAATTTAATTTTTACATACTAATAGTGTATCCCTGACTAGTGCTCGAGTATATAGGATTATGCATGCTTGTACTTTTGATATTGCCATTAGATAGGTTATGTTGATTCCTGAATTAATTACATATATGATTGAGATAAGATATAAGATATGCATGTGGTTGGAAAGCTAGCGAAAAATAGTTGAATTTTGGTTTAAGAATCACTTGAATCCAAGTAACGGTTAGAAAGTTATGAAATAAACAAATTGCATAATTAATTTCGTAATTAAAATTGCTGATGATAATTAGTGAACTAATTTTTTGGGTTATAAAAAGTGGTTATTTGGATTCTACTCGTCGAGTAGATGAATTTTCATATAAAGCACGTCTCGTTTCGTTGAACGGTTGTCAAGTTATGGACAAAAGAAGTTTTGCAAATTTTGATGAAATGTCGAAACCGGAACTGAAATTCTCATTGATCTGCATTGTTTCATATATAAATAAAATACCACTGAATTCTTTGATGTAAGGTCTAACAAACGACTCTGGCCGTTTGTCAATTCGAGTCTCGACGATTTTTCTAAAAATCATCAAAGTTGACGGTTTGGTCACATTTTAAAATTCTAAAAAGAGCTGAACTTTTTTATTTAAAAAATGTCAGTTTTGTATCAGTTGTCATGGTCGGCCTGATATGTGTTTACTCTTGCCAAAAATCATGTTATATCTTTGTGGTAACGAGAATTTTCAGGCTTTGACCGTTTGTCAATACGAGTTTTGAGGAATTTTCTAAAAATCTCCAAAGTAGGCTACTCGGTCACTTTTGTAAATTTATTAAAGCTGAAAAAAAATTAACTTTGAAACGCCGAAAACGCGTTGGCAACTACGAGTTGTCTAGGTTTAGTTTACTTCTGTAATATTTATGCTTAATCTTTTTGGTAATGTGTAACTTTTATCTTTGGCCGTTTATCAATCGGAGTTCCGATAATTTTTCTAAAAATAGCTGAAGTGGCCCGTTTAGTCATGTTTGACCGAAAATCATTTTTGTATAAGTTATTATATATTTGCATGCGACCTCATTTTTACTTTGACCTTTGACTTTTGACTTTAACCTTTGACTTTTGACTTTGAACTTTGACTTTTCCTGTTAACTTTTCAGTTAACTTTTTGTGTTGATTTTCTCTATAAAAAAAAAAAAAAAACCTAAAATACTATTTTATGATTATGAAACCATTTGTGTTACGTTGTTTCACACGTCACCTTTGACTAGAATATTAATTGAGCATGAGTAATATAACATGCTACTATACTGTAGAGTCAGACTCGAGCTATAGGATAGGATTACACTATGACCTGACCTAAATTACTATACAAATATTGACCAACATATAAATATATATAATTAATATAGGTTCGTGAATCCGAGGCCAACCTTGTACTTGTTCAATGACGTTATATGTATTTTTACTACGAAATACAGTATGGTGAGTTTCATTTGCCTTTTTACCCTTTATATTTTTGGGCTGAGAATACATGCGCTGCTTTTATAATTCTTTTACGAAATAGACACAAGTAATCGAAACTACATTCTATGGTTGAATTATTAAACCGAATATGCCCCTTTTTATTAAGTCTGGTAATCTAAGAATTAGGGAACAGACACCCTAATTGACGCGAATCCTAAAGATAGATCTATCGGGCCCAACAAGCCCCATCCAAAGTACCGGATGCTTTAGTACTTCGAAATTAATATCATGTCCGAAGGAGGATCCCGGAATGATGGAGATATTCTTATATGCATATTGTTAATGTCGGTTACCAGGTGTTCACCATATGAATGATTATTTTTGTCTCTATGCATGGGACGTATATTTATGAGAACTGAAAATGAAATTCTTGTGGTCTATTAAAATGATGGAAATAAATGATTATGATAAACTAATGAACTCACCAACCTTTTGGTTGACACTTTAAAGCATGTTTATTCTCAGGTGTTAAAGAAATCTTCCGCTGTGCATTTGCTCATTTTAAAGATATTACTTGGAGTCTTTCATAGCATATTTCGAAGAACGTTGCATTCGAGTCATTGAGTTCATCAAAGATTATTATTAAATCAATTTATAGTTGGATAGTGGATATTATGAAATGGTATGCATACCTGTCAATTTTTGATGTAAAGAAAGATTGTCTTTTAAAAACGAATGCAATGTTTGTAAAATGTATCATATAGAGGTCAAATACCTCGCAATGTAATCAACTATTGTGAATCGTTTATAATGTATATGAACGGGTCCTTTCAGTTAGTATCAGAGCGGTGGTCTTAGCGAACCAGGTCTGCATTAGTGTGTCTAACAGATAAGTCGATAGGATGCATTAGTGAGTCTGGACTTAGACCGTGTCTGCATGTCAATAGTTTTACTTATCATTTTGTGTCAAAAATTAACTACTTATCATCCTCAGGAAATTACCTGCTTATCATTTTTAGTCTAAGACACGTCTTGCTGCATTGATTGCATGAATAGTGTATAGACAAAAATTCATATCTTAGCGTATCTGCTAAATCATATCTTATCATATCTATTACTGTAAACGTTGCCTGATATATCCCGTAAATTCCTCCGTAATTTACGAAATCTTTTGTTCTATATATATGGATATTCTATGTAATTAGAATACCATCCGATAACCGAAAATCATTTCATATCGAAAAAAAAAAAATTCTTATTCAATTGTACGAAATGGAATTCATCATTAATTCAAGTTCCTCGGATTTCGAAATGGAATCCCACTCCAGCTCCGAAAGCAGTGTGACCGGAATAGATCAACCAATCAGTCATCACCTATTCTGAATGAATTGGGGATGGGTTCGTAGCCTCCTCAATCATTGGAGACAAGAAGAAGGTGATCCCTTCCATCCACCACATTGCCCTCTTGATGAAGAACCTGAAGCACTTACCGGCGAACATGTTCGAAACACCATTTTCTCGCTCATTTCCAGAGTATCTCGTCACGATTATATATTACATCAAATTTTAGATTTTATTTATCCGCTCGTCCGAACCGACAATCACCCCGGTGTAATAGAAGAAGTCAACGAGCTTCGCGCTCAGGTAGTGGCTTTGGAGAATATGGTGCAGAGATTACAAACACCAGCAGCAGCATCAGCAGCATAACCAGTAACACCATCATCAACGCCAATAGTACCATTATCACCCCAACCACAACCACGTCGTAAACCTCAACTTTACACTCTGTCCCACGAGCACCAATGTCATACGCCCTGTAGATACCAAGGAATACCAACAACAATAATCGATGAAGTATTAATTCATAACTTCATTGGAGAAACATTCCGCACAGATTATGTAATCTCTAAAGTCTTAGAGATTATCTAATCTAGCCCTAACCATAAATCAGTTAAGCGAACCAAAATGATAGAAGGAAGAGTAGAAACCCTGACAAAAATGGTGTGTGATTAACAACCTAAACTTGTTTTACCAACAGCATTAACAGTACCGTCAGCGTCACCAGCATCATCAGTACAGTCAACATCAGAATCAACAACACCTATAACATCACAAACTCCATCAGCTCAAGAATCACTATGGACATCATTACGAATCAATAACCCGTATATTGTATCAACGAGTTATGAAGAATTAACTCATTCCCTTTGAAGAAATTATATGTATATTTTATATATTTTGAAATAAAAATAAATCTTTCCGTGCTAAGCTATTGTGTGTGAATCTTAACTACTCGGTTAATTCATATTACAAATATGCAATAATGTACGTCCTTCGGCCGCAACTTAACCAGCGTTAACTACAATCTCTGTCACAATTCAACAAATTCCAATTCATAATAAATCAAGTATATATTTAATTTTACACTTTCATCATCGATATACCCGAAACTTTTCAGATAACATCATTCGTACTTTGCGAAATTCACAAGAATTCCACGAACCGAACATCATACATCAACAAATAACGAAGTATTGATTCATAATTTCAATGTCATTAAAGAAATACTGCGTAAAAGTTATGTACTTTTTAAAGCCTTTAGGGATTATTAAATTCTAGTTTCAACCGTAAATCAAATGAGTTTAATTTAACATTAACTCATTAAATCTATGTTACATCTGAAGAAAATATACATATATATATATATATATATATATATATTTTTTTTCATAAAGACTGTAATAAAATTCTTTTATACAAAATATTAATTGTGAAATTTTTTTTAACGGGTAGGTAATACCCGAGAGATATATAAATTCACAATTAATATATTACATTCTTCGAATCTGATTCAGCAAATCATCCATTATACTCCCTACTTTCACAACAATATACATTCTTTTATAGAAATCAAAACAACCATACTCATTCAAAATTTAATTACATATTCTGATTTTGAAATCTCAAAATTCAACTTGAGATATGACCAAAATCATCACTCTTAGATCCTTACATCTTTCACAAGCTATATTTTGACTTCAAAACTGTGTTAGAACATCAAATGTATGTTAACGATTACAATCTGTGTTCAAAACCCTTCGAAATTGCTGAAGACACTTCAAATAATGAACAATCGAGATGATGATCCAACCACATATTAACCACAGTCTTGCATCTGAAAAGCTCTCGAAACCAGAGTCATAATTTAACACGTATCCATGTCAGACCCTTTGGCATTTATTAGCAAAAATAACTTTGCGATTTTTTTTTCAAATTAGTCAGTTTTGTCACAGCTTTAGCAAGTCAACTTCGACTTTTCAGTTGAAACAGTCTTATTATAACCTTGATATAGACGTTGCCCTTTCGTCATCGTTACCGTAGAACCTTTTATGTCTCACCATATTAAAAATAAACTTACCAACAACTTCACTGATCTTTGACTTTCCGAAAAGTCATTATATTTATCGAAACCCCATCATTTACTCATCCGCATCTTGGAACAAGAATTGTCATGCCAATTACTGGGAATCAGCAATTAGTATTTTGAAATCTTGCAGCATGTCTCTGCCAATGGTTATAGGTGTATATATAATGTCTATCTCCTAGACTTATATACTTTGAATGTGGAGTTTCTGAAAAACACCCTAAACTGCGAACTAGTTCTCCGAAGTTTGAAAAATGCTGATGAAGCAGCAAAAACTGTAAACGACCTTAACAGTCAAAAGTTTGATAATAAAGGATAGTGTGTTGGAAAAGCTTAGAAAAAGAGAAGGTTTGGAACTGGAAAACGGATTAAGCAAACCATGAAGGAGGCTATGGACAAATCACAAAGACTAAACCTGCCTTCAAAGAATCCAAATGATTCAGTGTCTGCTGAAATTATTATCAAATACCTTACTCCTGACTCTAAACCCTTGTGAATAATATTCTTCATCATCCTCTGATCTTAGATATTCTAAAATATCATCATATCTTTCATTATAAATATCCTCCATATTTCTGAAGATATTTTCTTAATTTTTCTTATTTGAAATCATTTACCTCTTCGCGCTATCTGTATTACATCATAAAAGAAACTATTTTAGTTTCTAAATTCTGAAACATTCAAGTTTAAAATAGGAATATTTTGAAGTAGTGTTGGGAACTGAAGCATGAATTAGTATAATATAATGACACTTGATCAACGTGATTATATTACAGTAAGTCATGCTGAGTTTCTAAATGGAACGTGATGATTCATAGATCATAACATCATCATGTGCCATGTTATACGACTCTTGTATTCTATTTAACCTTTAAAATATCAAGAAAATATTTCTTGATGATTCGGCCTTTTCCAAGGTATTTTAGTAATTTGACAAGTCAAGATCGTGCCATCACAATTTCCTTCCTAGAACATTAACAATGTTCATTTCGAAATTCATATCTGTGAATTCTGGACCATTACAAGCGGTGCTTAATCGCAAGAAGAAGAAACGAAAGGATAAAACTCCAAAATAGAAATTGGGGTATAAATTGCAGAAAATAAAAGAGAGTATTAACTGTGAATGATAATGATTATAGAAGACAGAAGCAGAGACTTTGAAATATAAGGGAACTTATAAAGCCCAACGACAAACCAGAAATTATAAACCATATATATATCGATGCATATAGCAATATAAAGACACGGGAGAACTAGGAACACTATAAACCCAAGAGTATAGTAGAAGTAAATAGATTCTTCCGGCGGTAGATGAAAAAAAGAAGAATGACCGATATGAAAGTTAGAAGTATATCGAGAATCAGAACTGGATGGAGCATATTGATGAATACTTTAAAATATGAGTTGAGGGGGAAAGAATAGAAGGTGATGAAACATGACTAGAAACTTAGAAATCAACAGATTTAACTCACACAATGGCAGAATAAGTGAATCAAACCCTCTAGTGAATAGGTTAAGTTTTTTTTTTTTTGATTAATTTAGTCAAACCACAACTAAATCAAGTGTGATTAGATCAACACCTAGAGCTATTATTCACCACCTGGGTGATTTGGACTGAGAGAGAATCGAAGGAGCTCACTAGATCTGAGTGTGTGTAACAAATGAGAGGCTTAACCTAAAATGAAGAACATAAGACTTTATATACCCCTGCTGTTGACACACCCATACGATTCATTCATCACACGTACGAGTTGGCTTCATCAACCGTACGGGTGATCACTCACTCGTGTCTTATCATTTAGGTTGTAATTGTGACTTAGCTCAGCATCAACCATGCGTATGAGCCTGTCAGCCGTACTAGTGAGGCTTCACTCGTACGTCTGACTAAGTTTAACATAGTCAAACATCTAAATCTCGTTCCTACAGTTCTTGTAACCACATACAAACACGGATAGGATAATAACGAGCAATCATGGTGGCCTGTAAACTGTTGTACCTGCAATGGACGTGGGTAGATGTCTAGGGACTTGCATAAAATGCATCAATAGATGGTGTGAGTTGTAAGGAAACGAAGGAGGTGAATTTATAAGAAAATCTCCGACAGAACAATTAAAATGGATGATCGCATTTAAAACGGATCCTAATTCCCTTGATTACCGGAGAGTCAAATCTTATTAAGAAGATTTTCTTCAAATCCCTTAAAATCTGGGAATTAATCATATCTACGTCAAATGATAAGATGAATCTACACTTACTCATTTCACTCTTCTATGTTAGCTTCATTCGTACTCTTCATATAAATGGATTGTTTATCCAAATTATTCGCTGATGATAAAACTCTAATTTTCAGCTTGTATGCTTCATGAAAACATACTTATTATCATTCACGACCTTTCCACTCAAATTTCGGGACAAAATTTCTTTAACGGGTAGGTACTGTGACAACCCGGAAATTTCCAACCAAATTTAAACTTTAATCTTTATATGATTCCGACACGATAAGCAATATTTGTTAAGTTAAATTTCAAGAATTTTAAACTATGTTCATACATTCATTCAACCACGACCAAGTTCCAACGATTCACGAACCATTAAACGAATATGATTATATATGTATATGTGTATATATATTATAACTTGAAACGTAAACAAAATATTAGATTAAATACTTTATATGATTGTATCTGTTTCAAAATGTTAATCAATGGAATTAGAAGATAAGATCACATGATTGAATTATCAGATATATTAAATTATGATTACAAGTCTCTGTTGAAAGGCCCACGTTGATTTGAGAAATCTTTTCATTTTAACAATATTCGGAAAATGGTAAAGTGATTTATAAATATGAACAAATTGTCAATCATTGAGAACTAGACAAAGGATAGTGGAAGATTGAATCTCATAAAGACTCGATTGATCTATTTAGTTTCAAACGTACAAAAACGTTTTCAGTTTAAAAAGAACTTTATTATTAAAACGTATATAACTTTTATAAATATCTAGAACCACTTTTGACAACTCATTACTTAACTAGTATGATAAAGATAAAGATAACGATATTTATATTTTATTTTATTAAATATATATAACGATTTAAATTAATATTATATATATTTATACGCGTATTATACGTACATAGTTTTATACTTTTACTATACTTAAACTTTACCTTTACTTTATTTTTACTTTACTTTAACTTTAATAATTCATACTTTAATAATTCATACTTTAATAATTCACTTTAATAATTCATACTTTAATAATTCACTTTAATAATTCATACTTTAATAATTCACTTTAATAATTCATACTTTAATAATTTACTTTAATAATTCATACTTTAATAATTCACTTTAATAATTCAAAAATCTATTATAAATAGAATTCAATAGGTTTCATTATTTCATAGAAACTTGAAAATAGTTTTCTCTAAACTCTCTCAATCGATTTACATATATATATTTACTCCATATTATCTCAAGATATTATTAGTATACATAAAATATTACGACGGAGTGCAGTCCGAGTGATTTCGAAGTTGTTTTTTCGAGTGGGATAGGATTAAGGAAATTATGGGTTATAGCTATAGAGGTGATTGAGTATGGTTCATGGGTATGCTCGTGAGGTCAATATAGTGTTTATCATCTCCGTTGCGTTTACGTACCTTTCCTGCAATATTGAATCTCAATATTGATATGTGAGTACTCATAATTTAATTTTTACATACTAATAGTGTATCCCTGACTAGTGCTCGAGTATATAGGATTATGCATGCTTGTACTTTTGATATTGCCATTAGATAGGTTATGTTGATTCCTGAATTAATTACATATACGATTGAGATAAGATATAAGATAT
Organism: Rutidosis leptorrhynchoides; assembly: GCF_046630445.1. NCBI lineage: Eukaryota > Viridiplantae > Streptophyta > Magnoliopsida > Asterales > Asteraceae > Rutidosis > Rutidosis leptorrhynchoides. The sequence continues at coordinate 386,705,780 of NC_092336.1, read as the reverse complement.
GCATGTGGTTGGAAAGCTAGCGAAAAATAGTTGAATTTTGGTTTAAGAATCACTTGAATCCAAGTAACGGTTAGAAAGTTATGAAATAAACAAATTGCATAATTAATTTCGTAATTAAAATTGCTGATGATAATTAGTGAACTAATTTTCTGGGTTATAAAAAGTGGTTATTTGGATTCTACTCTTCGAGTAGATGAATTTTCATATAAAGCACGTCTCGTTTCGTTGAACGGTTGTCAAGTTATGGACAAAAGAAATTTTGCAAATTTTGATGAAATGTCGAAACGGGAACTGAAATTCTCATTGATCTGCATTGTTTCATATATAAATAAAATACCACTGAATTCTTTGATGTAAGGTCTAACAAATGACTCTGGCCGTTTGTCAATTCGAGTCTCGACGATTTTTCTAAAAATCATCAAAGTTGACGGTTTGGTCACATTTTAAAATTCTAAAAAGAGCTGAACTTTTTTATTTAAAAAATGTCAGTTTTGTATCAGTTGTCATGGTCGGCCTGATATGTGTTTACTCTTGCCAAAAATCATGTTATATCTTTGTGGTAACGAGAATTTTCAGGCTTTGACCGTTTGTCAATACGAGTTTTGAGGAATTTTCTAAAAATCTCCAAAGTAGGCTACTCGGTCACTTTTGTAAATTTATTAAAGCTGAAAAAAAATTAACTTTGAAACGCCGAAAACGCGTTGGCAACTACGAGTTGTCTAGGTTTAGTTTACTTCTGTAATATTTATGCTTAATCTTTTTGGTAATGTGTAACTTTTATCTTTGGCCGTTTATCAATCGGAGTTCCGATAATTTTTCTAAAAATAGCTGAAGTGGCCCGTTTAGTCATGTTTGACCGAAAATTATTTTTGTATAAGTTATTATATATTTGCATGCGACCTCATTTTTACTTTGACCTTTGACTTTTGACTTTAACCTTTGACTTTTGACTTTGAACTTTGACTTTTCCTGTTAACTTTTCAGTTAACTTTTTGTGTTGATTTTCTCTATAAAAAAAAAAAAAAAAAAAAAAAACCTAAAATACTATTTTATGATTATGAAACCATTTGTGTTACGTTGTTTCACACGTCACCTTTGACTAGAATATTAATTGAGCATGAGTAATATAACATGCTACTATACTGTAGAGTCAGACTCGAGCTATAGGATAGGATTACACTATGACCTGACCTAAATTGCTATACAAATATTGACCAACATATAAATATATATAATTAATATAGGTTCGTGAATCCGAGGCCAACCTTGCACTTGTTCAATGACGTTATATGTATTTTTACTACGAAATACAGTATGGTGAGTTTCATTTGCCTTTTTACCCTTTATATTTTTGGGCTGAGAATACATGCGCTGCTTTTATAATTGTTTTACGAAATAGACACAAGTAATCGAAACTACATTCTATGGTTGAATTATTAAACCGAATATGCCCCTTTTTATTAAGTCTGGTAATCTAAGAATTAGGGAACAGACACCCTAATTGACGCGAATCCTAAAGATAGATCTATCGGGCCCAACAAGCCCCATCCAAAGTACCGGATGCTTTAGTACTTCGAAATTAATATCATGTCCGAAGGAGGATCCCGGAATGATGGGGATATTCTTATATGCATATTGTTAATGTCGGTTACCAGGTGTTCACCATATGAATGATTATTTTTGTCTCTATGCATGGGACGTATATTTATGAGAACTGGAAATGAAATTCTTGTGGTCTATTAAAATGATGGAAATAAATGATTATGATAAACTAATGAACTCACCAAACTTTTGGTTGACACTTTAAAGCATGTTTATTCTCAGGTGTTAAAGAAATCTTCCGCTGTGCATTTGCTCATTTTAAAGATATTACTTGGAGTCTTTCATAGCATATTTCGAAGAACGTTGCATTCGAGTCATTGAGTTCATCAAAGATTATTATTAAATCAATTTATAGTTGGATAGTGGATATTATGAAATGGTATGCATACCTGTCAATTTTCGATGTAAAGAAAGATTGTCTTTTAATAACGAATGCAATGTTTGTAAAATGTATCATATAGAGGTCAAATACCTCGCAATGTAATCAACTATTGTGAATCGTTTATAATGTATATGAACGGGTCCTTTCAACTAATATCACTAATTAACAAATAAGTCCCTCAATTAAGCCAAAAATTAAAATATAAGGGGAAGGTTGGGAGTATTCGGCCGAATGGCCCATGGTGTAATTATTAAACAAAGTAATAAAACCTTATTACAGTTTAAGTCCCCAATTAGTTGGAATATTTAACTTCGGGTATAAGAATAATTTGACGAGGACACTCGCACTTTATATTTATGACTGATGGACTGTTATGGACAAAAACCAGACGGACATATTAAATAATCCAGGACAAAGGACAATTAACCCATGGGCATAAAACTAAAATCAACACGTCAAACATCATGATTACGGAAGTTTAAATAAGCATAATTATTTTATTTCATATTTAATTTCCTTTATTTTATATTTAATTGCACTTCTAATTATCGCACTTTTATTTATTGTTATTGTATTTAATTGCACTTTTAATTATCGTACTTTTTAATTATCGCAAGTTTATTTTATCGCACTTTTATTTATCACAATTTCATTATCGTTATTTACTTTACGCTTTAAATTAAGTCTTGTATTTATTTTTAATATTTTACATTTGGTTTTAACTGCGACTAAAGTTTTAAAATCGACAAACCGATCATTAAACGGTAAAAACACCCCTTTATAATAATAATATTACTTATATATATATTTGTATTTTTATAAAATAAAACTAATATAGCGTTAAGCTTTGTTTAAAGATTTTCCCTGTGGAACGAACCGGACTTACTAAAAACTACACTACTGTACGATTAGGTACACTGCCTATAAGTGTTGTAGCAAGGTTTAAGTATATCCATTCTATAAATAAATAAATATCTTGTGTAAAATTGTATCGTATTTAATAGTATTTTCTTGTAAAAATATAAGCTATTTTATATACACCTCACATAACATCAAGTATTTTTGGCGCCGCTGCCGGGGAACATCTTGCTTAAACGCCGGAAGCGCAACGCTAATATAATATAAAAAAATTTATTTTTAGTTTACTTTTATAAAAAATACGCTTTTGTAAAAATACGTGTTAATTATTCGAAAACATAAAAAGAAAACAAAAATATAAATATTTTTAAGAGTTTGTTAAATATTTAAGTTTTATAAAGTTTCTTTATTTTTATTTTATAAAAATATAAGTTTTATTTAAATATTTTGTTTTTATTTAAAACATAAAATCAAAGAATATATATATATATATATATATATATATATATATATATATATATATATATATATATATATATAAATCTATTTTTAAGATTTTTATAAAATTATAGAGTATTTCTATTTTTTTTTAGTTTTTAAAACATAAGTTTTTATTTAGTTTTTATAAATATTTTATTTAATTATTAAAACAGAAAATATAAAACATAAAAAAAAAACGCGTCGAATTTAAATCAGCCTGTCATCTGAAATTTGGAATCCCGCGACTCGCGGCGTTTATTGCAACGTGGTACCGCGACTCGCGGAGCCGTCTGACACGGGCCACACAGGAACCCTAACAGCATTAATTACGGGATAATTATTATTATTATTAATTTTAAAACCTAATTAGGGTTTGATTAGTTAATTAATTTTAATTAATTTAGTTTTATTTATTTAATTTGTAATATTAAGTTTATTTAGTTTTATTAATATATAAAAATTAATAATTTTATAAAATAAATAATATAAAAATAATATTTTTATAAAAATTGTACTTTTTACAACTTTTAGTATATTTTTATATTTTGTCCCTTTTTAATTGTTTTAGCGTAATATTTGTGTTTTTCGCTAGTTTTTAGTTTTAAACTCAGTTTTTGCCATAGTTATTTTTATTTCTAGATTTTTAGGCTTTGCCGTGAAATCCCTTAAGTGCTTTTTCTTTAGACTAAGATTTAGGTGCTTTAGAATTTTGCGACGCCTTTTTAAGTTTTAGTACCTTTTTAAGATATTGCCATTTGGGATATAGTTTTACTTGTAAGCTTTAATATTTTTCGACGCCTTTTACCTATGTATCAATTATCATTCCAATTAGTAATCTCAATTTGCGATTATAATTTTAAGTTAGTGAAAGTAATAAGGTTGGGTTAATCGAGTGTTTTTAAGTTTTATAGTCATTCTCTGTTTCTTTCATTTTTCGACGCCTTTTTCAATTTTTTTTCTTTTTCGACCTTTTTCGACGCACTATTTTTTTCTTATTTCTCGCCATTCTGGTTTTTAGGACATAGATTTTTATTCTACTCCTTATCTAATATTTCTTAAAATTACGAAAAATTGTTTTAAGTGGTTAAATTGATAGACATCAAAATTTTCTGGTTCGTAGTAATAGTTGGATTTGTACGTGGACCGGGTTATTGGAGCCAAACAGTCCTCAATTATATTGAGACCAAACGAATCCTGCCCCTCTGCTGCATCTTTTGGCTATTCGAAACGTGGGCAAAATCAGAAAAGTCTATTAATTGGATAACTTATATAATTTTTCTTTCCTTTTAAAAACTAATAGGATATTCAGTGAATGCACCGAGCAAGACGTTCACCTCCTTTTGTACGTTCACCACTTGTAACTAGATCAAGACATCTAGCTAATATTACCGCCGTTGATTTTTCTTTAGAATCGTCATCCAGTCAACCAAGTACTCCAAGTCAAATTTCCGATAATCCATTTTTTGAACCCGACCTCACAATTGAGAATCCGGAGAATATTCAGGGACGATTAATAGATCCTGAACCATTAATTTTTCCTCCGGAACCACCAATCATTCAAACAGAGATTGTTGAGGAACGAACCATTAAATCAGAATCCTCTAGTGATTCTGATTCAACAAATTCAATTATGGAGAATCTGGAACCTTTAGGTATGGAAGACCAAATGAGAGCTAAACGCACTGGCCAAGGTCACGCAATTACTCATCCTGACATCAATGCGCTAGATTATGAAATCAAAGGACAAATTCTACATATGGTGACTAATCAATGCCAATTTAGTGGTGCGCCGAAGGAAGATCCAAATGAACATCTTCGTACCTTTAATAGGATATGCACACTATTTAAAATTCGAGAAGTGGAGGATGAACAGATATATCTCATGTTATTTCCCTGGACTTTAAAGGGAGAAGCCAAAGATTGGTTGGAATCGTTACCTGAAGGGGCGATTGATACATGGGACGTTTTAGTTGAAAAATTTCTTAAACAATTCTTTCCGGCATCTAAAGTCGTAAGACTTCAAGCCGAAATTGTTACGTTCACACAGAAACCAAATGAAACTCTATATGAGGCATGGACAAGATTTGGAAAGTTATTAAGAGGATGTCCGCAACATGGTTTAGACACCTGTCAAGTAGTACAAATATTCTACCAAGGATGCGACATCACTACAAGAAAAGACATAGATATAGCAGCTGGTGGTTCTATTATGAAGAAAACCGAAAATGAGGCTTATAAAATTATTGATAACACTGCTTCCCACTCACATGAGTGGCACCAAGAAAAAGATATCGTTAGATCATCTAAAGCAGCTAGAGCCGATTCTAGCCATGACTTAGATTCCATTTCTGCAAAGATAGATGCTGTCGAGAGACGAATGGAAAAGATGACTAAAGATATCCACTCAATACGAATTAGTTGTGAGCAGTGTGGAGGACCACATTTGACAAAAGATTGTCTCAGTATTGAATTAACAATGGAACAAAGAGAGAATGTTTCATATCTAAACCAAAGGCCTGGAAATAATTATCAGAATAATTATCAACCGCCAAGACCGATCTACAATCAAAACCAGAATTATAATCGAAATGTTCCATACAACAACCAACAAGGTCCTAGCAATCAATAAGTATCCAATAATACTTACAACCAGCAAAGACCTAATTTTCAAAACAAACCACTACAACCCGATGATAAAAAGCCGAATTTAGAAGATATGATGACAAAGCTAGTTGAAACTCAAACGCAGTTTTTCACATCTCAGAAACAAACTAATGAAAAAAATGCTCAAGCATTTAGAAATCAACAAGCTTCTATTCAAAACTTGGAACAAGAAGTAAGTAAGCTAGCAAGGTTAATAGGAGAGAGAAAACCGGGAAGTTTACCTAGTGATACAAATGCTAACCCCGGAATGAAACAGCTAAAGCCATTACCACAAGAAGTGGTACAACACTTAAACCACCTGAAATACCTGTAACTTCTGATGAAGCTATTCCTACTCCACAAGAACCACGACCTGAACAAGATAAGGAAAAAAACCGGTAGTTTAAAAGGTTAATGAAGATAACACAGTTAAGGCTAAACCTTATGTTAAACTATACCAACCACCACTTCCTTACCCGGGTAAAATGAAAAAAGAGAAACTTGAAGCCGAGCAATCCAAATTCTTGGATATGTTTAAACAAATAAATGTAAATCTTCCTTTCATTGATGTAATTTCAGGAATGCCTAGATATGCTAAATTTCTGAAAGATCTAATCACGAATAGAAAGAAAATGGAAGAACTCTCGGCTGTTACTATGAATGCTAATTGTTCAGCAGTGCTGTTGAATAAGATACCAGAAAAACTATCTGATCCAGGAAGTTTTACAATTCCATGTTTTCTGGGAAGTCTTAGTTCAATAGAAGCATTGGCAAACTTAGGTGCTAGTATAAATTTAATGACGTATTCATTATACGCTAAACTAGACCTTGGAGAATTGAAACCAACCAGAATAAGTATACAACTAGCCGATAGATCAATAAAATATCCTAGAGGGATAATGGAGAACATGCTAGTTAAAGTTGGTACTTTAGTATTTCCAGTAGATTTTGTTGTTCTGGACATGGAAGAAGATTCTCAAGTTCCTCTCATATTAGGAAGACCATTCTTAAACACGGCTAAAGCAATGATAGACGTGTTTGGTAAGAAACTGACCCTAAGTATAGAGGACGAGAGTGTTACCTTTTCAGTTGATAGAGCAATGCAACAACCGCAATCTGCAGATGATACATGTTATTATATTCAAACTATAGATTCACATGCAGAATTATTAGAAGAATTTCCAGAATTACAAGGAACAGGAGAATGTTCTTTAGGAGAAGGAACTGAACCAATTAATGAAGCTGAAATGTTAGCTACACTTATGGCTAATGGATATGAACCAACAACAGAAGAAATTCAAATGCTAAAAGAAGAAGACAGATATCGATATAAATCATCGATAGAAGAACCTCCGAAATTAGAGTTAAAGCCACTTCCAAACCATTTGGAATATGCTTATTTACATGGTGAATCTGAATTACCTATAATAATATCGTCTTCTCTTACTGAAAATGAGAAATCTCAACTCATTTCTGTGTTGAAAGCTCATAAACCAGCCATTGCATGGAAGATTCATGATATAAAAGGAATAAGTCCTTCGTATTGCACACATAAAATCCTTATAGAAGAAGGTCATAAAACGTATGTGCAACGCCAACGAAGACTAAATCCTAATATGCAAGATGTAGTTAAAAAAGAAATTATTAAACTGCTAGATGCAGGTTTAATTTACCCAATTTCTGATAGTCCATGAGTAAGCCCAGTTCAATGCGTGCCTAAGAAGGGTGGCATGACTGTCATTACAAATGAGAAAAATGAGCTTATTCCTACTAGGACTGTAACAGGATGGCGTGTTTGTATTGATTATAGAAAATTATATGACGCCACCAGAAAAGATCACTTTCCCTTACCTTTTATTGATCAAATGTTGGAAAGATTAGCCGAAAATAGTTACTATTGTTTTCTTGATGGATTTTCCGGATATTTTCAAATTCCAATAGCACCCGAAGATCAAGAGAAAACCACGTTCATGTGCCCTTATGGTACTTTTGCTTACAAACGCATGCCATTTGGACTTTGCAACGCCCCTGCAACCTTTCAAAGGTGCATGATGGCGATTTTTCACGACATGATAGAAGAATGCATGAAAGTTTTCATGGATGACTTTTCAGTCTTCGGTGATACATTTGAATCATGTCTAGCTAATCTTGAACGAATGCTTATTAGATGCGAACAGTCAAATCTAGTACTTAATTGGGAGAAATGTCATTTCATGGTTAAAGAAGGCATTGTTCTTGGATATAAAATTTCAAAGGAAGGAATTGAAGTGGATAGAGCTAAAGTAGATGTAATTGCTAAACTTCCGCATCCCACTAATGTTAGAGGAGTTAGGAGTTTTTTAGGGCATGCCGGTTTTTACCGACGTTTCATAAAAGATTTTTCTAAAATTGCCACTCCTATGAATAAATTTCTAGAAAAGGATGCTCCATTCATCTTTACAGATGAATGTATCAAATCTTTTAATATTCTTAAAGAGAAACTCACTAATGCGCCGATCATGATAACACCAAATTGGAATCTACCATTTGAACTAATGTGCGATGCAAGTGATTTTGCAATGGGAGCCGTTTTAGGACAAAGATTGAAAAATGATTTCAACCTATATATTATGCTAGTAAGACTTTACAAGGAGCACAAACAAATTACATAAGTACTGAAAAAGAACTCCTTGCTATTGTCTTTGCTTTTGATAAATTTCGTTCATATCTCGTTCTAGCAAAAACGGTGGTCTATACCGACCATTCTGCTCTTAGATACCTATTTTCGAAACAAGATGCCAAACCAAGATTAATCCGTTGGATCTTACTCTTACAAGAGTTCGATATTGAAATCCGAGATAAAAGAGGAGCAGAAAATCTCGCCGCTGATCATCTTTCTCGTCTTGAAAATCCCGAATTAGAAGTTCTAAATGAATCGGCCATACAAGACAACTTTCCTGATGAATATCTATTGAAGATAGATTATAATGAAATTCCATGGTTTGCAGACTATGCAAACTACTTAGTATGTGGATTCCTTGAAAAAGGATTGTCGTACCAAAAACGAAAGAAATTCTTCAGTAATATAAAACACTATTTCTGGGAAGATCCACATCTGTTTAAAAGTTGTCCAGATAGAATAATACGCCGATGTGTATTCGGAGATGAAGCTAGTAAAATTTTAAACCATTGTCACACAGGACCAACAGGAGGGCATTATGGGCCTCAACTAACAGCAAGAAAAGTTTACGATGCTGGATTCTATTGGCCTAGAATTTACAAAGACGCACACCTTCTTTGCAAATCCTGTGATGCTTGTCAAAGGGCCGGAAAAATAAGTCAACATGATGAAATGCCACAAAATGTCATTCAAGTATGTGAAGTATTTGACATTTGGGGTATTGACTTTATGGGTCCATTTCCAAAATCTCATAATAATCTCTATATTCCCGTAGCCATTGATTATGTATCTAAATGGGCGGAAGCACAAGCTCTCCCAACTAATGATGCACGAGTTGTAGTCAATTTTTTAAAACGTCTTTTTGCAAGGTTTGGAACACCGAAAGCTTTAATAAGTGATCGGGGTACTCATTTCTGTAACAATCAACTTGAGAAAGTTCTTAAAAGATATGGAGTAACTCATAAAATCTCCACCGCTTATCATCCACAGACAAGTGGACAAGTTGAAAATACCAACCGAGCTTTAAAACGTATTCTAGAGAAAACCGTAGGATCAAATCCGAAGGAATGGTCCATTAAATTGGAGGATGCACTCTGGGCTTTTAGAACAGCCTACAAAACTCCAATTGGAACCACACCTTTTAGACTCGTTTATGGAAAAATATGTCATCTTCCATTAGAAATTGAACACAAAGCATTTTGGGCTTTGAAGATATGTAATCTTGATTTACATGAAGCTGGACGTCTACGATTAAGTCAATTAAACGAATTAGAAGAATTAAGACAAGAAGCATACGAAAATTCGTTAATCTATAAGGAAAGAACGAAAAAATGGCATGATAAAAGAATCAGAAGTTCAAAAGAATTTAAAGAAGGAGACAAAGTTCTTCTTTTCAATTCACGATTCAAGCTATTTCCTGGAAAATTGAAATCAAGATGGTCTGGACCATTCATAGTCAAAAGAGTTTTCCCATACGGAACAGTAGAATTAATAAATTCAAATGGGATTGAATTTAAAGTTAATGGTCACAGAGTTAAACACTAAATAGATAGTCCGATGGAAGTCGACAACGAAGTTAATCACAATTTCAATACCACAGCTAACTAAGTGTGGGGAGAATCAAGTCTTTAAAGGATAATATGTATTTCTGTTAGAGTTAGATTGTCTGTTTTCATGTAGTTCTCGAAAATGGAACCCGAATGGTCTTTCCCTAGCAGACCCTAAAGAACTAGTCTTCTCCCCCCATTCTGAATTTTTATTTTTTTAGGAAATGAAGACTTCCTGTGAACTAAACCATGGTCTAATGCTACACGCTTTGATCACTAAACGTAATAATGACACACTACCGAGTGATCTAGTATCAGTAATCAGAGAAAGATTGGACGGAGTAAGAAAAGAATCCAGATGTGAAGATAATAAGTTACAATTTGGTAAAGGAAAATCAAAATCCGCAGCGAAAAGAAGAGCACAACACCTCGAAAGATGTCACAAATGCGGAAAATGATCACATGGAGGTAAATGTTCAAATAATCAAACCTATTCAAACACCAAATTTGTTACTTTATGCAGAGACGGACCATTCATATGTTTAGAAGAAAAATCATTGAATGCTCGAGGTTACGCCTATGTAGCCATGGAAAACCAATTAAACCGACTATCTTATGAATGGGATAGATCATATCACTAAGAATACTATCTCACAGGTAAGTCTGTACAGTTTTTGTTTTTATTTTTATTTTTATTTTTAACCTTTTGATAATAAACGCTAATTTGTTCGCTATAAAGTATTAAATTGGTATTGAATAAAATTAGGTTTGGCGACCGAAATTATTGATATCATTCAAAAATTTATTACATCACTGCGAAATTTAACGCTTATTCTTAAGGTATAAATATCTTTAATCAATCAACCCAAAATATTTCAAAAATTCGTCATGAGTTAAATTAGGTCATGGAACCGAAATTACTTTACCGAAAAGAGGGGCGCATATTTTTGATAATATTTAATTGATTAAAGTGGGATAACAGACCAAAAAGATTTTTAATTTTATTTTTACCATGTTTTTAAAATTAATATACAAATCTTAAATTAATATTGTAAACTTTTTAAATTAATATATTTAAAATTGTAAATATTTGAAAAATTAATATTTTTAAGTTTGTATGTATAACAACAAAAATATAATATAAGTTTGGTGTGAATTTATAATATGAATTTTTAATTTAAGTTTGGTGTGAATTTTTAATATGAATTTTTAAATTATGTTTGGTGTGAATTTTTAATTTTTAAAATATGAATTTTTAATTTTATGCATTTTAAATTTAAGTGGTGTGAATTTAAAAACAAAAAAATTTACTTTATTTCGTTAAGTTAAAAATATGATATTTAAAATTCGTCGTAAGTTGAAGACTAGGTCTTTGAACCGAAATTGCTTTACCCGAGGGAGGGCCGAGAACTTTTATTATCATTATTTTTAATCTTATTGAATTAAAGTATGCCAAAAACATTAAAAACACCCAAAAATCTTTGCTTTTAAAACCGCGCTTTAAATAGACAAATTTTAAAATTTTGTCGAAGGACGGACTAGGACATCGATCCGAAACGACCTCATCCTAAAACAAAGGAAAACAAAATTTTAAATTTATTTTATATTTGTTTTATAAGTTAAGGTTTATAAAAAAAAAAAAACACCGCGACTCGCTGTATTTGAAAGAGCCAAACGCCTCGACTCGTGGAGGGTCCAAAATACTGAAAAAAATAAAAACGCCAGAGCAGATCAGATTGCACACACTCCACAAAATATACTGCGAAAAACACCCGAAAATCACCTCTAAAATCCGAATTTTTTCACCATTAATCATCAAATCTTTCACAAAATCATGTTGAGAAGGATGTTATCAAGCAATTACTCAAGGAAAACGGTAAATTTCTACACCTAAACACCATTTAATCCGAAAATTAGTGTTCTTGAGCAATTTTTTCCCCAATTCGATTTTGATACTTTTTAGTGTAATTATGCTTAAATTGCTTATGTATTATGCTTGTATAACCTAGATTGATGCTATTTAACATGATTAGAAGCCTTAAACTTCAAATTTTGAGTAATCTAGGGTTTGTGTTCTTGAGCAATTTGGGGCTTTTTGATATAAACAGGTTATGGCCGATTTTTGTCATGAACTGTTGCTAAATTAAGTAGTGTAACATGTTTAGGTAGTTAAATGATCCAAACTTTGAGCCTAAACATGATTTTGAGAATTAAAGTGGACTTTTTCAAGTCTAAAATTCATGAACTTGATTTTTAAGAGATAATGCCATTTGAAACTTGTTTAATTGCTAGTAATGATTATTTTGACATGTTATTTGAGTTGAATTCTTATGAACTTGGCGAACATTTTCGTATATGCTTATTTGAAAAAGTGTAGATTTGATAAAAATATGAAAATGAGCTTAAATTTGATATAAATTGAACATGTCATTGTAATTATTTTGATTGAAGATTTTACTGACACTAATGCATATTTGGATGCACAAAAATTGTGTTTGATGTGTTTTGCAGACTGAAAGGGGTGAATCTTCATCCCAAGCTCGCAATGCTCCTGCTGAGAATGCGGAACAACAGGAGGTGGATAACTACTACAAACAAGATATACCTCATCCAGTTATGACATTTTCTGATATGCACTTGGAAGAGTTGCACCCGAACTTGAGATTTGACAAACGTTGGATAGATTATCCAAAATACCAAAGGGGCTTGCATACTCTTCATTCTAAAGCTGTTGAAGTACCTAGGGTAATAGAATGGGAACCATTAGAAGCCGTAGAATTGGCTGGGCCAATTAGGGATTTACTTGCACAGAGGTATGGTAATTCTATTTTTAACGATTGGGTACGTTTATTCAACATGCGTAGACCTGTATATAAAGTATGGTGTGAAGAATTATTGTGTAGTATAGAAATAAATAATCGGGTAGCTACTTTAACCGATCGATCTTTTATTAGATTTTTGTTAGGAGGTTCGATGCGCCACATGTCTTTACTAGACATGGCTCAGGCTTTACGTATATATACGCCTGAGGAGTTAGCATCTGCCGATTGTAGAGGGTTGATATTAAATGGTAGAAAGATTGATGAAAATTTTGATACACATGGTGTATGCAGTCAAATGACTAGCCATCACCGATTTAAAGGGGGAAATTACTCTTATTTGGATATAGATAGAGCTGAATTAAGAGTAATTCATAGGTTTTTAGCTAATTCGATTACACAAAGAGGTAAGAATAAGGAAAAGGTAAATGAACAGGATTTGTTTTACCACATGTGTATTCGAGACCCACAAAGCGCTGTAAGTATACCGTATTGTGTGGGTTATTATTTATCAGCTATGGTTAGGGGGATGAGACCACACAGTATAATAGGAGGTGGTATATTTATTACACTAATTGCTGAGTATATCAATGTGGATATAAGTCGGGGGGGATTATTAATTGAAGAACCAGAACCCCGTGATACAATAGGTTTAAATGTATACCATGGTGCGAAGGTTTTGAAAAGGCGAAATAACGCCGCAGTAGCATACCATGGAAGACATCCACAGGCTGAGAGAAACCAACAGCAAGGTAATGTGGGAGGGGGAAATGAAATGACAGAAATGCAAAGGTTTATAGCTTCACAAGAGTATGAAAATGCTAGACATAGAGCATTTGAAGATTGGCAAGTTCATCAAAACCAAATCATAGCTCATTGCCAACATGTAGGTAGAAACTATATTCCTACTCCATCGGCCGTATTTCCTCCATGGTCTATAGAGATTCAACCACCGTATCCTACGTATAACCCAGCCGAAGCATTCTATAACACATACGGTTATGCATGGAACCCCTTCTGGTATCAGTATCATCCCTAGTCTACTTAGTTTTATTTATTTTATTATTTGTAATGTTGATACATTTAATACTTATGTTGGAATTGTATTAGTTTTTATAATTTACTAACTTTTATTTTTAGATTTTAATAATTTTTGAATGTGGGGTAATATACCAAACTTCAAAAATATGTATATATGTTTGCAGTTTATCTTATGTACACAACAGGGTAAAATAACGCATTTTCAAAGACTGGCATTAAGTTCAGCAAAAGCAACTAATTTTGACGACAAGATGCAAAATATATGTGAAATAAGAACAAGACGGAATGAAAAAATTATGTGCACCATTTATCATTCAGAAAACAAACGCCAATATGTTTGGAAACTTTGGTAAAATTTAATCATTTCTACGCTAATCACCCTCAATAATTTAAATTGTTACTGATTTCTTGCAAATGAGGGCATTGCAAGATCTTAAGTGTGGGAAGAGGTTAAATTCTTTTGGATTTTTAAAATTTATAACTTAAAACACTTGGTTACCATTAAAAATACTAGTAAAGCAGTAGTTGTATTAGAATCTAGTGCTCTCTGATAATAAAGAACAGCCCTAGTCTTATATACTGACTACCCAATTCTAGTAAAATTTTCAAAATTTCCAACTAAATGTATTAAAAATCATGTTTATACATATTTATGAACGATAAACCTAGGTGTTAACACCGAAATTATTGTTACCTTGGAAAGGACATAAATTGAGAAACAAACCAAAATGTTAGAATTCATTTAAGAATGGAATAGAGGAGAACAAAAAGGAAAATAAAAGCCAAGTGTGGGAAACTTTCACCGAGTTATTCAAAATATATATCACATATTTTTGTACAAATAATTGAAAATACTTTTGTTTTGGACGATAATTAACTGTTTTAGCCGATTTACTGTAAGAAAGATGGATCTACACGATGAATCAATTCCATCATTAAAAGGAAGTAAAGTCTTCCGAAAAAGAAATGTGCTTCTTGATTTAGGTCATGAAGTTGTCGTCCAGACCAGCTGTAGGTTGACGAAAAATCTAGAAAAGTCATCACTAAAATCAGCAGGAAATCCACGGACCTCAGCATCAAACAGGGTCGCCAAGTGGTCAGATTTATCCTAACCATGAGAAGGATTTATCTCGTATAATGGGGGGGACACCATGCAAATTAGCTTGATAAGACTAATGAATCAGATTCCCAGAAAGGATAATCTCCTTAAAGATTAAAAATCAGCTTTTAAGACTGGTATTACTTAATCTTTGAGATTGACCTTAAAGATTGAGAATTCAAACTCATGGAATTCAATGATATCTAAACTCGAGCTTGAACGAGAAAATATTTTGATCAAAATTACAAACCGATTTGTTTTCTATAAACCCATTTTAAATGCGTTCATTACCATTGAACGTAAAATCCTAGGAATTCACCTGGAATTCATTAGGTCACCTGAACCAAATCGGGTGTCAACCGCAAGAACGGTGGTTGCATAGTATGGTCAAAGACAGGACCTTGTGCCAGACCAAAATATTATAAGGGTGAGCTTTACTATTGCTCCTACCAAGGATAGTAATTGCGTCCGACACGTTATAGACCATAATTAAAAGCATGTCAGGGGACATTGCCTTAACAGTTGCTTGTTCAACGCTTTCCTTTACAACCGGACGGTAGTTTTCCAAAAGGTAATATACGGAGCAAGTATACTGGACGTGTTGCTTTCCTAATACAAGGTTAGCAAGTGGGTGACACAAACCACAAGTTTTAAGCTAAAATTTTCATATCTGAAACCCACCAAACCCACAAAAAGAATTTGCAAACACCGGTGAAGGGTTATTCCGGAAAACTTATCTAGGGTAAAATCTAGATTTAATTTTCAAAAGATCAAATATTTTCATAAAGATCCAATTTCCTTAAAGGATCTAAATTTTTATAGTCATGTGGGACTGTAAACCACATCGTTACTACCATTGTTTATACCGCCGTAAAGAAATCACTGATGTACAAAGTGTGAAGAATAAAGAAGTGATTCTAGTATTTCAAGACTATATTGCTTGAGGACAAGCAACGCTCAAGTGTGAGAATATTTGATAATGCTAAAAACGAACATATATTTCATAGCATTATTCTTCAAGAAAGACAAGCTTTTAGTTGCAATTGTTCTATTTACAAGTGATATTCGTTTAAATAATAAAAGGTGAAGATAAAAGACAGACTCGACGAATTGAAGACGCAAATGACCAAAAAGCTCAAAAGTACAAAATACAATCAAAGAGGTTCCAATTATTGATAAGAAACGTCTCGAAATTACAAGAGTACAAGATTCAAAACGCAAAGTACAAGATATTAAATTGTACGCAAGGACGTTCGAAAATCCGGAACCAGGACATGAGTCAACTCTCAACGCTCGACGCAACGGACTAAAAATTACGAGTCAACTATGCACATAAATATAATATAATATTTAAATAATTCTTAAAATTATTTATATATTATATTTATATTAAAAATCCGTCGGCAAACAAAGAGCCAAAGCTGGGTGAGCTGTAAAATCAAACTCCGCGAGTTGCGGAGTTTGAAGAAGGAAAATGCCGCGAGTCGCGGAGCTTCCCTGGACTCAAATCCCTATAAAAACAAACGCAGTTTGATCATAAAAATCATCATATAATCTATCTCTCTCTCAATATATACGTAATATATATATATATATATATATATATATATATATATATTTTAATTTTAATTCTAATAATAAGGGTATGTTAGCGAATGTTGTAAGGGTGTAAGTCAAAATTCTGTCCGTGTAACGCTACGCTATTTTTAATCATTGTAAGTTATGTTCAACCTTTTTAATTTAATGTCTCGTAGCTAAGTTATTATTATGCTTATTTAATCCGAAGTAATCATGATGTTGGGCTAATTACTAAAATTGGGTAATTGGGCTTTGTACCATAATTGGGGTTTGGACAAAAGAACGACACTTGTGGAAATTAGACTATGGGCTATTAATGGGCTTTATATTTGTTTAACTAAATGATAGTTTGTTAATTTTAATATAAAGATTTACAATTGGACATCCCTATAAATAACCATATACACTCGATCGGACACGATGGGCGGGGTATTTATATGAACAATAATCGTTCATTTAACCGGACACGGGAATGGATTAATAGTCACTAGAATTATTAAAACAGGGGTGAAATTATGTACAAGGACACTTGGCATAATTGATAACAAAGTATTAAAACCTTGGGTTACACACAGTCGATAACCTGGTGTAATTATTAAACAAAGTAATAAAACCTTATTACAGTTTAAGTCCCCAATTAGTTGGAATATTTAACTTTGAGTATAAGAATAATTTGACGAGGACACTCGCACTTTATATTTATGATTGATGGACTGTTATGGACAAAAACTAGACGGATATATTAAATAATCCAGGACAAAGGACAATTAACCCATGGGCATAAAACTAAAATAAACACGTCAAACATCATGATTACGGAAGTTTAAATAAGCATAATTATTTTATTTCATATTTAATTTCCTTTATTTTATATTTAATTGCACTTCTAATTATCGCACTTTTATTTATTGTTATTGTATTTAATTGCACTTTTAATTATCGTACTTTTTAATTATCGCAAGTTTATTTTATCGCACTTTTATTTATCACAATTTCATTATCGTTATTTACTTTACGCTTTAAATTAAGTCTTGTATTTATTTTTAATATTTTACATTTGGTTTTAACTGCGACTAAAGTTTTAAAATCGACAAACCGGTCATTAAACGGTAAAAACCCCCCTTTATAATAATAATATTACTTATATATATATTTGTATTTTTATAAAATAAAACTAATATAGCGTTAAGCTTTGTTTAAAGATTTTCCCTGTGGAACGAACCGGACTTACTAAAAACTACACTACTGTATGATTAGGTACACTGCCTATAAGTGTTGTAGCAAGGTTTAAGTATATCCATTCTATAAATAAATAAATATCTTGTGTAAAATTGTATCGTATTTAATAGTATTTTCTTGTAAAAATATAAGCTATTTTATATACACCTCGCATAACATCACAGGGTTGTTACATTACCCACCCGTTATTGAAAACAGTTGCGGGTACTTCAGTCTCATTTGATCTTCACGCTCCCACGTGAACTTTGGTCCTCTTCTCGCGTTCCACCGAACTTTAACAATATAAATTCTGCTTTGCTTCAACTGTTTGACCTCACGGCCCAAGAATTCAACAGGTTCTTCAATGAAATGAAGTTTGTCATCGATACGCAGCTCCTCTAAAGGAATAATCAAATTCTCATCATTTAGGCACTTCTTCAAGTTGGATACATGGAAAACATCATGTATACCACTGAGTGCTTGTGACAGTTCCAATCTGTAAGCCACTGGTCCAACTCTTTCAGTTATCTCGAACGGTCCAACATATCTAGGACTCAATTTACCTCGTTTCCCGAACCGAATAACACCCTTCCAAGGTGATACTTTAAGCATGACTTTGTCACTAACTTGGAATTTATATCCTTCCGTCTAACATCGGCATAAGTCTTTTGACGACTCCGAGCCATTCTCAATCATTCCTGAATCTGTAGGACTTTCTCCGTTGTCTCCTGAATAATCTCAGGACCTGTCAACTGACTATCCCCCAATTCGCTCCAACATACGAGAGATCTACACTTCCTTCCGTACAATGCTTCAAAAGGTGCAGCTTTAATGCTCGCATGGTAGCTGTTATTGTTTGAGAACTCAGCTAGTGGTAAGTACTTATCCCATCCGTTTCCGAAATCAATGACACATGCTCGCAACATGTCTTCAAAAGTTTGAATGGTTCGTTCGCTCTGGCCATCTGTCTAGGAGCGATATGTTGTACTCATATCTAAACGGGTCCCCATTACTTTCTGTAATGACTGCCAAAACCTGGAAGTGAATCTGCTGTCACGATCGAATATAATAGATATAGGCACTCCATGCCTAGAGACGATTTCCTTAATGTAAAATTGAGCCAACTTCTCCATTTTATCAGTTTCTTTTATCGGTAAGAAGTGTGCAGACTTAGTGAGATGATGAAGTCCATTATAATACCTTCCCACTTCCACTGGGGAATCTCTGGTTGAGTTAATAACCCTGATGGCTTCTGATGTTCAGCCTTGACTTTAGCGCATGTCAAGCACTTTCCGACATAGGTAGCAATCTCAGCTTTCAAATTTGTCCACCAATAAAATGCCTTCAAATCTTGATACATCTTATCTGGTCCCGGATGAATTGTGTACCCTGAATTGTGTGCTTCCTCCAACACTAGTTCTCTCAATCCACCAAACTTTGGTACCCAGATTCGATTAGCAAAGTATCGTGTTCCATCCTTCTTGATGTCAAATTTCTTATCCACCCCTCTGATAAATTCGACATCGACGTTTTCTTGTTTCACGGCTTCCCGTTGTACTTCGCGGATCTGTGATGTGAGATTCGTACGGACAACTATGTTAAGCGCTTTAACCCTGAGGGGTTTCTCTCGCTCTTTTCTGCTTAAAGCATTTGCCACAACATTCGCTTTGCCCGGATGGTATTGAAGTTCGCAGTTATAATCATTAAGTAGTTCCATCCAACGTCGTTGTCTCATGTTGAGCTGTTTCTGATCGAATATGTGCTGTAAACTCTTATTTTCAGTGAAGATAGTAAACTTGGTTCCATACAGGTAGCGTCTCTACATTTTAAGTGCAAAGCCAACCGCTCCTAGTTCAAAGTCGTGCATAGTGTAGTTCTGCTCGTGAATCTTTAACTGTCGTGATCCATAAGCAATAACTTTTTTTCATTGCATAAGCACGCAACCCAATCCCTTGTCGTGAGGCATCACAATAAACAACAAAATGTTTACTTCCCTCTGGTAGAGACAATATCGGTGCAGTTGTTTACTTCTCCTTCAACAACTGAAATGCAGTTTCTTGTGGTTCAGACCACTCATACTTCTTGCCTTTATGAGTCAACGCGGTTAACGGTTGGGCAATCTTAGAGAATCCTTCAATGAATCTCCTGTAGTAACCAGCTAAACCCAAAAATTATCGGATCTGAGTTGGCGTCTTTGGAGTTTCCCATTTCTTAACCGACTCAATCTTTGCTGGATCGACCTGAATTC
This sequence comes from Rutidosis leptorrhynchoides, assembly GCF_046630445.1. Lineage (NCBI taxonomy): Eukaryota > Viridiplantae > Streptophyta > Magnoliopsida > Asterales > Asteraceae > Rutidosis > Rutidosis leptorrhynchoides. The sequence continues at coordinate 386,685,606 of NC_092336.1, read as the reverse complement.
CATTGGCCCTACAACATGGCCAAGAAATTGTACCTCTGGTAACCAAAAATCACACTTAGGGAACTTTGCTTACAACTGCTCTTTTTTAAGCATAGTCAATATCGAACGTAGATGATGTTCGTGCTCTTTCTTGTTCTTGGAGTACACCAATATATCGTCAATAAAAACAATGATAAAATTATCTAGGTATGGCTTACATACATGGTTCATGAGATTCATGAACACTGCTGGTGCGTTCGTCAACCCAAACGGCATCACTGTAAACTCATAATGTCCATAACGTATTCTAAACGCCGTCTTCGGGACATCCGCTTCTTTGATTCTCAATTGGTGATACCCGGATCTCAAATCAATCTTTGAATAACAACTAGATCCCTATAGTTGATCAAATAAGTCATCAATCCTCGATAGGGGATATCGATTCTTGATTTTCAACTTGTTCAATTCTCTGTAGTCGATACACAATCTTATCGACCCATCTTTCTTTTTAACAAACAAGACTGGAGCTCCAACTCGGAAATTCATGGCTATGTGACCCACCTTCTAGTTCCTGTCATAAATTAGGGCATTACAACCCTGATGTTCTTCACCATGGGAAGCTCTTGTAGTTCCAGAGGTGCAACTCCGTATATTGTACGTGTAACGGGTGCAGTTGCTGGCACCAAATCAATCCGAAATTTGACTTCACGATGGGGTGGACGTGTAATCCCAGGACAATCTCTAATAGTCGGGACATATTTGGGTCTCTTAAATGTCGATTCATCTTTACTCACATGTGCCAGAATTGCAAGACATTCTCATCTCATGTACTCCTGGACCTTCGAGTAATTAGTGTAACATGACGGTGTACTGATCTCCTCTCCGTACATCATTATCATCGGTGAAAGGAATTAGAATAGCCTTCTGGTTGTATCTGCCTCGGTTGTATCATCAGATAACCAGTTTGTTTCAACCACGAGGTTAAAACTTTCCAGTTTAATAGTTTTATAGAGTACACGTTGTCTAAGGAAGGCACAGGATTATAAACGTTGTGACTAAACTCGCTAGCGTTAAAGCTTCTATCAGCACCGGTGTTGACAGCATAAATAAACATTACGATTGATGAGTGAGAACAATTTCGTGATGAACTTCATGGAAATGAAAATGAACAAGGTGTAATAGCAACTCGAATGAAATCTGATATTTAATCGAAAAGGGTTGGTACAAACTTCCAGATGTATGTGTCTCGCGGGAAACAGATGGAGTGTAGTTCGTGTCGATGTGTTCAAAGTTGGTCGGTAATGCTTGTGGGTATAATGAAAATGATTGTCGCTTAAGGAAAGTACATTAGAACATAATGGGAAGGGATACAGTAACAAGTAGTACTTACTGGTAACAGTGAGTGGTGGTGGTAGTGATAAGTAGCGATACGTTGTGATAAGCAGTGATGATAGTAGTGACGTATAAGTTATTAGATACCATGAAATTGCGGGTGGTTGAATGATAAGTAAGTTGGAAGTCAAGTAGACAATATCTACTATGTATTGTGCGGGCTGTTACTAGGAATTCCTCCTCTAAAGACGTATCAGAAATAAGTTGTGATACACAGTAGCGAGTAGTAAAGCGTGGAGGTGCTAGTAATAACGAGTAGTACTTAGTAGTGGTAAGTAGTAATGAGTAGTATTTAGTAGTAGCAAGTAGTAAGGGGTAGCATTAAGTAGTACCTAGTGATAACAAGTAGTGAGAAGTAGTGATCAGTCGTGACTAGTAGTGAGAGGCGGCGTTGAGTAGTAGTTAGCAGCGATAAACAGTATTGAGTAGTGGTATTAGGTGACGAATGTGTTCAAGTAGTGTCTTTGTAGTGACAAGTAGTGATCGGTGGTGGCAGACAGTGTCGAGCAGCGACGAGTTGTGTCATGAATTAAAACCAAAATTACGCGTAAAGTAAATAACAAAAATTCTATCAAGACAAAAGTATCCACTTAGAATCAATTCTCTAGAGTATGATTGTTTTGTAAAACTCATTATAACAATTGATAGTGTGGTGACAATGCAATTATCCATCGATTCTCACAATTTATTTAAGAGTTTTTTTTTTTTTTTTTTTTTTTGACAAAAATATCATTTACAAGTATTAAATCTAAGATCTATCACTAACCTAGTGATATCGCTCGAATTACACATATTTATTCTCACGATATCTTTCTCCAGCTGTTCGTTTTGAAGCATTTATCGATCTTAAGTGATAGTTTGTTGGTTACAACATGGTTCAAGGCAAAAATAGTCCAAAAGTCCAAATTTATGCAAAATATTCAAGACTTGAGCCTAAGAAATGAACCAAGTAAAGTTTTGGAGTGAAAATGAAGTTCCAGGGTCAAAAGTCCTAAGGTCAAAAGCGGCGATCCTATGTGCTAAAACGTATATTAAAAAGACAGTGACCAAAAACGGCGCTCTCAGCCTCAAAAGCGGCGCTTTTAGGTCAAACGTGGCGCTCCTATCTATTGCGGTGCACCCAAAAGCGGCGCTCCTGACGCTGATTCAGCCCAAAAATTCAGCAGACCTATAAAAGCATATTTGGGGTTTTTGAGTGAGGGAGCTGCAACTTAAAGCCGTTTTGGAACCTTAAATGGGTTCCAATCATGATTCCATCAAGATCGAAACCAAATTTCATGTCCCAAGTCAAAGATTAGTGAAGCTAGAAGCTAGATCCCCATCATCCATCTTCATTTTTGTAATCTCTTTCCTTTTTAACACTAGTTCTTCTCCATTTTAGTTGTAACGATGAATGCTTTGCTTTTAATAGATTTTTTTCTTGTTTATCTTATGATTATAGCTTAGATTACTTGTGTTCACTTGATTTGTAAACTTGATGCTTGGATTTCGCCATAATCTATGATTTGGGAGTTTGAATGAGTTGATGATTATTGTGCTTGATTGATGACCCATTGTTATGCATTTGTTTTAGGCTTTACATTGATTACATAGATTGTGTAGCTCTCTTGGTGATTTGAGAAGTGAATCAATTTGTGCGTCAACACTTATAGTTATCTAGACAACTAGATTAAGGATTTCAAGTGATTGTGTTCTTGACTTATGTTGGTTTTCAATTGATCTTTAGTCAACATAGTGGTGTTTTATTATCTTAAGTGATTTTGATAATTAAAGGATTTTAAGTGATTTTAATCCAAAATCGAGTCTCAATGATCTCACTCAAAACATAGTATGATCTTTTGGAATGAGTCTACGTGAGTTATTGAATTTCATTTGATTGAGGTTTTATGGAAGTTGATGAATGGAAATGAAACTATAGGTTTGATCATTGTTGTGTAATGAATGAATTGGGTAAACCATGGCAAAAGGTGAAACAATCAAGTGGACACGTTTTTATTTTATTTGTTAATCTCTTTTAGTTTAAGATTAGATTAATCAACACTTTAACAAATCTTTCTTAAACCCCCCCCCCCCCCCCCACAAATCAACTTTGGATAATTACTAGTGTTTTGAGATTCATGTAAATTGCTCCCTGTGGAATGAACCTTGCTTGAATACTTGCTAGTTGCTACAATGATCGGGTTATTGTTGCCTGGGCGTTTGTGTTAGTTGGTTAAGTGTTTGATCATTGTTTTTATATAATTAAGAGTTGAGAACACAAGCGACCACACAAATCAACTTTTTGACGCCGCTGTCGGGGAGCGGTTTTTAATTGGATTTTGAAATATTTACTAGTAGTTGTTCGATCCTTTTGTAAGAATTTTATTTTTGCAAAAGTTGCTTTTTGTTTATATTTTCTTGTATTCGGAAAACGCTTGTTTGTTTGTGGTGTGATTAAGCTAGATGGCGGAGTATGATGCTTTGTGTGACTACTTGATGTCAAGAATCACGAATTATGATCAACAATTGATGGGATACTCAAGTCACATGGATATGAATAATGGTTATTTGGGCATGAATGATGACAATGGTTATTTAGGCAACAATGGTGATTATTTGGGTATGAATGATGGTTATGGGTATATGAATGATGGTTACATGAGTATGAATGACAACGGTTATATGGATTCTTCGCAAGCTAATGTTGAGTCGGGAGGTTATTGTGATACTTATGATGGGTATTATCCAAACGGGGATTATGATAATGGTTGCATGAATGATTTTACCTCCAATGGATCAACCTTGTGATAATGGTCTCATTTCTAATTTTGACTCTTTCGGTCAACTAATGGAATATTGTTATGAGGGGGATAACTCGACATGGGATTCTTCTCAACATCAATTCCAAAATCAACAACAAGAGGAGATCGATTCAAATTTACAAGAGTTATTCTCAAACGTTATGAGAATCCACCTTAACCGTATGGAGACTTTAATTCAAGAGGGAATAGATTTGAGGGAAATGATAGAAATTCAACAAGCATCAATTCAAATCTTAGAGAAAACCGTGAGTTCCATGCTCTCTTTAGTTGAAGATTTTGTATCCACTACCATTTCAGCACCTACTTCACCCATAGTCTCTACTTCTCGGTCAATAAATTGGGTCTTTTATAATGATGATGATGATGTAAGCTTTTATGCCAAGACCGAAGTAGTGGAGATTGCACAAGTACCCGAATCTTCGATAATCAATGATGAAGAGAAGAATGAAGATGATGATAAGGATAATGATGAAGGTGAAGATGATGGTAAGGAGTATGATGAAGAAGTTGGTGAGAGTGATGAGGAAGATGATGAAGTGAGTGAAACTTTGCCAACACCTAACGTCTTTACAATTCATGATAATCCACTTGGTGTTGGTGAAGATGTTAGTGATGATGATAGTGAAGATGATGATGATGAAGGAGATGAGGTTGAGAATATCATACCCGAAACTTTCAAAGTGTATAAAAATCCTCTGGGTATGGTATAGATGATTTTAAGGAAGTTTTGCAACCTAAGGTTGATGATTCGTGTTTATGTGAGCCGATTAAGAAAGCGAACCTCGTGTTCAAAACCGTGTTTAGAAGAGAGTCAATTGTTGACTCTTGGGTTGGTTCAATCTTCTTCATGCTAATGAAGAAAATTCTCTTAGATTTCATATACACCACCTAAGGGGTTAATGATTGGCTCGCTCTCTTGATTCGTGAAACTTTTTCCACAGATTTCACATGCCGTCCGATAAAGTGTGGGGGAGAACCACCCCGATAAGGAGTGTTAAGAAGGCAGGGACGAGTCAAGATAAAGACTCGTTAGTAAAAATCAAGAAGGAAGTTTGGCAATGCGGATATGTCAAGAGAATTTCATGCAATTTGACGAATACTTATGGAAATGACTTTTGTTCTTGGGTATCTTTATTTCTCTTCCACTTTTTCATTTTGTCTTCTCGAATTTATTATTTTATTTTGATTCCATGTAATGAGGGCATTACATGATCTCAAGTGTGTGGGAGAGAGAAATTCTCGTGGACTTATTCTTAAACAAAATTATGAACTAATTTTAAAATTTTCCTAAGTGTTTTGTTGAATTGTTGAAAAGTTTTGGTCAAAATTAAGCCATAACTTACCTTGTTTTGAATGGTTAAAGTTCCATTCATTTATGGTTCCAAGTTTCAACTTGAATGGTTAAAGTTCCATTCATGTGTGGGGGAAGTAAAATCTTCCCGGTTTCAAAATTTCGGTGGTTAAAGTCCACCCTCTTATGTGGTTTCAAATTGGGTGGTTAAAGTCCACCCTCTTATGTCTCAAAAATACACTTGAATGGTTAATTCACTTGGTGTAGGAGACTAGTCTCCTAATCTACACCATTTTACATTTAGCTATGCTAAGTGTCGTGAGAAAAGGATGCTTGAGCATCACAATGTGCTATCCTTTTTAGGAGCAATGGCTTCATGCTAGTGTTGCTTAGACAACACACGCCATAGCTAAAAGCTATGGCACCCTTTTGTTCGATCAATTATGAAAAGGTAGTTTCTACTTCCTACCTTTTCTCAAAATAATCATAAAAGCTTGTTATGTGGGAAGTAGCCGAGTGAATATAAGATTTGAGTTTTGACACTCCCGGGAGACTCAAGTCCTCCCAACGATTCATTTTGGAAGTCAAGTCTTCCAAATTTGAAAGTAAAGTCTTCCAAATTTTATTGTGTTCCAAGCTTGGAAGTAAAGTCTCTCAAATTAAGTTTTGTACCAAAAAGACCTAAGCTTGGAAGTAAAGTCTTCCAAGTATCGCGCAATAGACCCACCGCCAATCTTACACTCAAGGTAGTTGCTTTCTCATCGCTTTCGACACCGGAGGGTAGTTCACTTCGGTGATATACCGGGAAAGTAGCTACCCGTGTGGCCGTCCCACCACCGGGGTGGCTTGTTTGCACACTGCCTTTATGAGCCCACGATAGTTAGTGTCTCATCACTTTCGACACCGGAAGGTAGTTCACTTCGGTGATATACCGGGGCATTAACTATCCGTGCGGTTATCCCAAAACCGGGATGGCTTTGGAATGCACAAAGCTTTTAAACCATAAAATTTTCGAAAAACTTGTCTAGTTTTGCTCGAATTACACATATTTATCCTCACGATATCTTTCTCCATTTGTTCGTTTTGAAGCATTTATCGATCTTAAGTGATAGTTTGTTGGTTAGAAGATGGTTCAAGGCAAAAATAGTCCAAAAGTCCAAATTTATGCAAATATTCAAAACTTGAGCCTAAGAAATGAACCAAGTGAAGTTTTGGAGTGAAAATGAAGTTCCAGGGTCAAAAGCGGCGCTCCTATGTGCTAAAACGTGTATTAAAAAGTCAGTGACCAAAAGAGGCGCTCCTGTCTATTGCGGCACACCCAAAAGCGGCGCTCCTACCCCTATTGCGGCGCTCCAGACGCTGATTCAGCCCAAAAATTCAGCCGACCTATAAAAGCATTTTTGGGGTTTTTGAGTGAGGGAGCTGCAACTTAAGGCCGTTTTGGAACCCTAAATGGGTTCCAATCATGATTCCATCAAGATCAAAGCCTAATTTTCATCATCCATCTCCATTTTTGTAATCTCTTTCCTTTTTAACACTAGTTCTTCTCCATTTTAGTTGTAATGATGAATGCTTTGCTTTTAATTGATTTTGTTCTTGTTTAACTTATGATTATAGCTTAGATTACTTGTCTTCACTTGATTTGTAAACTCGATGCTTGGATTTTTCCCTAATCTATGATTTGGGTGTTTGAATGAGTTGATGACTATTGTGCTTGATTGATGATCCATTGCTATGCATTTGTTTTAGGATTTACTTTTATTACATAGATTGTGTAGCTCTCTTAGTGATTTGAGAAGTGAATCAATTTGTGCTTCAACACTTATAGTTATCTAGACAACTAGATTAAGGATTTCAAGTGATTGTGTTCTTGACTTATGTTGGTTTTCAATTGGTCTTTAGTCAACATAGTGGTGTTTGATTATCTTAAGTGATTTTGATAATTAAAGGATTTTAAGTGATTTTAATCCAAAATCGAGTCTCAATGATCTCACTCAAAACATAGTATGATCTTTTGGAATGAGTCTACGTGAGTTAATGAATTTCATTTGATTGAGGTTTTATGGAAGTTGACGAATGAAAATGAAACTATATGTTTGATCATTGTTGTGTAATGAATGAATTGGGAAAACCATGGCAAAAGGTGAAACAATCAAGTGGACACGTTTTTATCTTATTTGTTAATCTTTTTTAGTTTAAGTTTAATCAACACTTTATCAAATCTTTCTTAAAACCCCCCAATCAACTTAGGATAATTACTAGTGTTTTGAGATTCTTGTAAAACGCTCCATGTAGAACGAACCTTGCTTGAATACTTGCTAGTTGCTACAATGATCGGGTTATTGTTGCCCGGGCATTTGTGTTAATTGGTTAAGTGTTTGATCATTGTTTTTATATAATTAAAGTTTAGAACACGAACGACCACATCACCTAGATACACGTTAACTCACCACTAATTAAAAAACTATGTGACTTAGTCTATTTTTTTCATAAAACTTAGGTTATAATGGTGTTCCGAGTCTAATCACACAATCAAGTAAACTTTAAACTACTCAACTACTCAAGATTATGACTTGATTTTAAGTTAATTCGGTGTCCCTATTTAACCTCACAATTACTTTAAACAAATCAATAGTTAATATTGCTACCGTTTATGCTGGTGTCCCGCATATAACTCAAAGAATCCTAAATTATTTATCAATAATCTAGCAAAGTTCATTAATCAAATTAACTATCGTTAACTAAGCAACAAACTTACGATAAAACTAATTAACATACATATATAACGGTGGTTCTTCAATCAAACATAATCATGAGCAATTAATCAATCATACAAAATCATAAAATAAACAATACATCACCATGATTCAATCATCTAGTGGATACGAATAATTTAGCAACTTATCATTATGCAAGAGCTAGATAAACATAAAGATAAACAACTCATAACCATTGTCATTATCAAAAGAGTAAAATAAACGTTACCAAATGATTAAGCGTGACCTATATTGAATTCAAAGTGTTAAAACCTTAAGAACAGTGATGAAAATCCCAAAAATTCTACTTTACATCTCCATAATTCGTAAATAAAGTGATACCTAATGAGGGGATTAAGTGCGGTATTTACAGAAAACTAAAAACTTGTCTTGTACGTCAAAATCTCACGCCCACGACCTTTTTTCTTGAGACCGCGAAGTTGAAAAATGATGATTTTCGCGACCGCGAAGTGATAGTCTTCGATTTTCTTTCGTTCTGTCCAAATCTCACACCCAGTTTACAATTTTCTCCCTCAGGATCTGAAGCTCACGACTGCGGCTAGCACCCCCATGACCGCGAGGTTCTCAGCAACTAGAACTTTGATTTTTGTCTCTTGTTCGCTTGTCGTTCATCTTTGTATTGATGTCGGTTAATGTTAAAAACTCGTCCAAAGTCACAACAACGTTCCATTAATAATTCTTTGACCATAAATCTTCATTTCAACCTCATACGAATTCAAAGTCATTAAAAACTGTCTAAAATAATAGCAACGTGAAATGATAATGCATATAAATATATATACATGTAAATGAGGCGTTATCACTAATAGAGTAATGTAATGCAATATACGTCGTAACACTCCAATACATATAACCATATATAGATCCCTTTTGATCAAGCATAGATTAGTCGGGTCGGGTTCGGTCCATGCTTGACATCAATAAAGGGGGATTTAAGGGTTAATTGAGTTTAACTCTCCAGTCCGGAGTACCGTGAATAACCCCTGCAAGATGAGGATCTCAGCGGGGGTGGTTAAACATAGACCCACCATCGGCTGGTAGTCCGGTCAGCGATGGCTCACGCTGGGTATAGGGTTTGTGTTCATAGAACGTTACCTGTATATCGAGAGTGTCTAGTGATATGATGTGAGTCCGGTAGCTCGGGTAAAGAAGGCATTGTATGAATAGCACAGTTAGTCCGTACGTGGGTACTAAAAATAGTATGTGTGTAACTTCACAAAAAACGGATCCTTTGCCTAGTGATTCGAGTCCGTTATTTATAGCTACAGTGTTGTTCGCTTATTGGAGCCACGTGCTCCACGTTGCTTTCTTATCTGCACTATCTGGTCGGTCAATGGAGGGGACCAGGGAATAGTACTATGTAACAACCCAAACCAACCCGCGACCCAACCACGTGAAAATACAAAATAAAATAAAAAAATTTTGCTGTACAGAGAAGTGGCGCGGTGCGCCAGAATGGCCGCGCGGCGCGCCATTCAGGCCTGTCCGGAAAGTTTCAAATGCGAAAAAGATCGACTAGTTCCCGACATTTTTAGACGACACGCTTTTAACCACACATTCAAATATGTAAAACTATCACGATTCAAACATAAAAATGATGTTTTACAAGCGGGGCCCACACGACCCAAAATACAAGTTTAATACAATTTAAGAGTTTCGACCACCAAAAAGTTTAAGTACCAAACTACACTATGAGCATGGCTTTTGGGATTAAACTACCCACGTCTCGGTCAAACTCCCAAAAGTCAACACATCCAAAAGCGTCCCCTAGTCAACGACGGGATCTCTAATCCAAAACGATGCCCTTACCCTTTTCCACAACCGGACCTATAAAAATGGTAAACAACGAGAGGGTAAGCAAAGCTTAGTGAATGCAATAATTATACGAATAAATATATAATTATACCTACTTGCATACACTTACACAATACCGCAAACATGCTAGCAAACACAATTAGCTTATCGACACAATAACAAGCTATAATTCACCAATACCACAAACTAGCATAACAACAGCATATAAATATAACTCGAATAATATAATATGCTTATAACACAAATAACCATGGTTAACTAATCGTACAAGGGAACGGCGCTCGCGAAAACGCCATCGGTGTTCATAACATCCGTTAGGGCACTTAACACCTCGCATCACTAACCCCTTGGGTGGCACCTTAACACCTCGGTACTTCACCCCGAGTGGCATCTTAACACCTCGATGCTTCACTCATATTTTACGGAGTGGTGTCTTAACACCTCGGCACTACACTCCTAGGTGGCATCTTAACACCTCGATGCTACACCCGAGTGGCATCTTAACACCTCGATGCTACACTCTTCATGTGAAACGTGGTGTCTTAACACCTCGAAACTACACATTTCATGCTACAACAAATAGATACATTATATACCTACGCATATAATTATTCCACTCACCTCAAAGTCTTGTGAAAAGATACCCGAGCTTGCGAAACCTCAATGTAACGTACCTAATCACATTATACATATTATTAAACGCAACTCAAGTTGGTCAACCAATTCTTTCACCATTCTAAAGCCATTTTGACCCAAAGTGCAATTTCAACCCATTTTGCACCATTAACCCTAATAATGGGTTAACTTAACCAAAAAACCTAACTCTAGCCAATTATGGTCTTATTACATTCTTAAATCACAAGGTTAACTCAATTTCACACTAGCAAGACCACTTAGGTCATTAAAGACCCATTTGACCCATTTCAAGGTCATTACACCCATTTACATATATATAAGTGTGCTAGTACATTAACTAACCAATTTAGGCTTATAAACATAATTTAATACTTTGAAAACTCTAATCTACATGACCCAAATTCACCCAAAACCCCCAAATTTACTAGCAAATGGGTTTTGTGTGCAACACTAACCCAACCCTAACCCTTAAACACAATTAAAGTAAGAAATTGGGTTGTATAACTTACCAACACAATCACCACTTAGCTAGCGACTAGATGAACGACTTTAGAACTCGCATCAAGACTCGATTCGACTTCCTTCTTCCTTTAATGGAGTTTTCTCACTCTAGAACCTCCTCTCTCTCTAAACTTGAATGGAAGATGATAAGGTGGTTGTGAATGGAGTGAATGAGGCTCCCAACCTGATCTAAGGAATTAAATTCGGGTCCCAAAGTAGTTTTACCAAAATGCCCTCAAAATATCTAATTAAAAGAAAAAGGGAATCTGTCGCAGACAGATGGCGCGGCGCGCCATATAGCCGTGCGGCGCGCGACTCCCCCAGTTCAGAATTCTTCCATGTTTTAAATATATACAACAAAACCCCGCTTCGAGTATCGTAACATCGCTTATATACAAGGATAATATTTGGGTCTTACATACTATTACTTTTTTGCTAGCTATCGGCCCTTGTACAGAGATCGTGGTAAGTACAGGACACGTCATCTTTATGCATCGTGCTATCCCCAACCTAGCGCATATTTACTTGCGCCTGAAGTGCTACATCGCGGAGGATATGCACATATGTTGCAAGTGTGATGCGAAACACGAGCCAATCGGGTATGCATATCATTAAGTCCCCCTAGTTCGATATTATGCGCAAGTATTGTGCATGGTGTCGAACTCAACTGCTATTAATTCCATAACAGGTGTGACATGACAGCCGTCACATCACCTGTCTCGTTGCATTAAATTCTCTCTCCTCTATTTGTGTTCTGACACGTGTACAGTCAAGATCAATTATGGCCGTCTCTTCCCCTTCTATAAATAGAACTTTTTTCATTCATTTTTCACTTTTCCTGCTTTTTCCTTTCAAACATGGCTTATTGCGTTGATTTTTCCAACGTTGGCTGATGTGTGCGAGGTGTACTAGGAAATAGTATTATTTTTATAAAGAAATACTATTAAATACGATACAATTTTACACAAGATATTTATTTATTTATAGAATGGATATACCTAAACCTTGCTACAACACTTATAGACAGTGTACCTAATCATACAGTAGTGTAGTTTTTAGTAAGTCCGGTTCGTTCCACAGGGAAAATTAAACAAGCTTAACGCTATATTAGTTTTAATCTTATAAAAATACAAATATATATATATAAGTAATATTATTATTATAAAAAGGGGGTTTTTACCGTTTAATGACCGGTTTGTCGATTTTAAAACTTTAGTCGCAGTTAAAACCTAATGTAAAATATAAAAAAGTAAATATAACTTAATTTAAAGCGTAAGGTAAATAACGATAATGAAAGTGCGATAAATAAAAGTGCGATAAAATAAAATTGCGATAATTAAAAGTGCAATTAAATACAATGACAATAAATAAAAGTGCGATAATTAAAAGTGCAATTAAATATGAAATAAAAGAATTATGCTTATTTAAACTTCCATAATCATGATGTTTGACGTGTTGATTTTTAGTTTATTCCCATGGGTTAATTGTCCTTTGTCCTGGATTATTCGATATGTCCATACGGATTTGTCCATAATAGTCCATCAGTCATAATCATAAAGTGCGAAAGTCTTCGTCAAATTATTCTTATTCCCGAAGTCAAATATTCCAACTAATTGGGGATTCGAATTGTAACAAGGTCTTAATACTTTGTTTAATGAATACACCAGGTTATCGACTGCGTGTAAACCAAGGTTTTTCTACTTTGTTAACAATTACACCAATTACCCTTGAATGTAATCCACCCCTGTTTCAACAAGTCTATTAACTATTAATCCAGTTCCGTGGTCGGTAAAATGAACAATTATTGGTATTTATAGATATCCCGCCCACCGTACCCAGTCAAGCGTATGTGGTTATATATAAATACGTCAAATTATAAGTCTATATATTAAATTAATGAGGTATCGTTTAGTTAATATAAAGCCCATTAATAGCCCATAGTCTAATTTCCACAAGTGTCGTTCTTTTGTCCAAACCCCAATTATGGTACAAAGCCCAATTACCCAATTTTAGTATTTAGCCCAACATCATGATTATTTCGGCATTAAATAAGCATAATAATAACTTAGCTACGAGACATTAATTTAAAAATAACATTAACCATAACTTACAGTGATTAAAAATAGCGTAGCGTTACACGGACAGAATTTTGACTTACACCCTTACAACATTCGCTAACATACCCTTATTATTAGAATTTAAAATTAAAATTAATATATATATATATATATATATATATATATATATATATATATATATATATATATGTATATATATATATATATAGAGAGAGAGATGGATGGATGGATATATGATGAGCAAAAACCGCGAATTTATAGAAGTGTGGGCTGTCACCTACTTCCATGCGATCGCATGGCTTTTGCCTTCCAGGCCATGCGATCGCATGGCCACTTTTTCCAGCTCACAAGACTTTGTTTCTTTGTATGCCGACGGTTTTTATAAATAAATATAATATATAAATAATTATAAGAATTATTTAAATATTATATTATATTTATGTGCATAGTTGACTTGTAATTTTTAGTCCGTTGCGTCGAGCGTTGAGAGTTGACTTTGGTCCCGGTTCCGGATTTTCGAACGTCCTTGCGTACAATTTAATATCTTGTACTTTGCGTTTCGCGTCTTGTACTTTTGTAATTTTTAGACGTTTCTTATCAATAATTTGAACCACTTCGATTGTATTTTGTACTTTTGAGCTTTTTGATCGTTTGCGTCTTCAATTCGTCGAATCTGTCTTTTGTCTTCACCTTTTATTATTTAAACGAATATCACTTGTAAATAGAACAATTGCAACTAAAAGCTTGTATTTCTTGAGGGATAATGCTATGAAATATATGTTCGTTTTTAGCATTATCAAATATTCCCACACTTGAGCGTTGCTTGTCCTCAAGCAATATAGTCTTGAAATAAAAATACTAGAATCATTTCTTTATTCTTCACACTTTGTACATCAGTGATTTTGATTTGGCGGTATGAACAATGGTAGTAACGATGTGGTTTACAGTCCCACATGACTATAAAAATTTAGATCCTTTAAGGAAATTGGATCTTTATGAAAACATTTGATCTTTTGAAAATTTAATCTAGCTTTTACCCTAGATAAGTTTTCCGGAATAACCCTTCACCGGTGTTTGCAAAATGTTTTTGTGGGTTTGGTGGGTTTCATATTTGAAAATTTTAGCTTAAAATTTGCAGTTTTGTGTCACCCACTTGCTAACCTTGTATTGGGAAAGTAACACGTCCAGTATACTTGCTCCGTATATTACCTTTCGGTAAACTACCGTCCGGTTGTAAAGGAAAGCGTTGAACAAGCAACTGTTAAGGCAATGTCCCCTGACATGCTTTTAATTATGGTTTATAACGTGTTGGATGCAATTACTATCCTTGGTAGGAGCAATAGTAAAGCTCACCCTTATAATTTTTTGGTTTGGCACAAGGTCCTGTCTTTGACCATGCTATGCAACCACCGTTCTTACGGTTGACACCCGATTTGGTTCAGGTGACCTAATGAATTCCAGGTGAATTCCTAGGATTTTACGTTCAATAGTAATGAACGCATTGAAAATGGGTTTTTAGAAAACAAATCGGTGTGTAATTTTGATCAAAATATTTTCTCGTTCAAGCTCGAGTTTAGATATCATTGAATTTCATGAGTTTGTAATTCTCAATATTTAAGGTCAATCTCAAGGATTGAGTAATATCAGTCTTAAAAGCTGATTTTTGATCTTTTAAGGAGATTATCCTTTTCAAAGGGTCTGATTCATTAGTCTTATCAAGTTAATTTGCACGGCGCCCTCCCCATTTTATGAGATAGATCCTCTCATGGTTAGGATAAGTCTGACCACTTGGCGACCCTGTTTGATGCTGAGGTCCGTGGATTTCCTGCTGATTTTAGTGATGACTTTTCTAGATTTTTCGTCAACCTACAGCTGGTCTGGACGACAACTTCCTGACCTAAATCAAGAAGCGCGTATCTTTTTCGAAAGACTTTACTTCCTTTTAATGATGGAATTGATTCATTGCATAGATCCATCTTTCTTTTAAATATATTATAATAAATCTGGTAAAACTGATTAGTTTAGTCCAAAGCAAAAGTATTTTCAATTATTTGTTACAAAAAATATGTGACATATGTTCAAAATAACTTGGTAAATTTTCCCACACTTGGCTTTTATTTTTTTTCTTTCTTTGCCTTTTTTTTGTCCTCTATTCCATTTTAAATGAATTCTAACATTTTGGGTTGTTTCTCAATTTATGTCCTTTCCGAGGTAACAATAATTTCGGTATTAACACCTAGTTTTATCGTTCATAAATATGTATAAACATGATTTTGAATTCATTTAATTGAAAATTTTAAAATTTTTACTAGAATTGGGTAGTCAGTATATAAGACTAGGGCTGTTCTTTATCATCAGAGAGCACTAGATTCTAATACAACTACTGCGTTACTAGTATTTCTAATGGTAACCAAGTGTATAAGTCTAAAAATTTTAAAAATCCGAAAGAATTTAACCCCTTCCCACACTTAAGATCTTGCAATGCCCTCATTTTGCAAGAAATCAGTAACAATTTAAATTATTGAGGGTGATTAGCATCGAAAAATAATTAAATTTTACCAAAGTTTCCAAACATATTGGCGTTTAAAAGCAAAGATTTTTTTTTTATTTTTTTATTTTATTTTATTTTTTTTGGCATACTTTAATTCAATAAGGCTAAAAATAATGATAATAAAAAGTTCTTGTCCCTCCCTTGGGTAGAGCAATTTCGGTTCAACGACCTAGTTTTCAACTCACGACGAATTTTAAAAATCATATTTTTAACTTAACGAAATAGAGTAAATTTTTGTTTTTAAATTCACACCAAACTTAAATTTAAAATGCATAAAATTAAAATTCATATTAGTAATATTAAAAATTTATACCAAATTTATATTATATTTTTATTTTTATATATACAAACTTATATTAAAAATATTGATTTTTCAAATATTTACAAATTTAAATATATTGATTTTAAAAAGTTTATAATATTAATTTAATATTAATTTTAAAAACAAAGTAAAAATAAAATTAAAAATCTTTTTGGTCTTTTATCCCACTTTAATCAATCAAATATTATCAAAAATATACTCCCCTCTTTTCGGTAAAGTAATTTCGGTTCCATAACCTAGTTTAACTCATGACGAACTTTTGAAATATTTTGGGTTGAATGATTAAAGATATTTATACCTTAAGAATAAACGGTAAATTTCGCAGTGATGTAATAAATTTTTGCATGATATCAATAATTTCGGTCGCAAAACCTATTTTTATTGAGTATCAATTTAATACTTTATAGCGAACTATTCAGCGTTTATTATCAAAAGGTTAAAAGCAATAAAATAAAAATAAAAATTGTACATACTTACCTGTGAGATAGAATTCTCAGTGACCTGCTTTAGCTCACTCATAAGATAGTCGGACTAATTGTACATTCAACGTTTTTTCTTCGAAACATATGAACGATCCATCTCTGCATAAAGTAACGAATTCGGTATTGGAATATGTCTGATTCGTCGAGCATTTTCCTTCGTGTGACCATTTTCCGCATTTGTGACATCTTTCAAGGTGTCGTGCTCTTCTTTTCGCTGCGGATTTTGATTTTCCCTTACCAAAATGTAACTTATTATTTTCGTTCATGGATTCTTTTCTTACTCCGTCCAATTTACCTCTGATTAATGATACCAATTCACTTGAAAGGGTGTCATTATTACGTTTAGTGATCAAAGCATGTAGCATTAGACCATGGTTTAGTTCACAGGAAGTCTTCATCTCGTAAAACCTAAAAAAAATAAAAATTCAGAATGGGGGGAGAAGACTAGTTCTTTAGGGTTTGCTAGGGAAAGACCATTCAGATTCCATTCTCGAGAACTATACGAAAACAGAAAATCTAACTCTAACAGAAATACATATTACCTTAAAAAGATTCGAACCTCCCCACACTTAGTTGAAATTGTGATTAACGTTATTTTCAATTGGATCATCAACAACTTGTATATCTTTGACTTTTACTTCAATCCATTTGTTGATTTCCTCCGTAACCTTCACAAATTCAACTAACATCGCCTTTTCTTTTGGCGATAAATTGGATATTAATCGGTTACATAACTTAAAGTTTCCCTTAATCCTAGAATCGTGAATCCGTTTATAAAGTTTCTTTGTTGAACTGTTAAAAACGGGTTCATCTAATTTCGTATCATCAACGGGGTTCTTTGTGATCGGATCATCATTAAGTGTTTCTTCACCTTCCCCACACTTATTCGTTTTTATTGGTTTAATAGTTTTGGTTGGTGGAGATCTAAACTTTCGGTTCACAAAGGTGATCTATTTATCACCATCCCTAAGTGTCATTCTACCTTCTCTTACATCAATGAATGCCTCAGTGGTTGCTAAAAATGGGCGACCTAAAATTAAAGGAATATCAAGGTTTTCCTCCATATTAATTACTATGAAGTTTGCAACAAAGGTTAAACTTCCTACGTTAACAAGAAAATTATTTGCTATTCCAATCGGGTGTTTAATGGTTAGGTCAAATGATTGAACACCTATTTTGGTTGGTTTTAATTTACCCATACCTAATCTTTTGTATAACAAAAGAGGCATAATATTTGCACTTGCTCCTAAATCTGCGAGTCCATTATATACAGCACCATCATTAAGCAAGCAAGAAATGATAAATTCACCCGGATCTCCTACTTTAGTAAGTCGAGTTGGTTTGTAAACCTTTTTCGGGTGTTCTTTTCTTGGTTCTTTCACTTCTATTTGAACTTCTTGTTCACATTTTTCTTCGTTTCTTGGAATGAGAGGTTTGTATAAGAATTCTTCTTCATCACTCCAATTTGAATCCTCCCTATTTTCTAATTTTGATTTTTCATATGTTATTGATAACATATGTATGTTTTCATTTTGAAGGTTTTCTTGGGTGGTGAAATTATGATTGACTTCATTGTCAACTTCCATTGGACCATGTATGTAATGTTTAACTCTGTGACCATTAACTTTAAATTCAATCCCATTTAAATTTATTAACTCTACTGTTCCATATGGGAAAACTCTTTTGACTATGAATGGTCCAGACCATCTTGATTTCAATTTTCCAGGAAATAGCTTGAATCGTGAATTGAAAAGAAGAACTTTGTCTCTTTCTTTAAATTCTTTTGAACTTCTGATTCTTTTATCATGCTATTTCTTTGTTCTTTCCTTATAGATTAACGAATTTTCGTATGCTTCATGTCTCAATTCTTCTAATTCGTTTAGTTGGCTTAACCGTAGACGTCCAGCTTCATGTAAATCAAGATTACATGTCTTCAAAGCCCAAAATGCTTTGTGTTCAATTTCTACTGGAATATGACATGCTTTTTCGTAAACTAGTTTAAAAGGTGTGGTTCCAATTGGAGTTTTGTAGGCTGTTCTAAAAGCCCAGAGTGCATCCTCCAATTTCATGGACCATTCCTTCGGATTTGATCCTACGGTTTTCTCTAGAATACATTTTAAAGCTCGGTTGGTATTTTCAACTTGTCCACTTGTTTATGGATGATAAGCGGTGGAGATTTTATGAGTTACTCCATATCTTTTGAGAACTTTTTCAAGTTGATTATTACAAAAATGAGTACCCCGATCACTTATTAAAGCTTTCGGTGTTCCAAACCTAGCAAAAATACGTTTTAAAAAGTTGACTACAACTCGTGCATCGTTAGTTGGGAGAGCTTGTGCTTCCGCCCATTTAGATACATAATCAATGGCAACGAGAATGTAGAGATTATTATGAGATTTTAAAAATGGACCCATAAAGTCAATACCCCAAATGTCAAATACTTCACATACTTGAATGACATTTTATGGCATTTCATCACGTTGACTTATTTTTTCGGCCCTTTGACAAGCATCACAGGATTTGCAAAGAAGGTGTGCGTCTTTGAAAATTGTAGGCCAATAGAATCCAGCATCGTAAACTTTTCTTGCTGTGAGCTGAGGCCCATAATGCCCTCCTGTTGGTCCTGTGTGACAATGGTTTAAGATTTGACTAGCTTCATCTCCGAATACACATCGGCGTATTATTCCATCGGGACAACTTTTAAACAAATGTGGATCTTCCCAGAAATAGTGTTTTATATCACTAAAGAATTTCTTTCATTTTTGGTACGATAATCCTTTTTCAAGGAATCCACATACTAAGTAGTTTGCATAGTCTGCAAACCATGGAATTGCATTATAATCTATCTTCAATAGTTATTCATCAGGAAAGTTGTCTTGTATGGCCGATTCATTTAGAACTTCTAATTCAGGATTTTCAAGACGAGAAAGATGATCAGCGGCGAGATTTTCTGCTCCCTTTTTATCTCGAATTTCAATATCGAACTCTTGTAAGAGTAAGATCCAACAGATTAATCTTGGTTTAGCATCTTGTTTCGAAAATAGGTATCTAAGAGCAGAATGGTCGGTATAGACCACCGTTTTTGCTAGAACGAGATATGATCGGAATTTATCAAAAGCAAAGACAATAGCAAGGAGTTCTTTTTCAGTAGTTGTATAATTTGTTTGTGCTCCTTGTAACGTCTTACTAGCATAATATATAGGTTGAAATCGTTTTTCAATCCTTTATCTTAAAACGGCTCCCATTGCAAAATCACTTGCATCGCACATTAGTTCAAATGGTAGATTCCAATTTGGTGTTATCATGATCGGCGCATTAGTGAGTTTTTCTTTAAGAATATTAAAAGATTTGATACATTCATCTGAAAAGATAAATGGAGCATCCTTTTCTAGGAGTTTATTCATAGGAGTAGCAATTTTAGAAAAATCTTTTATGAAACGTCGGTAAAAACCGGCATGCCCTAGAAAACTCCTAACTCCTCTAACATTGGTAGGATGTGGAAGTTTAGCAATTACATCTACTTTAGCTCTATCCACTTCAATTCCTTCCTTTGAAATTTTATGACCAAGAACGATGCCTTCTTTAACCATGAAATGGCATTTCTCCCAATTAAGTACTAGATTTGATTGTTCACATCTAATAAGCATTCGTTCAAGATTAACTAGACATGATTCAAAAGTATCACCGAAGACTGAAAAGTCATCCATGAAAACTTTCATGCATTCTTCTATCATGTCGTGAAAAATCGTCATCATGCACCTTTGAAAGGTTGCAGGGGCGTTGCAAAGTCCAAATGGCATGCGTTTGTAAGAAAAAGTACCATAAGGGTACGTGAATGTGGTTTTCTCTTGGTCCTCGGGTGCTATTAGAATTTGAAAATATCCGGAAAAACCATCAAGAAAACAATAGTAACTATTTCCTGCTAATCTTTCTAACATTTGATCAATGAAAGGTAAGGGAAAGTGATCTTTTCTGGTGGCGTCATTTAATTTTCTATAATCAATACAAACACGCCATCCTGTTACAGTCCTAGTAGGAATAAGCTCATTTTTTTCATTTGTGATGACAGTCATGCCACCCTTCTTAGGTACGCATTGAACTGGGCTTACCCATGGACTATCAGAGATTGGATAAATTAAACATGCATCTAGCAGTTTAATAATTTCTTTCTTAACAACATCTTGCATATTAGGATTTAGTCTTCATTGGCGTTGCACATACGTTTTATGACCTTCTTCCATAAGGATTTTATGTATACAATACGAAGGACTTATTCCTTTAATATCATGAATTTTCCATGTAATAGCTGGTTTATGAGCTTTTAACACAGAAATGAGTTGAGATTTTTCAATTTCAGTAAGAGAAGACGATATTATTACAGGTAATTCAGTTTCACCATGTAAATAAGCATATTCTAAATGGTTTGGAAGTGGCTTTAACTCTAATGTCGGTGGTTCTTCTATCGATGATTTATATCGATATCTGTCTTCTTCTTTTAGCATTTGAATTTCTTCTGTTGTTGGTTCATATCCATTAGCCATAAGTGTAGCTAACATTTCAGTTTCATCAATTGGTTCAGTTCCTTCTCCTAAAGAGCATTCTCCTGTTCCTTGTAATTCTGGAAATTCTTCTAACAATTCTGCATGTGATTCTATAGTTTGAATATAATAACATGTATCATCTGCAGATTGCGGTTGTTGCATGGCTCTATCCACAGAAAATGTAACACTCTCGTTCTCTATACTTAGGGTCAGTTTCTTACCAAACACGTCTATTATTGCTTTGGCCATGTTTAAGAATGGTCTTCCTAATATGAGAGGAACTCGAGAATCTTCTTCCATGTCCAGAATAACAAAATCTACTGGAAATACTAAAGTATCAACTTTAACTAGCATATTCTCCATTATCCCTCTAGGATATTTTATTGATCGATCGGCTAGTTGTATGCTTATTCGTGTTGGTTTCAATTCTCCAAGGTCTAGTTTAGCGTATAGTGAATACGGCATTAGATTTATACTAGCACCTAAATCTGCCAATGCTTCTATTGAACTAAGACTACCCAGAAAATATGGAATTGTGAAACTTCCTGGATCAGATAATTTTTCTGGTATCTTATTCAATAGCACTGCAGAACAATTAGCATTCATAGTAACAGCTGAGAGTTCTTCCATTTTCTTTCTATTTGTGATTAAATCTTTCAAGAATTTAGCATATCTAGGCATTCCTGAAGTCACATCAATGAAAGGAAGATTTACATTTATCTGTTTAAACATATCCAAGAATTTGGATTGCTCAGCTTCAAGTCTCTCTTTTCTCATTTTACTCGGGTAAGGAATTGGTGGTTGGTATGGTTTAACATAAGGTTTAGCCTTAACTGTGTTATCTTCATTAACCTTTTCAACTACCGGTTCTTTTTCCTTTTCTTGTTCAGATTGTGGTTCTCGTGGAGTAGGAATAGCTTCATCAGAAATTACAGGTATTTCAGGTGGTTTAAGTGTAATACCACTTCTTGTGGTAATGGCTTTAGCTGTTTCATTCCGGGGGTTAGTATTTGTATCACTAGGTAGACTTCCCGGTTTTCTTTCACCTATTAACCTTGCTAGGTGTCTCACTTCTTATTCCAGATTTTAAATAGAAGCTTGTTGATTTCTAAATGCTTGAGCATTTTGTTCATTGGTTTGTTTCTGAGATGTGAAAAACTGAGTTTGAGATTCAACTAGCTTCGACATCATATCTTCTAAATTTGGCTTTTTATCAACGGTTTGTGGTGGTTTGTTTTGAAAATTAGGTCTTTGCTGATTGTAAGTATTGTTGGATACTTGTTGATTACTTGGACCTTGTTGGTTGTTGTATGGAACATTTCGGTTATAATTCTGATTTTGATTGTAGATTGGTCTTGGCGGTTGATAATTATTCTGATAATTATTTCCAGGCCTTTGGTTTATGTATGAAAATTCTCTCTTTGTTCCATTGTTAGTTCAATACTGAGACAATCTTTTGTTAAATGTGGTCCTCTACACTGCTCACAACTAATTCTTATTGAGTGAACATCTTTAGTCATCTTTTCCATTCGTCTCTCAACAGCATCTATCTTTGCAGAAATGGAATCTAAGTCATGGCTAGAATCGGCTCTAGCTGCTTTAGATGATCTAATAATATCTTTTTCTTGATGCCACTCATGTGAGTGGGAAGCAGTGTTATCAATAATTTTGTAAGCGTCAGTTGCTGTTTTCTTCATAATGGAACCACCAGCTGCTATATCGATGTCTTTCCTTGTAGTGATGTCGCATCCTTAGTAGAATATTTGTACTATTTGACAGGTGTCTAAACCATGTTGCGGACATCCTCTTAATAACTTTCCAAATCTTGTCCATGCCTCATATAGAGTTTCATTTGGCTTCTGTGTGAACGTAACAATTTCTCCTTGAAGTCTCACGGCTTTAGATGCCGGAAGAATTGTTTAAGAAATTTTTCAACTAAAACGTCCCATGTATCAATCGCCCCTTCAGGTAATGATTCCAACCAATCTTTGGCTTCTCCCTTTAAAGTCCAGGGAAATAACATGAGATATATCTGTTCATCCTCCACTTCTCGGATTTTAAATAGTGTGCAGATCCTATTAAAGGTACGAAGATGTTCATTTGGATCTTCCTTCTGCGCACCACTAAATTTGCATTGATTTGTTACCATGTGTAGGATTTGTCCTTTAATTTCATAATCTGATGCATTAATATCATGTTGAGTAATTGCGTGACCTTGGCCAGTGCGTTTAGCTCGCATTCGGTCTTCCATACTTAGAGGTTCCAGATTCTCCATAATTGAATTTGTTGAATCTGAATCACTATAGGATTCTGATTTAATGGTTGGTTCCTCAATAATCTCTGTTTGAATGATTGGTGGTTCCGGAGGAAAGATTAATGGTTCAGGATCTATGAATTGTCCCTGAATATTCTCCGAATTCTCAATTGTGAGGTCGAGTTCAAAAAATGGATTATCGGAAATTTGAATTGGAGTACTTGGTCGACTGGATGACGATTCTAAAGAAAAATCAATGGCGACAATATTTGCTAGATGTTTTGATCGAGTTACAGGTGGTGAACGTACAAAAGGTGGTGAACGTTTTGCTCGGTGCATTCACTGAATATCCTATTAGTTATAAAAATAAGAAAAATTATATAAGTTATCAAATTAATAGACTTTTCTGATTTTGCCCACATTTCGAATAGCCAAAAGATGCAGCAGAGGGGCAAGATTCGTTTGGTCTCAATATAATTGAGTACTGTTTGGCTCCAATAACCCGGTCCACGTACAAATCCAACTATTACTACGAACCAGAAAATGGATGTCTATCAATTTAACTACTTAAAATAATTTTTCGTTTTGAAATTTTAGAGAAGAAATAGAAAAAAAAAATTCTATGTCCTAAAAACTAGAGTGGCGAAAAATAAGAAAGAAAAAGATTGCGCGTCGAAAAATAAAAGGTCGAAAAATAATAGGCGTTGAAAAATAAAAATAAGAAAATAGCGTGTCGAAACTTAAAAGTCTAAAAACTAAAAATTAAAAGTTGCGTCTAAAAATATTAAAGCTTAAAAGAAAAACTATATCCCAAATGGCAATATCTTAAAAAGGGTACTAAAATATAAAAATAGCGTCGCAAAAAATTTTAAAGCACCTAAATCTTAGTTTAAAGAAAAAGCACTTAAGGGATTTTACGGCAAAGCCTAGAAACCTAGAAATAAAAATAACTACGGCAAAAACTATAGCTTAAAATTAAATACGAGCGAAAAATACAAATATTACGCTAAAACGAATAAAAAGATACAAAATATAAAAATAAACTTAAAGTTGTAAAAAGTACAATTTTTATAAAAATATTATTTTTATATTATTTATTTTATAAAACTATTAATTTTATAATTTATTAAAACTAATTAAACTAAATAAAACAAATTAATTAAAACTAATACTAAATAATTAAATAACCTAAACCTAATTAGGGTTATAATAATAATAATTAAAATATACTCCGTAATTAATGCTGAATTAGGTCAACTGTGGCGTGTCAGGTACCATCATGCGATCGCATGAAGTTTTGCTTTCGAGCTCATACGATCGCATGAGCTAGGTTTCGGGCCAGAGAGTGGGCTGCTACAGTACCGGGCCTCGAGTTTTTATTATTATTATTTTTTTCTGTTTTAATTTATATACAATAAATATATAACTTAAATACAAATTAAATTTTAAAAACAAAAAAAAAATACTTTTTAACTTGATATATATTTAACAACTCTTAAAAACAATTATATAATTTTTTTTTTATATTTTCTTTTTATATTTTTATTTAAAACGTATATTTTTTTATAAAAAGAACTTAATAATAAAAAAAACTTTTTTTTATATATAGCGTTTCGCTTCCGGCGTTTGACTTTCCCCGGCAGCGGCGCCAAAAATACTTGATGTGTGAGAGGTGTACTAGGAAATAGTATTATTTTTATAAAGAAATACTATTAAATACGATACAAATTTACACAAGATATTTATTTATTTATAGAATGGGTATACCTAAACCTTGCTACAACACTTATAGGCAGTGTACCTAATCGTACAGTAGTGTAGTTTTTAGTAAGTCCGGTTCGTTTCACAGGGAAAATTAAACAAGCTCAACGCTATATTATTTTTAATCTTATAAAAATACAAATATATATAAAAGTAATATTATTATTATAAAAGGGGGTTTTTACCGTTTAATGACCGGTTTGTCGATTTTAAAACTTTAGTCGCAGTTAAAACCTAATGTAAAATATAAAAAAGTAAATATAACTTAATTTAAAGCGTAAAGTAAATAACGATACTGAAATTGCGATAAATAAAAGTGCGATAAAATAAAATTGCGATAATTAAAAAGTACGATAATTAAAAGTGCAATTAAATACAATGACAATAAATAAAAGTGCGATAATTAAAAGTGCAATTAAATATAAAATAAAAGAATTATGCTTATTTAAACTTCCATAATCATGATGTTTGACGTGTTGATTTTTAGTTTATTCTCATGGGTTAATTGTCCTTTATCCTGGATTATTCGATATGTCCATACGGATTTGTCCATAATAGTCCATCAGTCATAATCATAAAGTGCGAAAGTCTTCGTCAAATTATTCTTATTCCCGAAGTCAAATATTCCAACTAATTGGGGATTCGAATTGTAACAAGGTCTTAATACTTTGTTTAATGAATACACCAGGTTATCGACTGCGTGTAAACCAAGGTTTTACTACTTTGTTAACAATTACACCAATTACCCTTGAATGTAATCCACCCCTGTTTCAACAAGTCTATTAACTATTAATCCAGTTCCGTG
Organism: Rutidosis leptorrhynchoides; assembly: GCF_046630445.1. Classification (NCBI taxonomy): domain Eukaryota; kingdom Viridiplantae; phylum Streptophyta; class Magnoliopsida; order Asterales; family Asteraceae; genus Rutidosis; species Rutidosis leptorrhynchoides. Next base: position 386,659,620 of record NC_092336.1, on the reverse strand, counting down.
TCCGGTAAAATGAACAATTATTGGTATTTATAGATATCCCGCCCACCGTACCCAGTCAAGCGTATGTGGTTATATATAAATACGTCAAATTATAAGTCTATATATTAAATTAACGAGGTATCGTTTAGTTAATATAAAGCCCATTAATAGCCCATAGTCTAATTTCCACAAGTGTCGTTCTTTTGTCCAAACCCTAATTATGGTACAAAGCCCAATTACCCAATTTTAGTATTTAGCACAACATCACGATTATTTTGGCATTAAATAAGCATAATAATAACTTAGCTACGAGACATTAATTTAAAAATAACATTAACCATAACTTACAGTGATTAAAAATAGCGTAGCGTTACACGAACAGAATTTCGACTTACACCCTTACAACATTCGCTAACATACCCTTATTATTAGAATTTAAAATTAAAATTAAAATTAAAATATATATATATATATATATATATATATATATATATATATATATATATATATATATATATATATATATATATATATATACGTTTATAGATAGAGAGATGGATGGATATATGATGAGCAAAAACCGCGAATTTATAGAAGTGTGGGTTGTCACCTACTTCCATGCGATCGCATGGCTTTTTGCCTTCCAGGCCATGCGATCGCATGCCCACTTTTTCCAGCTCACAAGACTTTGTTTCTTTGTATGCCGACGGTTTTTATAAATAAATATAATATATAAATAATTATAAGAATTATTTAAATATTATATTATATTTATGTGCATAGTTGACTTGTAATTTTTAGTCCGTTGCGTCGAGCGTTGAGAGTTGACTTTGGTCCCGGTTCCGGATTTTCGAACGTCCTTGCGTACAATTTAATATCTTGTACTTTGCGTTTCGCGTCTTGTACTTTTGTAATTTTTAGACGTTTCTTATCAATAATTTGAACCACTTCGATTGTATTTTGTACTTTTGAGCTTTTTGATCGTTTACGTCTTCAATTCGTCGAATCTGTCTTTTGTCTTCACCTTTTATTATTTAAACGAATATCACTTGTAAATAGAACAATTGAAACTAAAAGCTTGTCTTTCTTGAGGGATAATGCTATGAAATATATGTTCGTTTTTAGCATTATCATTGGCTCTATTCCTTCATCCATCTCTGCCGAATATGTAGCGCATATCTCGAAGCGCTATCCTCCCATGAGATCCCTGTCGCCCGTCGTTCCTGGTCATTTAGATCGGGCCAACCGCTCTCCTAGTGGAAAGGTGGACGTATAAAGCGTAGTTTTCGAGCGGGGGAATATGCGCATTCCACCCATGAATTTCATTTTGCGCGTGCTTTCTCATTTCAACATTGGTGTGGGTCAACTAGACCCTGACAGCGCATGCCGCCTTGTTGTGTTCCAGATGTGGTGTAGGGCGCATGATTTTATTTCTACGGTGAACTTCTTCAAGAATATATTCTCTTTTGAACGGATCGATACGGGTTGGTTCTCTTTTCGTGACAATGTCCGTTTTACTGGTGAACCACTGGAGGAGAGTCCACTGAACTGGAAAGAACGCTACTTCTTTGTGGATGATACCTTCATTCCCCTAGAGTTCTCGAATGTGGGCTCTTGGCAATATGGTTTTGACGGGAGCTTAAATAAGACGCCACCTTTAAGTTCAAGCGAAAAGTCAATGTTGGACAAGTGCATGGGTCACGCGCTTCCTTTACGTTTGTATAGTAACAACGTGTTGTATGCTGGGGAGATATCCAAGCATTGGCCAGATTCCAACTACTATCCTCACTTCAGTCGCCATTTGCAAGGTATGTAGAGCTTTTTACTTTCTTCTCTTTTACTCCTTCCTTAACGTTTTTATCTTCTGTTGACAGCAATTCCCTTCTCCGAGTACCTTGAATTCTCTTCTTCCGTGTCTATGGTGGTGGACCGTATGCCTTTGGGGAAAGGTTTTTCGGCTAAGTGTCCTGTCACCGCAGCTTCTGCTTCTGGCTCTTCGCGCAGGAAGAAGAAGAAGAAATTTGCGGCGTAATATGCTAATTTGCCCAAACGATGTCCCCGTAGGAAACTTGTTCTGTCACGCAGTGACGCGCCTGCTCCGAAGAAGCGCAAAAGATCGACCGCTTCTTCTTCGTCAAAGCGCGCTCGTACTGGTATGCTTCGTGTTTCTTTTGTTACTTAGCTTATGTGTCGACGTTACTCACCATCATTATTCATGTCCAGATGACGGGCGCGGGCGTAATGCAGAAGGGGGAGTGAACAAACCTCACTCATCTCCCATTCAGGTTGATAGTGACTCCTCTGTTGAAAAACAGCACCCTAACTCGACGGGGTCTACTAAAGGTAAGAAAGTCCAGAGCCCCGGGCCGAGCAGTGGGTCTTCTAGCGACGAATTCTACATAGTGAGGGACACCATAATGCGCCTTTGTGGCAAGCTTGACAATGTGCAGCAGGCCAATAAAAAGATACAGGTACAACTAGATTGTGCTAACCGCCAGAATAGTGACCACGAGGAAACTATTCGCGCACTTAGGGCACAGTGCGTTGAATCGGAGTAGCGAGCGAAGTCGACTGTTCATGAGTTGGAGGTGTTAAAGGCGGGTCTTCATCTTATAGTGGATCATGCTTTAAATAGCAATGCCGTAAATGATCGCTATGAGAGTGCCTTGAAAGCTATACATGATGTTGAGCGCCTCCACTTGTGGGATATTGTGAAGGAGCATATTCAGGTGCCCACCGTTCTTTCCAAAGCTATCCAGGATTGCCTTATTCCTGAAGTGCGCAAAGCCGCTAGGGAGGCTTGCAGATCCTTGCGCCACATTCCTATTCCCCGGCTCGAGGAGTTGTTACGCAATTCGCGAGTGATGGATTATAGATTCTAAATTGTAGTTTTACTTTGTAATGTCATAATACGTTACGACAGGTGTAACATTTTGTACTATGTGTATTTTTTGGAAGAAATAAAAAATGTATTATCGTGATGTAAACTTGTGATACACTTACTACTCATATTATTGATTCGTTATTGATAATCATCGTTATTTTGTACTCTTGGTGTGCCGTCACTAATCTTTATGTGCGTTGATGTGCACTTAACACACACTCGGATTGCGCGCTCGTAATCGTGTTAAAGAGTCTTCCAAACGTTAGTTTGGGACTGTGGTCAAGCGCGACCAACGCTTTTTTGTTTATAGTCATGACTTGCAGATCCCTAAGTCTGCTCGGGTGGAACTAGGTCAACCCAATGACCATCGCTCTCCGGTATAATAATCTAGTCTTTTGCCAAACAGACTTCTTCCGTGCGGGAGCTAGGGAAAGTCATCCCTTAAATAGGCAGGAACGCGCTAGTATTCTACTGTGCGCGTGCAGTTCAAATCATAGAGCTATTCAGCTCCGTAAGGTACATGAAATCATAACCGAAAATGACTTAATGCTTTAATATAATCGAAAAATGATTTTACAATAGTGCAGCACACGGTCGACCTACAAAGGCGCGTTGTTTAGTAATTACATGTAAATCTAGACAAAGTAGGTGAGTGATCAATTCTCCTATATTCTATATTACATGTAGCATTTTTTAAGCGCGGTAGCATGCCAGGTCCGCTTTATTGGATTTTCCTTAAGCCCTGCCAGTTTGTAAGTTCCAGTGTTACTGATCCCAATGACCTTATAAGGTCCTTCCCAATTTGGCCCCAACTTCCCAGTGTTTTGGGCCCTGCTTGCATAGTTGTCGCGCCACATAAGATCTCCTACCTTGTAAGTTCTTGCCCTCACGCGCTTGTCGTAATATTTTGCAATGCGTTGCGTATTGGTGGCTTCACGGATTGCTGCCATTTCCCTGCGTTCCTCCGCATAATTCAGATTAGTGCGCAGCCTTTCGTCATTTTCACCCTCACTGTATGACATGACTCTTTCTGTCGGGATGGTTATTTCTGCTGAGATTATTGGCTCTGAACCGTATACCAAGCTGAACGGTATCTCTCCTGTGCTGTTCTTGTGCGTTGTTCTATTCCGCATTCCCTGCGCCCTTTGGGAAAGGTCCAACTATATCTATAGCCCATTTGCAGAACGGCCAGACCGACGTGATGGGTATCATAGGGTGTTGTGGCGCCCTGCTAACAGGTGCGTGCAATTGGCATTCCTGGCAAACTCTTATCCTCTCTGTTGTGTCAGCGTACATTCAAGGCCAATAATACCCTATCCGTTTAATCCTCTCGGTGACTGTCCTCGACCCAGAATGTAACCCGCAAGATCCTTTGTGAATCTCGACAATAATAAGAGCGGCCTCTTTGGGTCCCATGCAGCGTAGGGATGCGCCTAGATAAGATTTTCGATATAGGATTTCCCCTCGTAGCTCGTAATTTGGCGCTTTCACCCTGATCTTCATTGCTTCCTTCTATCCTTAAGGTAAAGACCCGGTCTGCAGAAATTCTATGATGTCCATCATCCAAGTCGCTTCTTCTTCTTTAACGGACGCAATCGTTGTCTCCGACTCGATGGATTTCTTGAAAACTTGCTCCACTAAAAATATCTTGTTTTCCAGATGGTTGAAGGTGAGAGCTGCCAGCTTACTGAGTACATCCGCCTGCTTGTTCTAACTCCTAGGGATTTGACTGATCCTGAAGTCAATGAATGTATCAGCTAGAGAGTGGATCAGGGCCAGATATGATTGCATAGATTTATCGTTGGCGTCGAACTTGCCATTTATCAAATTAGGGACTAATTGTGAATCCACGTAGGCTTGTAGCTTCCTTACTCCCAACTCTCGGGCTATACGCATCCCTACTAGTAGCGCTTCATATTTTGCCTCGTTGTTTGTTACCTTAAAGTTGAACCGCAGCGCGTATGTATGCACTTCTCGATGCGGACATGTAAGAATTAAACCTGCACCAGTGCTCTCAAAGCTTGCTGCTCCATCGGTATAGAGCTCCCAAATTTCTGGGGAAGGCGCGAGGAGTTGTTCAGGGTCGAAGATTACTGGCATGTCAGCGGCTGTTTCGGCCAGATAATCAGCCATCACTTGTCCCTTGATAGCGCTTCTGGCACAGTACGCGATTTCATGCTTGCCTAGCTCTATTGCCCATTTAGTTAGCCTCCCGGATATTTCTGGCTTGTAGAGTAGTTGTCGAATAGGTTGGTCAGTGAGTACCATAATCTGATGCGCTTGGAAGTACCTGCGTAAACGACGGGAAGTAACGACAAGCGCGTATACGAGTTTTTCTATGGGGAGATAGTTCAACTCACTTCCTGATAATGCTTTGCTGACGAAATATATTGGCATTTGGGCGTCTCCCCGCTCGACAACTAAGACGGAGCTAACAGCTTCCTTAGATGCCGTAAGGTAAAGTATCAGGGTTTAACCTGCGATAGGCGCTGTTAATGTGGGGAGATCTTTGAGGAGCGCCTTCATCTCTTGGAATGCCTTTTCTGCCTCGTCGGTCCATTTGAAATCTAACTTTTTAGCGCAGTCTTTCAGGGTATGGAAGAACGGGAGCGATCTTTCAGCGGCCTTAGACAGGAATCGCGTTAATGCAACCAATTTCCCATTGAGGCTTTGAACTTGCTTTTTTGTTTTAGGAGAGATTATTTTCTCAATTGCTTCTATTTTCTTGGGGTTTGCTTTGATTCTGCGCGGAGTCACGATGTGCCCTAGGAAGTTCCCTTCTTCTTCCCCAAAGCTACACTTGGCAGGTTTGAGCTTCATATTGATGCTCCTGAGCGTGTTAAATGTTTCGAGGATATCTGCTAACAATTGCTCCTCGGTGTTGCTTTTGATGACGAGGTCATCAACATACGCCTCAAGGTTGCGCCCAATTTGTTTAGCAAATGTTGTATGTATAGTGCGCTGATAAGTAGCACCCGCGTTTTTCAGTCCAAAGGGCATTTTGGTGTAACAGTATATCCCTTGGTATGTGTGGAACGCGGTCTTCTCTTCGTCTTCTTCCGCCATTTGTATTTGGTGATATCCTTTGTAGGCGTCTAGGAAGCACTTAAACCTAAAACCAGCGAGCGACCCAACTTTCCAGTCTATCTCTGACAGCGGATAATTGTCCTGCGGCAAGTAATGATGCGCATAGCCCATCAGAATTTGTTCTTGGGCTTGCACTTGACTTTAGCCCATGGAGAAGCCCATAAGTCTCCCAAATGCCCTAATACCTCCTCTATAAATAGAGGAGTCCTCCCACTCATTTCTCCATCTCATCTTTCTCTCTCTACCTTCTCTCCACTCACTCTCTCTAAAGGGTTTTTGCCTCCTAGGCTTTTTTTCCTCACGGTCTCGACTACCCGATCTAACTGGACGGCCTTCAACCATTAACCACCCTCTCGAGATCATCATCATTCGGGTTATCACGGTATCCGGACCGGAGTGTTGATGTCGTTGAACCCCAAAAACCCCTCTTTCGTTGATCCAAGTGTAGTTCTGTCAACGGCGCAAATCTATGCTTGATCAATTGGCGTCATCCGTGGGACGCGCTACAAGAAGTTTCGTGTTCCTACTATCAAACGAGTTAACGAGTCAGATCTGATTCACACTTGTAAGTATTTATCCCTTTCACATATCAGTTTCTGATTTAACACTCATGGTCAGTGGTGTTAATGTGGGATTAAAAGAAAGTTTGGTTTATTTTTTACGATTAATAGAAAGTAATCAAATTTTTTAATAAACATCTTTTAGATCCCGATACAACAACACTGAATTATTTTTATTGCTACAAGAGATTAACTCTCTTTTAGAAGGTGCGTGGACCCTCAAAACAAATAGAGACCACATGCACCTGATTCCTTTTCCAAATATATACATATACATATACATAATTAAAAGAAAATACGGTGAGGAAAATTATAGAACCACCCAAACTTTAAACGTATTAAATGAATCACAATTAATTTATCAAATGATAACCGAGACGAGTTCGGAGCGCTTCGTATGGTATCTGTTAGAGGCGCACATCGTGCGCAAGCGGTGCACATATAATAAGGCGCTTATTCAACATTAATTTATCGCTAAAAATCAACCACACACCACTAAGGATGATGATCTGCGCAAGTCTGTGTGCACGATGGCTTGCCCCGCATTTAGCTCGCTCGCGCACCTTGGTTTGGGCGCATCGGCTAGCTCTCGCACGATGGTTTGCTCGTGCACGTTGGCTTACCCCGCATTTAGCTCGCTCGCGCACATTGGTTTCGGCACATCGGCTAGCTCGCGCACGCTGGTTTGCTTGTCTACGTTGGTTCGCCCGCATTTAGCTCGCTCGCACACGTTGGTTAGATCGCGCACTACTTGGGTTAGCTCGCACGCGTTGGGTAGCTCGCTCATGAAAGTGGCGCATAAAGGTGTGCAAGAATTAATGGTGACGCATAAAATTAAATCATGAAGTTTGGCACATGATTGTTAACGCATGAATGTGCGACAACCAATTTGATGGTTATATACGACGCTAACGACCTTGTCTTCAATTGTGATCATCGCGCAACTCACACGCATTCATTATGCGTGACACTACACTTAAACGTGATGCGAAACATCCGCACAATGGAACATTAAACTTGAATGTTAGGTGCTGATCACCCCAAGCTTTGCATACAACACAATACACACACCTCATATGCGTGCCCCATGCTCACTTGATCTGTGCGAATATATTTTTACTCAATATGTGGTGCAACACATGGGACTTCTAAGCGAGGTTCGTAATAGCTACAAGACTATCTTGTTTGATCTTCAATTTGTGTGGTAAGTACATTTACCTGTCTTTAATTCACGTTTATATATGTTAGACATAAGTACGCTGTTGGTTTTATTTTTTGATAGAAAAAATTGATATGGTTACTTTGTGAAAGATGTTATCCCACATAGGTGGAAGGAGAAAGTTGGAGGTAGGTGACTTGGTTATAAAAGGAGGGCTAAGTCTTCATTCCAATTTGCACCAATCAATACACTTTAAGTATTTGATTATTTCTTTCTTTCTTACTCTTGATTGAGAGTTGTATTAGTTAAATATTTTGGAGAGTGTAGTTGGTTTAAGAGAGTCGTCTATATCATTGTAACAATTTGTGATATAGTGTATTTCTCTCTTTGGGATCCGGTGGTTTTTCTCCTGTTTTAGAGTTTCCACGTTAAATCTTGTGTTGTGTATTGTTCATATTTCTTTACTATTATTGTTGGGCTGAGTTGTAACATCCCGTTTTTCCGTACATGTCTAAAGGTACATATTTAATCGTTTGTACGCTTACAACTCATTCTTTATGTGATGAAATGAAATAATTTGTGTTAGTTGATGTGTGAATATATATATATATATATATATATATATATATATATATATATATATATATATATATATATATATATATATATATATATATATATATATAATATATGCAAATATAAGCATATGCAAGGGCTTTTGTTGATGTTAAGTCATGTGAGACTTACAGATGAAGTTTAGATGTGTATAGGAAGTGAGAAAGAAGCGTCCAAGTCAAATAATTAATTGTTAGTTTGTTGCCGAGAAACTGGTTAGGCCACGCCTAATGGCGCGTCGCGATGACCATTGCCGCGCCACGGCACCTCTAGCAAACTAGAGTCAGGAGGCATGCTAAGAAGGGTCGATTTTTCCTTTATATGTCGCGCCGCGGAGAAGAAGGTCGCGCCGCGACCAATAACTAGAATCTGAGTCAGGAGGAGTTTAAACAGCTCAAATTTTTACGTTGTTCGTCACGCCGCGGCAATCGGGGTCGCGCCGCGACGTTTCTGGCAGGCTGACTCCGAATCTTGTTTAATTTAAAAGAGTTTTAGGGGTAGTTTGGTAATTTCACGTGTAGATCTGATGGGAGCATTAAATCTCCACCACTTATCCATTTTATTCATTTTCAGTTCTATTTTCTTTCCCCATTTACTCTCAAAACATAAAACCCATTTAATTTCAAAGTGAGAATTGAGAGTGAAGATTTGTGAATCAATCTTTGGAGGAAGAATTAAAGTTGTTCTCCTTGTTCTTAGCTACGAGTGGATAGTGTTGATAAGTCTTAACCCCATGTTTTGAGTTTTAGTTAATTTATGGCTAGGGTTTGGCCATTAGAGGCTTGTAAGACCCAATTGGGGGTTAAATGGGTGAACTTGGGTTATGTTGATGTAAGGAAAACCCAAATGACTGTAACCTAGGGTTTGGTCTTGTGAATTGAGGTTGTAAGTGTCAAATGGTGTTGTTAGTCACTATTACACTTTTAAATTGATGAAAGAATTGTTAATGAGTTTAGTTTGACTTGATTTGTGAGTCTAAGTGTTAAAACGGGTCAAATGAGTAATGGTTGACCTAATTGGGCGAAATGGGTATGAAATACCCTAAGTCGGTGTTTAGTAGACTTTGAATCACTAGCTTTAGTGATTAAAGATGAGTCTTGGCCATTTATGGGCGGTTTTGGTGTAGTTGAGTTATTTAATGCAATTGGGTCATTAAATGCTCAAGTGTAAGTATTGTGGTTAGTTCCACAAGTTGTGTATTGAATGTGTACTTAATGTATTAGGTACTTTGTTTTGAAGTTTCAGAAGTGCACAATCATCATCTTGGTGTTAAGGTGAGTGGAATAATTATGCGTGTACGTATATAATGTATTTATTTGTGTAGTGTGAATGTGGTATTGTCGCGGTGTTTAAGACACCACATTCTAAGTAACGAGTAGTATTGTCGCGGTGTTCAAGACACTACTCATTGTTTTGATTGACATGTGATATTGTCGCGGTGTTCAAGACGCCACATTGTCATGGGAGTGGAATTGTCGAGGTGTTCAAGACACCACTCATTGTTTTGATTGACATGTGGAATCATCGAGGTGTTCAAGACGCCACATTGTCATGGGGGTGAGTTAGTCGCTGTGTTTAAGACATCACCATGGGGATTAGTGATTACGCGGTGTTTAAGTAACACTAATGGATGTTATGAACTCCGACGGTCTTTCAAGTACCGTTCCCTTGTATGATTGGTTAACCATGGTTGTGTAAATTGTATTTAGCATATTAAATTGTGAACTATATGCTATTAATGTTGCTAGCTTATCGTGAAATGCGGATAGTAGTTTATGCATGATGTTTGCATGGTTGTTGAAATGCTAGCTTGTATGCGATATTGTGTAAGTGATTGCAAGTAAGTAGGTTATATATGAGCATGTATAATTATTGCATTCACTAAGCGTTAGATTACCCCTATCATTGTTTATCTTTTTAGATGCAGGTGCTGAGAATGGAAAGGGGGTTGTTGGATACTAGTTCCCCATGTTGGTTTGTGTTGAAGCTTTTGAAGTCGACCTAGCATTTGTGGGTAGTTTAGCCCCAAACCATGCTCGGGTGTAGTTTGGATTAAAACTATCATTTTAAATGGGTCGAACTTGTATTACATTTAATTAATGGCCTTCGAGCCTATTGTAAACATTTAACTTGTGTCATTGTTTGAATGAGTTGTATGTAACCGTTATTTTGGCGCAAATGGGTTATTTATTTTTAAAAAAAAATTTACTCGTATTAAATACGGGTTGGGTTGTTTCAAGTGGTATCAGAGCATGGTCTAAGGGATTTAGGCGACTTGAGATAGGTGCCTAGACTTAGACTTTATTGTGTGGGCGCTTATTGCGGGACTTGTAGGACTTCGGGTCGGATTGGAAATTGTTAGTGCATAGGTATGTGAACTAACCTTACGCTATTTGTTTTGTGTTGTATTTGCAATCATCAAGCGAGATAGACGTTGTACTAGTGAGTTAATGCGATGTGCTCGCTTAGTAATGACTAGCTACCATTATTACGGGTGCAAATCGTGTCAAACAAGCGATGTACGATGATTGTTGAGCAAGATGGGGCGGTAAGGTGTATATGTGCATATATATATATATATATATATATATATATATATATATATATATATATATATATATATATATATATATATATATATATATATATATATGTGTGTGTGTGTGTGTGTGTGTGTTATGTCTTTTCGTTTCGATGTTTAACCTCTTCCGTTTTATAGAATGAAGATGAGAAACGGACACGACACCGATAATGGGGGCACGAGCGAGGACCCCGAGTTCACGGCCAAGGTTGAGGCCATTTTGAAAAGTCATCATGCGTCTTTCCTAGAAGATGTTAAGAAGATGTTTCTGGATACGATTTACGATCAATTAGTCAACGTAGTAAAGAAGCAAATTAAATTTGTCATTCAAGAGGACAATGTTGGGAGACGAGACTTTTTCTATAAGAATTTTAAAGATGCTCAACCTTCTACTTTTGAGGGCGAACGGGACCCACTTAAGAGTGCCCGGTGGATCTCCGACATGGAGGGGGCTTTTCGTACTTGTGAATGCCCTCTTGATAAAAAGATGAGGTACGGTTGTAGCATGTTGAGGGGCGATGCCAAGTTATGGTGGGACGCGAAGATCCAATTTTATGGTGAAGAACAATGCATGAAATTCACTTGGGATAAATTCAAGGCAGAATTTTTCAACGAATACCGAACTTCGGCCGATCTTACAAGGCTTAAGGACGAATTACGTTCCTTGAGGCAAGGGTCGATGGATTTGAACACTCTCAAATCCGTTTTCTTGTCCAAGACCCAATTTTGCCCGGAGTATGTCGGGAATGATAAAAAGTTGAAGGAAGACTTCTATCGAATCTTGAATGATAGTTATCAAGAAAAGATTAGTGTAAACGTGGTGAAAAGCTTCGATGAGTTGTTCAATATGGCCAAAGGTTTTGAGGCGCCCGTGTTAAGAAAGAGTGGCTTTACTTTTGGCAAGAGGAAGTTCGAAGAAACAAGTCATTCGAACAAGAAGAGTAAGGGTGCAACCGAGAGTGTCGGTAGTGTGAAGAAAAGTGTTCCCCGGAGAGTTCCGTTATTCTTGTCACAATTGTGGACGAAAGGGACATATGGCCCGTGATTGCACCAACCCTCCTTCTATAACCAAACTCACTTGTTATAATTGTGGTAAAGAAGGGCACAAGAAGCCGGAATGTCCCAATTTGAACAATGATCATGTTAATAAATTTGAGAAAGCGGCGGGTACGGCTAGGGGTCGCAACTACTTGATGACGAATGAAGAAGCCAAACAATCCAATGAAGTCGTCTCAGGTACTTTCATGGTTAACTCTAGTCCGGCACGTATACATTTTGATAGTGGTGCTAACTTGTCGTTTGTATCTCCAAGATTTGTGCCTAAGTTGAATAAACCGCTAGCTAAGTTAAGTCATCCGGTAGAAGTCGAAATAGCGGATGGTAAAACGGTGCTAGGGGTTGATGTTTGTAAAAATTGTAATGTTGTGTTTGGTACCGAAACTTTTGAAATCGATCTCATTCCGATGACTTTGGGTGATTTTGATATTGTTGTTGGTATGGATTGGCTCGATCGTAATAGATCCGATATTGCATGCCATGATAAATTCATTCGTGTGAAGACCCCAAGTGGGGGAGAGTTAATTATTCATGGCGATAAGCGAAGAAGACTTGTGCCGATATGCACATTTGCACGGGCACGTCGTTTCCTTGTTAGTGGTGGCATGACTTTCCTTGCCCATGTTGTTGATACTCGTGATGAGCCACCACCCATTCGTGAAATTTTGGTGGTAAATGAATTTGAAGACGTTTTTTCGGATGAGTTACCGGGTGTTCCGGCAGAAAGACAAGTTGAATTTCACATTGAGTTGGTTCTGGGGGCTACCCCCATTGCTAAAACTCATTGTCGTTTAGCACCGACAGAAATGCAAGAGTTGTTAAATCAAACCCAAGAGTTGCTTGAAAAGGGTTTTATTCACCCGAGCTCCTAGCCATGGGGTGCTCCGGTTTTATTTGTGAAGAAGAAGGATGGTAGTATGCGGATGTGCATCGACTATCGGGAGTTGAACAAAGTGACCATCAAGAATCGTTATCCATTGCCTCGGATTGACGATTTGTTTGACCAACTCCAAGGTGCAACGTATTTTCTAAGATTGACTTACGGTCCGGCTATCACTAAGTGCGGGTCCGTGAGGAAGATTTAGAGAAGACGGCTTTCCGAACTCGTTACGGGCATTTTGAGTTTGTGGTTATGCCTTTTGGTCTTACGAATGCACCGGCAGCATTCATGGATCTCATGAACCGAGTGTGCCAACCTATGTTGGATAAGTCGGTAATTGTGTTCATTGACGACATACTTGTTTATTCAAAGAGTATGAAGGAACATGAGCACCATTTGCGTGAAGTGTTGAAGACGTTACGGAAGGAGAAGTTGTATGCTAAATTCTCCAAATGTGAATTTTGGCTAAGGGAAGTTCAATTCCTTGGCCATATTGTGAATAAAGAAGGTATTCAAGTAGATCTGGAGAAGATAGAAACGGTAAAGAGTTGGGGAAAACCGACTACGCCTACAGAAATTCGGAGTTTTCTCGGGTTGGCCGGTTATTATCGTCAGTTTATCCAAGACTTTTCTAAAATTGCTTCTCCTTTGACGAAGTTAACAAGGAAGAACGTGAGGTTTAATTGGGAAAACGAGCAAGAAATTACTTTCCAATTGTTGAAGGAAAAATTGTGTCAAGCTCTGGTGTTGGTATTACCAGAAGGAATTGAAGATATGACGGTTTATTGTGATGCTTCATTAAATGGAATCGGGTGTGTTCTAATGCAAAGAGGTAAAGTCATCGCTTACGCCTCTCGACAATTAAAGGAACACGAAAAGAGATACCTGACTCATGATCTTGAATTGGTGGCGGTGGTACATGCGTTGAAAATTTGGCGCCACTACTTGTATAGTGTCAATTGTACGATTTATGTAAGACCCGTTTATTTGTCGTGTACATAAGTGTAATTAAGATGCTTGAAGTGGGGTTTTGTTGTACATATCTTAAAAAAAAAAAGAGACAGATTCTGGTCTGGGAGTTTTGCGCGCCGCGCGTCCATATGGCGCGCCGCGCCGATGCACTGTGACAGATTCCTTTTTTTTCTTTATTTAGATATTTTGAGGGCAAATTGGTAAAATCACAAGGAATCCGACTTTAAGGCTTTAGACCAGTTGGTGGAGCCTCATTAACTCCATTTCCATCTACTTCAACCTCATCCATTCAATTTTAGAGAGAGAAGATTTTTCTAGAGTGAGAGAGCTCAAAACAAAGAAGAAGAAGGTTGAATCGGGTCTAAGTGCAAGCATTAAAGTTGTTCATCTTTCCTCTAGCTGCGTTTTGGTGGTAGTGGTATGCTCTAATCTTGATTTCTTGATTTTAATTTGATTAAGGGTTAGGGTTTGGGGTAAGTGATGAACTTAAAACCCATTTGTTGTTGAATTGGGTGTTTTGGGTGAATTTGGGTCATGTAGACTCAAAGATGACTAACTAGGGTTTTCAAAGTGTTAAATTGATGTTTACGAACTCAAATTAGTTAGTAAATTGTTAGCACACCTATATATGTGTAAATGGGTGATGTGTGGATTAGTGGATGACCCGAAATGGGTGTGTTGACCTTAAATTGGTCAAATGGGTCAAAATGGACCTAAGTTAGTTAATGTTTGTGATTAATGCATAAACCTTGTGTTGAAGTGTGTTTTAAACCTATCTTGGCTAATATTAGGGTTTTGGTGTGAGTTGACCCGATTTTAGGGTTAAGTGTCCAAATGGGTCAAAATGACCTAGTAATGGTGAGTGTTGTGAGTTTGACCAGCTTGAATGGTTGATTGATTATATGTACATTATAATAGGTGTGTTACCTTGAAGATTCAAGCTTGGTTTATTGATTCACCGAAGGCGTAAGGTGAGTGGAATAAGTATACATGTACGTATATGATGTGTTTACTTGTAGAAATGGATATGTGTTGTCCAAGTTAGTGATATATGCGTTGTACGCTAACGGTTTTAAGAACGGATATATGTTGTCCAATTTAATGTTATATGTGTTGTACACTAATGATTTATGAATGGATATGTGTTGTCCAATTTAGTGTTATATGTGTTGTACACTAACGATTTTATAAACGGATATGTGTTGTCCAAGGGTTAGTGATATATGTGTTGTGCACTAACGGTTGTTATGAACACCGATGGGAAATTTGAGTACCATTCCTATTACGATTGGTTAACCATGGTTATTGCGTTGTAGTGTAAGCATATTATATTTGTTCAAGTTAAATATGCTATTGTTATGCTAGCTTGGTATTTGGAGGTTATAGCTTGTATTTATGGCGATAAGCTAATTGTGTTTACTAGCATGTATACGGTATGCGTGTAAGTGTTTGCAAGTAGATATATTATATATGTATGTGTATAATTATTGCATTCACTAAGCTTTGCGTACCCTCTCGTTGTTTACCTTTTTATAGGTTCGGTTGTGGACAAGGGTAAGGGCATTATTTTGGAGTAGAGTTCCCGCTTTGTTGATAGGGGATGCCTTTTTGGAAGTGTTGGCTTTTTGGAGTTTAACCGAGACTTGGGTAGTTTAACCCCAAACACCATGCTCGTTGAGTCGTTTGGCATTTAAACTTTTTGGTGGTCGAAACTCATGATTATGTATTAAACTTGTAATTTGGGTTGTGTGGGCCCCGCTTCGTAAAACTAATTTTATTAATGGAATGTGTTAGTTTTACATATATGAATTTGTGGTTGAAAGCGTTTTGTCTAATTATGCCGGGAAAAGGTCAAACATTTTCGTGATTTTGACTTTCGGAGACATCGGGCTGCCCAGGCCATTCTGCGCGCCGCGCGAATGCCTGGCGCGCCGCGCCACTAGCTGAACAGCAAAAAATAAATTTTTTTGTGACATTTTAAGCGGGTTTGTTCGTGGTTTGGTTTGGGTTGTTACAAGTGGTATCAGAGCATGGTCTAAGGGATTTAGTTGACTTGAGATAGGTGCCTAGACTTAGACTTAATTGTGTATGCGCTTTATGCGGAACTTGTAGAAGACGGGTCGGACTGGGAGTTGATTAGTGCTTAGGTTTATGTGAACTAACCTTGCGCTAATTGTTTTGTGTTGTGTTAGCAATCATCAAGCGAGATAGACGTTGTACTAGCAAGTTAATGCGACGTGCTCGCGTAACAATGATTAGCTACCATTGTTACGGGTTCAAATCGTGTCAAACAAGCGATGTACGATGATTTTTGAGCAAGATGGGGTAGTGTGGTGTATATGTATATACATATGTGTTAAGTCCTTTCGTTTCGTTGTTTAAATCTTTTCCGTTTTATAGAATGAAGATGAGAAATGGACACGACACCAATGATGGAAGTACGAGTGAGGACGTTGAGTTCACGGCCAAAGTTGAGGCCATCTTTAAACGTCAAAAAGCGAAGTTTCTCGAAGATATTAAAAAGATGTTCCTAGACACGATTGACGAGCAACTAGTCAATGTGGTAAAGGAGCAAGTTAAGGCCGTTCTTCAAGAGGATAATGTGGGGAGACGGGACTTCTTCTATAAGAATTTCAAGGACTCTCAACCTCCCACCTTCGATGGTGAACGGGACCCACTTAAGAGTGCCCGTTGGATCTCCTATATGGAGGGAGCTTTTCGTACGTGTGAATGCCCTCTTGATAAAAAGACGAGATATGGTTGTGGCATGTTAAGAGGTGATGCTAAATTGTGGTGGGACGCGAAAATCCGACTTTATGGCAAAGGACAATGCAGGGAGTTCACATGGGATGAATTCAAGGTGGAGTTTTTCGATGAATACCGAACTTCGGCCGATCTTACTAGGCTTAAGGATGTTCCTTGAGGCAAGGGTCTATGGATTTGAACACTCTCAAATCCGTGTTTTTGTCCAAGACCCAATTTTTCCCGGAGTATGTCGGGAATGATAAAATGTTGAAAGAAGATTTCTATCGAATCTTGAATGATAACTATCACGAGAAAATTAGTGTGAACGTGGTGAAGAGCTTTGATGAATTGTTCAATATGGCGAAGGGTTTTGAAGCGCTTGTGTTGAGAAAGAGTAGTTTTACTTTTGGTAAGAGGAAGTTCGAGAATTCGAGTCAATCGAGCTTTTCCAACAAAAAGAACAAGAAGGGCTCCGAAAGTGTTAATAGTGTGAAGAAAGGTGGCTCCGGTGGTCATGTACCCATTTGCTATACTTGTGGGCAAAAAGGTCACATCTCTCGTGATTGCCCCAACTCACCTTCCACACCCAAATTTACTTGTTTCAATTGTGGTAAAGAAGGGCACAAGAGGCCCGAGTGTCCCGAGTTGCGCAATGATAATGTTAAGCGGTTAGAAAAGGCGGCGAGTACGGCTAGGGGTTGAAATTATTTGATGACCAATGATGAAGCCAAACAATCGAAATAAGTTGTCTCAGGTACTTTCATGGTTAACTCTAATCCGGCACGAATCCTATTTGATAGTGGTGCCAATTTATCGTTTGTTTCTCCAAGATTCGTGTGATGACCGGGGAATTTCCGACCAAATTTAAACCTAATCTTAATATGAATTCGACACGATAAGCAAAGTCTATAAAGTTGAGTCTCAAATTTTTTGAACTATTTTATGTAATCAATTACCTTTCGACTATCCCCGACGATTCACGAACAATTGTGTGTAAATATATATATATATATATATATATATACATATCTATATATTTATATATACATGAAGATAAAAATATAAGCATATATTAATTTGAATGAATATAAAATCATTTAACCAATTGAATTAAATATGTAGAGTAATATACAAAATAGATATGATGTTATTAAAATAAATATAAAATACATATGAATTCTGTACAAAAATTTATCTCATATGTATGTTGTAATACATATAATATATACTTAAATACGTTATCATATGTTATAAGTGTTACATAATATGTATCACAAATAAAATATAATTACTTCCATTATTAGCACTGATTTTAGTATTATTGATATTATTAATATATTTTATAGTATATATATATATATATGTATATATATATATATATATGAGATCTGATAAACATAATTTGTTATTTAAATCTCCTTATCATTATTAATATTAATATTACTATTATTATTATTATCATTTGTATTACTAATATTATTATGATATATATTATATAGGAATAAGAATTTAAACATGTAAATTGGTATTACTGGTTTTGTGATCATTAAATGTTATCATTAAGAATCATTATTATTATATTATCATTATTATTATTAGTATTATTATTATAAAAATAAAACAAATTATTAACATTAACATTCATAATATCATTATAAACATTATTATAATTATTTGTATCCTTATTCTAAAATACTAGTATTATTTAACGGAAGTATTATGTTATTATTATTATTAATTAATCATATCGATATTATTTATTATTATTAATAGAATTAATATTGTTAATATATTTATATTTATTAAATTGCAAATATTAATTATATGTATAAAAATTTAGAAAGTCAGATTCAATTATATGAATCTGTTTCATGTCTCCATCCGATTCTAATTTTCTTTCGTACTCCATTCCTGTTGACAACCTTTTTTTGCTCATAAATTGTACCATATTCAATCTATAAAGATTTCTTT
The DNA here is from genome assembly GCF_046630445.1 of Rutidosis leptorrhynchoides. NCBI lineage: Eukaryota > Viridiplantae > Streptophyta > Magnoliopsida > Asterales > Asteraceae > Rutidosis > Rutidosis leptorrhynchoides. The sequence continues at coordinate 386,641,131 of NC_092336.1, read as the reverse complement.
TCTGCTATAAAACAAAGCCTGTCAACAACACCAATCAGCTTTTATTTATTTTTATATATCTTCTGTACCTTGTTAAACTTTCGGTCGAACTACATATATGTAAAGCCAACCAAATTCAGTGATAACCAGTACGATACAACCTCACAAATGTCGATTACAAATTACAGAAACAACAAACAACCCTTGTTTGATTTAAAAAATAATAATAATAATAATAAATAGTTCACTGAAGAACCGCTGAACTGACTATTCGTGTTTATTATTTTTTTTGAATTGATTTCAAATAAATTTTTGAAATGTGGGATTGCAGTCTTGATAGGAATATCTCATTTAAGCTTTCTGCAAAGTTTCTAATGCTAATTCCTAATATCGAATTCGAATTGCTGAGTCAAACTATCAATTTCAAAAGTCAACAAAAATTGTTCTTGAGGAAATCCGTGTTTGATTTTATGTTTTTTGATAAATTGATGATCCATAGAGTTTACAGAAACGATTTTAAACTTATTTCATATAGTAATGTTTGTCTAAAACCATCTTAAATTCAAAAACTAAATTTAGAGTTCTTATTTATTTATTTTATTTTTTCGAACAGACCGATGATAATTTCTGTTTAAATTCAATAAGGAATCGATTTTTAATTACAAGATGATTGTGTGGTTGTTTCATAGTAAATACTAAATTAAATAAACGAATCAGCAGGGATTGAGTTCGATCTCTGGTCAGTTCAGGTTAGAAGATGAAGAAATAGATATAGAATAGTCGGGTTAAATAATTTGGGCCAGAGGTTTATATCAGAAAGACAGAAAACGGTTTGAGGGTTAGAGTGTTGTGCGGGAGAGCGAGAGTCTCGGGTTCGAGCCTCGTCTTGGACAAATCTTTTTATGGAAAGCATTTTAATGGTATATATTTTATTTCATTTCCATTATCATTATAATTATAATTATTATTGTTATTATAATTATTATTGTTATTGTTGTTATTATTATTATTATTATTATTATTATTATTATTATTATTATTATTATTATTATTATTATTATTATTATTATTATTAGTATTATTATTATTATTATTATTATTATTATTATTATTATTATTATTATTATTACTACTAAGTATTAGGAATATTATTGCTATTATTATTATTATTATCATTAGTATTAGTATAAGTATTATTTATAGAATTATTATTATATTTAGTATTATTATTATCATTTTTAGGATTATGATTATCATTATTAATTAATGTTATTACTACAAGTATTATAATTATTAATAATATTATTACCATTAAATATAAGTATTATGATAAAAAATTTCATTTATTATGATTATAAATACAAGTATGAATATTATTATTATTATCAATAATAGTTGTATTATTACTATTATCATTAGTAGGATCATTATTGTTATCATTGTTATAAAAATAATATAACTTATCATTATTTTCATTAATATTAGTATTAGTAACACTTTTGTAACTATTAGCATTATTATTGATAATACAAATATTATTATTAATATAATCATTTTTAATAAAGTTATTATTATTATTAATAGTAAATCATTAATATCAACACTATTATTTTTAAGTAAATAACTATTTTGCACATAAAATATACTTATCATACATACTATACTTATATCAAAATTTCACATAAGTATATATATCAATCCTACTAAGGTTATTTATATAAATACTTACAAATAACAAAATATCGATTTTTAAATATAATATTAAATGAATATGTATATAAATATATTAATATAACTATGTAAATATTAACCATTTTGGGATTATATATACAAATTAAATATACATAAGATATAAATTGAGGATATAATAAACAAATTGGTACAGTTACGAGTATATGTTTTAATATATATACACAAATGATATAGGTTCGTGAATCCGAGGCCAACCCTATACTTGTTCAATGTCGTTCTATGTATTTTTACTACAAAATACATTAGGTGAGTTTCATTTGCTCCCTTTTAGTCTTTATATTTTTGGGCTGAGAATACATGCAAATGCTTTATTAACTGTTTTACAATAATTATATGCGTGAGTTTCATTTGCTCCCTTTTACTCTTTATATTTTTGGGCTGAGAATACATGCAAATGCTTTATTAACTGTTTTACAATAATTATATGCGTGAGTTTCATTTGATTCCCTTTTACTCTTTACATTTTTAGGCTGAGAATACATGCAAATGCTTTATTAACTGTTTTACCATATTTCTATGCGTGAGTTTCATTTGCTCCCTTTTACTCTTTACATTTTTGGGCTGAGAATACATGCAAATGCTTTATTAACTGTTTTACAATATTTATATGCATGAGTTTCATTTGCCTTTTTACCCTTTATATTTTTGGGCTGAGAATACATGCGCAACTTTTATAACTGTTTTACGAAATAGACACAAGTAATTGAAACTACATTATATGGTTGAACGATCGAAATTGAATATGCCCCTTTTTAGTCTGGTAATCTAAGAATTAGGGAACATACACCCTAATTGACGAGAATCCTAAATATAGATCTATCGGGCCCAACAAGCCCCATCCAAAGTACCGGATGCTTTAGTACTTCGAAATTTATATCATGTCTGAAGGAGGATCCCGGAATGATGGGGATATTCTTATATGCATATTGTGAATGTCGGTTACCAGGTGTTCAATCCATATGAATGATATTTTGTCTCTATGCATGGGACGTTTGTTTATGAGGAATGGAAATATAAAATCTTGTGGTCTATTAAAATTATGAAATGATTATTTATGTTAAACTAATGAACTCACCAACCTTTTGGTTGACACTTTAAAGCATGTTTATTCTCAGGTACGAAAGAAATCTTCCGCTGTGCATTTGCTCATTCTAGAAATATTACTTGGAGTCATTTATGGCATCTTTCAAAAGAAGTTGTATTCGAGTCGTTGAGTTCATCAAGATTATTATTAAGTCAATTATAGTGGATATATTATAAAATGGTATGCATGCTGTCAACCTTCGATGTAATGAAAGATTGTCTTTTCAAAAACAAATGCAATGTTTGTAAAATGTATCATATAGAGGTCATGTACCTCGCGATGTAATCAACTGTGTAGATCGTTTATAATCGATATGGACTTCATCTGGATGGATTAGGACGGGTCGCTACAGTTGGTATCAGAGCGGTGGTCTTAGCGAACCAGGTCTTGCATTAGTGTGACTAACTAATAGTTGTTTAGATGCATTAGTGAGTCTGGACTTCGACCGTGTCTGCATGTCAAAAGTTTTGCTTATCATTTCGTGTCGAAATCACTTGCTTATCATCCTTAGTCTAGACACATCTTATTGCATTGATTGCATGATTAGTGTATAGAAAAATTCATATCTTAGCATATCTGCTAATTCATATCTTAGCATATCTGTTACTGTAAAATTTGTCTGACAGCTTCCGTAGATTCTTCCGTAACTTATGGGATTTTAGTATTATATATGCATATGTAAATTATGTATTGCAGGGTACTAATCTACATCCTATAATCTAATTCTTACCGAATATAATTCATTTAATCGTACGAGATGAATCCCTCAACCAGTTCGAATCCCTCAGATTTCGATAGCTATTCCGATAGTTATTCCGACAACTATTCCGATATGGATTTCCACTCGAGCTCCGAAAGCAGTGTAACTGGAATGTGTCAACCAATTAGCCATCATTTATTCTGGATGAATTGGATATGGGTTCGTAGTCGACTTAATCAATGGAGACGCGAAGAAGGCGATCCCTTCCACCAACCGAATTCACCTCTTGACAATAAACCTGAAGCGCTTACCGGCGAACCTGTTTGAGACACCATTTTCTCTCATTTTCAGAGTATCTTGTCACGATCATATACTATCTCAGATTCTAAACCTCATTCATCCGCTCGTTCGAACCGACAATCATCCTTATATAATAGAAGAAGTCAACGAGCTTCGCACCCGAGTTGTAGCCTTGGAAAATATAGTGCAAAACGTACCAGCTTCAACAACATCACCGGCACCAACAGTATCACCAATATCAATACCAGTACCACCAACAACCCAAGCTTCAACATCACATGCTTCAACATCTCATTCTGTACCTCAAGTATAATCATCGTTCTACATGACGTTCTACATTTTCGTTCTTCATGATGATTATGTAATCCCTAATGTTTTAGAGATTATGTATTCTAATTCATATGGTAAATCAAATGAGATTAATATCACATTAACTCATTAAATCCATGATTATATCTGAAGAAAATATATATGTATATATATTTTCATAAAGATTGTAATTAAAAATTCTTTTGTACAAACTGTTAATGGTGAAAATATTTTAACGGGTAGGTAATACCCGAGGAATATTTAGATTTCATATTAATAAGTTACATTGTACATTCTTCGAATCTGATTCAACAGTCATTTACTATCCTACTTACAACCACCGAGATACGTATCCGTTCACCACAGAATAACCATATTCATCCAATTTCATATTGGGATTTTGATTTATCAGAATCCAACAAGTGGCATAATGAAGAAAACATTTGACAAAATAAAATTTGTTAGAAACAAACAAATTAACTATGAGAAATTTTGTTAAGAATCCACGCTAACTGTTCCTAGCTAATTGTTCATAGCTAACTGATTACATTTTATTTATCACAATTTAATTATCGCAACTTATATTCTTGCAATTTTATTTATCGTCATTTAATTTCTGTTATTTACTTTACGCACTTTATTTATCGTTATTTAATTTTTGTTATTTATTTTACGCACTTTAAATATCGGGACACGTATACAAGGTTTTGACATATCATATCGACGCATTTATATATATTATTTGGAATAACCATAGACACTCTATATGCAGTAATGAACGAGTTCTCTATACAGGGTTGAGGTTGATTCTACAATAATGTATATAATTTGAGTTGTGATCGAGTATGAGACGAATACGGGTCACGATACGTATTAATTAATTCAAATATTATATATTAAATTATATATGAATTGTTGAATTGCTAACTGTGGACTATCAATCGAGGACTACCAACATTGGACAATTAAAGTGAATTAAAAAATTGATTATAACATATGAAACTAAACAAATCTTCAAGTTTGCCACTTGATTTCACCCTAAAACCTCATTTTTATCTTGACGATTACAATCTGCGTCCAAACCTTTCATAATTCTTGAAAACACCTCAATCGAGAGGATAAACCAACCGCATTTCATCTACGGAAGAAAAGATTGATGCATATAACTTTTCACCTGAGAAACTCTCGGCAACTGAGTAAACGTTTAAAACGTAGCTATGCTAATTTCTTAGTGTTATTATTACCCAAAAAACTTTGCAATCCCTTTCTAAATTAGCAAATTTTGTCACAGCTCCAGCAAGTCAACTTTGACTTTTCGTTCGAAACAACCTTATTATAACCTTGATTTATATGTGTACTCTTTTATTGTTACCGGGGAACCTTTTATTCCACCATATTACCAGCAGATGTACCAGCAACCTCGTCGCTCATTGGTTTAAATCTCTCCGATAATTCACTAAATTTATCTATTGAAGTCTCATCATGTACTCATCCGCACTTTGTAACGAGAATTGCCATACCAAATACCAAGGATCGGCAATTAGTATTTTAAAATCTCGCAGCATGTCTATATCAACAGTTATATGCAAACATATAACATTTATCTCTTAGAATTATGATCTTCCATTCTGAAATTCTGAAAAAGCTGAAATACAGTAGCACAAACTGTACACGACCTTAATTGTCAAAAATTTAATGATAAAGAATGGAGTTTTGGAAACACTCAATAGAAAATTTAGTACCGAAAAGCGGATTATGCAAAACTATGAAGGAAGCCGTGGACAAATCACAAAGAATAAGCTTGACTTCAAAGAATCCAAATGATTCTGTTTCTGATGAAATTTTTAGCGAATACCTTGCTTCCGAATCTAAACCCTTACGGATAAATCTTCTTCATCATCCATCGATATTAGAAATTCCAAGATATCATCGTATCTTTCATTATAAATATCCTCCATATTTCTGAAGATATTTTCATATATATTCTTATCTGAAATCAATAATCTCTTCGTGCTATCAGTGTTACATCATATAGAAACTGTTAGTTTCTATATTCTGTACATTTTCGAGCTTAAAAAAATGAATGTTTTTAAAGTAGTGTTGGGAACTAATGCATGAGTTATTATAATATAATGACACTTGATCAACGTGATTATATTACAGTAAGTCATGCTGAGTTTCTAAATGAAACATGATGATTCACAGATCATAACGTCATCATGTGCCATGTTACACGACTCTTACGTTCTGTCTAATCTATAAACATATCAAGAACATATTTTTCTTGATAGTCCTATCTTTCCTTAAATTCTGGTAATTTGACAAGTCAAATCGTGCTATTACCATTTCTTTCTTAGGGCATTAACGATGTTCATTCTGAAACTTATATCTGCAAATTCTGGACCATTATTCGCTTGACTTAGAGTCGAGAATAGAATAAAAAGACAAAGAGCTCCGAAATATAATAGAGAATATAAAGCCCGATAGCAACCAAAACTACAAACCGTGTATATCAATGCGTATAGCAATATAAAGACACGGGAGAATGAAAAAAAAAACTATAACCCCAAGGTAATGGTAGAAGAAAGTAACTTCTTCTGGTGGTAGATGAAAAAAGGAGAATGATCAATATGAAAGTCAGGAATATATCCAGAATTAAAACTGGATGAAGTATATTGACTGATGATTTGGAAGAATGAATTAAAATATAGAAATTGGAAGTGATGAGAAGTAATGAAACGGAAGAAGTTCATTTTTAGTAAAAATACCAGACAGAGCAATCGAGACAGAGGATCGCATTTAATTATAGAGATCTTATTTCCCATAAATCCCGAAGAATGAGATATTATAGATTTCCAAGATTTTTTTTAAATCCCATGAATTCCGGAATTCAACCCTCTACGTCAAAAGTTAAGACGCACCTTATTTTCTAAATTCAACCATGACTACATCAAAAGTAAAGACGAATATCTATTACCTTATCTCCATCTTTTGTGATAGCTTCACTCGTACGCTTCGAATAATCGAATCGTTTTATCCAAATTATTCAATAATGATAAAACTCTATTTTATCAGCTCATATTCGTCAGGAAAACATATTTATTATTAGCCATGACGACCTCACTCAAATTTCGGGACGAAATTTCTTTAACGGGTAGGTACTGTGATGACCCGGGAATTTCCGACCAAATTTAAACCTAATCTTAATATGAATTCGACACGATAAGCAAAGTCTGTAAAGTTGAGTCTCAAATTTTTTGAACTATTTTATGTAATCAATTACCTTTCGACTATCCCCGACGATTCACGAACAATTGTGTGTAAATATATATATACATATCTATATATTTATATATACATGAAGATAAAAATATAAGCATATATTAATTTGAATGAATATAAAATCATTTAACCAATTGAATTAAATATGTAGAGTAATATACAAAATAGATATGATGTTATTAAAATAAATATAAAATATATATGAATTCTGTACAAAAATTTATCTCATATGTATGTTGTAATACATATAATATATACTCAAATACGTTATCATATGTTATAAGTGTTACATAATATGTATCACAAATAAAATATAATTACTTTCATTATTAGCACTGATTTTAGTATTATTAATATTATTAATTTATTTTATAGTATATATATATATATATATATATATATATATATATATATATATATATATATATATATATATATATGAGATCTGATAAACATAATTTGTTATTTAAATCTCATTATCATTATTAATATTAATATTACTATTATTATTATTATTATCATTTGTATTACTAATATTATTATGATATATATTATATAGGAATAAGAATTTAAACATGTAAATTGGTATTACTGGTTTTATGATCATTAAATGTTATCATTAAGAATCATTATTATTATATTATCATTATTATTATTAGTATTATTATTATAAAAATAAAACAAATTATTAACATTAACATTCATAATATCATTATTATAATTATTTGTATCCTTATTCTAAAATACTAGTATTATTTAACGGAAGTATTATGTTATTGTTATTAATTAATAATATCGATATTATTTATTATTATTAATAGAATTAATATTGTTAATATATTTATATTTATTAAATTGCAAATATTAATTATATGTATAAAAATTTAGAAAGTCAGATTCAATTATATGAATCTGTTTCATGTCTCCATCCGATTCCAATTTTCTTTCGTACTCCATTCCTGTTGACAACCTTTTTCTGCTCATAAATTGTACCATATTCAATCTATAAAGATTTCTTATCTGCTATAAAACAAAGCCTGTCAACAACACCAATCAGCTTTTATTTATTTTTATATATCTTCTGTACCTTGTTAAACTTTCGGTCGAACTACATATATGTAAAGGCAACCAAATTCAGTGATAACCAGTACGATACAACCTCACAAATGTCGATTACAAATTACAGAAACAACAAATAACCCTTGTTTGATTTAAAAAAAATAATACTAAATAGTTCACTGAAGAACCGCTGAACTGACTGTTCGTGTTTATTTTTTTTTTGAATTGATTTCAAATAAATTTTCGAAATGTGGGATTGCAGTCTTGATAGGAATATCTCATTTAAGCTTTCTGCAAAGTTTCTAATGCTAATTCCTAATATCGAATTCGAATTGCTGAGTCAAACTATCAATTTCAAAAGTCAACAAAAATTGTTCTTGAGGAAATCCGTGTTTGATTTTATGTTTTTTGATAAATTGATGATCCATAGAGTTTACAGAAATGATTTTAAACTTATTTCATATAGTAATGTTTGTCTAAAACTATCTTAAATTCAAAAACTAAATTTAGAGTTCTTATTTATTTATTTTATTTTTTCGAACAGACCGATGATAATTTCTGTTTAAATTCAATAAGGAATCGATTTTTAATTACAAGATGATTGTGTGGTTGTTTCATAGTAAATACTAAATTAAATAAACGAATCAGCAGGGACTGAGTTCGATCTCTGGTCAGTTCAGTTTAGAAGATGAAGAAATAGATATAGAATAGTCGGGTTAAATAATTTGGGCTAGAGGTTTATATCAGAAAGACAGAAAATGGTTTGAGGGTTAGAGTGTTGTGCGGGAGAGCGAGAGGTCTCGGGTTCGAGCCTCGTCTTGGACAAATCTTTTTAGGGAAAGCATTTTAATGGTATATATTTTATTTCATTTCCATTATCATTATAATTATAATTATTATTGTTATTATAATTATTATTGTTATTGTTATTATTATTATTATTATTATTATTATTATTATTATTATTATTATTACTAAGTATTAGGAATATTATTGATATTATTATTATTATCATTAGTATTAGTATAAGTATTATTTATAGAATTATTATTATATTTAGTATTATTATCATTTTTAGGATTATGATTATCATTATTAATTAATGTTATTACTACAAGTATTATAATTATTAATAATATTATTACCATTAAATATAAGTATTATGATAAAAAAATTTATTTATTATGATTATAAATACAAGTATGAATATTATTATTATTATCAATAACAGTTGTATTATTACTATTATCATTAGTAGGATCATTATTGTTATCATTGTTATAAAAATAATATAACTTATCATTATTTTCATTAATATTAGTATTAGTAACACTTTTGTAACTATTAGCATTATTATTGATAATACAAATATTATTATTAATATAATCATTTTTAATAAAGTTATTATTATTATTAATAGTAAATCATTAATATCAACACTATTATTTTTAAGTAAATAAATATTTTGCACATAAAATATACTTATCATACATACTATACTTATATCAAAATTTCACATAACTATATATATATCAATCCTACTAAGGTTATTTATATAAATACTTACAAATAACAAAATATCGATTTTTAAATATAATATTAAATGAATATGTATATAAATATATTAATATAACTATGTAAATATTAACCATTTTGGGATTATATATACAAATTAAATATACATAAGATATAAATTGAGGATATAATAAACAAATTGGTACAGTTACGAGTATATGTTTTAATATATATACACAAATGATATAGGTTCGTGAATCCAAGGCCAACCCTATACTTGTTCAATGTCGTTCTATGTATTTTTACTACAAAATATATTAGGTGAGTTTCATTTGCTCCCTTTTACTCTTTATATTTTTGGGCTGAGAATACATGCAAATGCTTTATTAACTGTTTTACAATAATTATATGCGTGAGTTTCATTTGCTCCCTTTTACTCTTTATATTTTTGGGCTAAGAATACATGCAAATACTTTATTAACTGTTTTACAATAATTATATGCGTGAGTTTCATTTGATTCCCTTTTACTCTTTACATTTTTGGGCTGAGAATACATGCAAATGCTTTATTAACTGTTTTACCATATTTCTATGCGTGAGTTTCATTTGCTCCCTTTTACTCTTTACATTTTTGGGCTGAGAATACATGCAAATGCTTTATTAACTGTTTTACAATATTTATATGCGTGAGTTTCATTTGTCTTTTTACCCTTTATATTTTTGGGCTGAGAATACATGCGCAACTTTTATAACTGTTTTACGAAATAGTCACAAGTAATTGAAACTACATTATATGGTTGAATGATCGAAATCGAATATGCCCCTTTTTAGTCTGGTAATCTAAGAATTAGGGAATAGACACCCTAATTGACGCGAATCCTAAAGATAGATCTATCGGGCCCAACAAGCCCCATCCAAAGAACCGGATGCTTTAGTACTTCTAAATTTATATCATGTCCGAAGGAGGATCCCGGAATGATTGGGATATTCTTATATGCATATTGTGAATGTCGGCTACCAGGTGTTCAATCCATGTGAATGATATTTTGTCTCTATGCATGGGACGTTTGTTTATGAGGAATGGAAATATGAAATCTTGTGGTCTTTTAAAATTATGAAATGATTATTTATATTTAACTAATGAACTCACCAACCTTTTGGTTGACACTTTAAAGCATGTTTATTCTCAGGTACGAAAGAAATCTTCCACTGTGCATTTGCTCATTCTAGAAATATTACTTGGAGTCATTTATGGCATCTTTCAAAAGAAGTTGCATTCGAGTCGTTGAGTTCATCAAGATTATTATTAAGTCAATTATAGTGGATATATTATAAAATGGTACGCATGCTGTCAACCTTCGATGTAATGAAAGATTGTCTTTTCAAAAACAAATGCAATGTTTGTAAAATGTATCATATAGAGTTCAAGTACCTCGCGATGTAATCAACTGTGTGGATCGTTTATAATCGATATGGACTTCGTCCGGATGGATTAGGACGGGTCGCTACAATTCGCGCCTAAGTTAAATAAACCGCTAGTTAAGTTAAGTTGTCTGGTAGAAGTTGAAATAGCGGATGGCAAGACGGCGCTAGTGGGTGATGTGTGTAAAAATAGTAACGTTGTGTTTGGTGCCGAAAGTTTTAAAATCGATCTCATTCCGATGACTTTGGGTGATTTTGATATCGTCGTTGGTATGGATTGCCTCGATCGTTATAGAGCTGATATCGCATGCCATGATAAGTTTATTTGGGTAAAGACCCCAAGTGGGGAAGAGTTAATTATTCACGGCGATAAACGAAGAAGACTTGTGCCGATATGTTCTTTTGCACGGGCACGTCGTTTTCTTGTTAGTGGTGGCATGGCTTTTCTTGCCCATGTCATTGATACTCCTGATGAGCCACCACCTATTCGTGAAATTCCGGTGGTTAGTGAATTCGAAGAGGTTTTTCCCGACGAGTTACCGGGTGTTCCGGCGGAAAGACAAGTTGAATTTCGCATTGAGTTGGTTCCGAGAGCTACTCCCATTGCTAAAACTCCTTATCGTTTAGCGCCAACGGAAATGCAAGAGTTGTTAAATCAAACCCAAGAGTTGCTTGAAAAGGGTTTTATCCGACCGAGTGCTTCACCATGGGGCGCTCCGGTTTTATTCGTAAAGAAGAAGGATGGTAGTATGCGAATGTGCATTGATTACCGGGTGTTGAATAAAGTAACGATCAAGAATCATTATCTATTGCCTAGGATTGACGATTTGTTTCACCAACTCCAAGGTGCGACGTATTTCTCAGAGATTGACCTACGGTCCGGCTATCACCAAATGCGGGTCCGTGAGGAAGATATCGAGAAAACGGCTTTTCGAACGCGTTATGGGCATTTTGAATTCGTAGTTATGCCTTTCGGTCTTACGAATGCACCGGCGGCATTCATGGACCTTATTAACCGAGTGTGCCAACCTATGTTGGACAAGTCGGTGATTGTGTTCATTGACGACATACTAGTCTACTCAAAAAGTATGAACGAACATGAACGACATTTGCGTGAAGTATTGAAGACGTTACGAAAGGAGAAGTTGTATGCTAAGTTCTCCAAATGTGAATTTTGGCTAAGGGAGGTTCAATTCCTTGGCCACATTGTGAACAAACACGGTATACAAGTAGATCCGGGGAAGATAGAGACGGTGAAGAGTTGGAGACAACCGACTACGCCTACGGAGGTCCGAAGTTTTCTCGAATTGGCCGGTTATTATCGTCGGTTTATCCAAGACTTTTTTAAGATCGCTTCTTCATTGACGAAGTTGATAAGGAAGAACGCGAGATTTAATTGGGAGAACGAGCAATAAATTGCTTTTCAATTGCTAAAAGAGAAGTTGTGTCAAGCTCCGGTGTTAGTATTGCCGGAAGGAGTGAAAGACATGACGGTTTATTGTGATGCTTCGTTAAATGGGCTCGGGTGTGTTCTAATGCAAAGAGGTAAAGTCATTGCTTATGCCTCTCGACAATTAAAGGAACACGAAATGAGATATCCGACTCATGATCTCGAGTTGGCGGCGGTGGTACATGCTTTGAAAATTTGGCGCCACTACTTGTATGGTGTCAAGAGTACGATTTATTCTGATCATAAGAGTTTGAAACATCTCTTTAATCAACGAGATTTGAATTATCATCAACGTAGGTGGATGGACGTGGTGAAAGATTATGATTGTGAAATACTTTATCATCCGGGCAAGGCGAATGTGGTCGCGGATGCGTTAATTCGAAAGAGTCATCACCCGACGTTACGATTGGGATTGTTACGTATGATTATTACTAACGATTTTCTTGAAAAACTTGATGTGATTCAAATAGAGGCTTACGTTCACAACAAGCATGCGGAACGAATTGTGGGACAATCGGAATTCATTACTATGGGTTCGCGTGGTTTGTTGTCTTTTCAAGGAAGAGTGTGGGTGCCGAAGATGGGTGATTATCAACAAGTGCTACTTGATGAAGCACATAAGTCAAAATATTCCATTCATCTGGGCGCGACGAAAATGTACGTTGATTTAAGGAAAGATTATTGGTGGCCGGGCATGAAACGTGATGTTGTGAAGTATGTTGAGCAATGCGTCACGTGTTTGCAAGTTAAAGCCGAGCACCAAAAGCCGTATGGTAAGTTACAACCGTTAGAAATTCTGAAGTGGAAATGGGAGCACATTACCATGGATTTCATCACAAAGTTACCTAAAACGGCGAGAACCCAATTTGATTCGATTTGGGTTATAGTTGATCGGTTGACGAAAAGTGCTTTGTTTCTTCCCATTCGGGAAGCGATATAGTCGGAGACCTTGGCTAAGTTGTTTATCAAGGAAGTCATCTCTCGACACGGTGTTCCTATATCTATTATTTCGGATCGAGATACCCGTTTTACATCTCGGTTTTGGGAAAAGTTTCATGAAGATATGGGTATGCAATTGAAGTTGAGCACGGCGTATCATCCTCAAATGGACGGTCAAACCGAACGTACGAACCAAACTTTGGAGGATATGTTACGGGCGTGTATTATTGATTTTGGTGGTAGTTGGGACGAGCACTTACCTTTGGTGGAATTCTCGTACAAAAATAGTTATCATATTAGTATCGGGATGCCACCTTATGAGATGCTTTATGGGCGTAGGTGTCGAACCCCAATTTGTTGGGGGTGAAATGGGTTGAAAACAAATTGGGAGTACCAATTTGGTGTTAGATACGAATAGCAAGATTGATATGATTCAAGAGCATTTGAAAAAGGCTCAAGATAGGCAAAAGTCGTATGACGACAAACGTAGACGAACGATCGAATTTCAAGAAGGTGACATGGTGATGCTTAAGGTTTCGCCATGTAAAGGTATTATTCGATTTCGAAAACGGGGAAAGTTAGCTCCTCGGTTTATTGGGCCATTTAAGGTTTTAGCTCGTGTTGGTGAAGTCGCGTATCATTTGGAATTACCGGAAGAGCTTGCAGGGATCCATAATACATTTCATGTTTCCCATCTCCGTAAGTGTCTTGCGGATGATTCATCTTGGGTGTCATTAGACGAGATCGAGCTAAACAATAAGTTAGAGTATATAGAGGAGTCGATTGCTATACTCGATGAGAAGGTCAAAAGGTTGAGACATAAAGAGGTAAGGACTTTAAAAGTCCAATGGCATCGTAGTAAAGGTTCAAAGTTTACTTGGGATCCCAAAGAGTTCGTGTTGGTTTATCTTCCCTCTTATCATGCGGCTTGGATCGCAAGGACGTGCTCCGATTCAAGTGGGGGAGAGTTGTAAGACCCGTTTATTTGTCGTGTACATAAGTGTAATTAAGATGCTTGAAGTGGGGTTTTGTTGTACATATCTTAAAAAAAAAAAAGAGAGATTCTGGTCTGGGAGTTTTGCGCGCCGCGGGGCCATATGGCGCGCCGCGCCGATGCACTGTGACAGATTCCTTTTTTTTCTTTATTTAGATATTTTGAGGGCAAATTAGTAAAATCACAAGAAATCCAACTTTAAGGCTTTAGACCAGTTGGTGGAGCCTTATTAACTCCATTTCCATCTACTTCAACCTCATCCATTCAATTTTAGAGAGAGAAGGTTTTTCTAGAGTGAGAGAGCTCAAAGCAAAGAAGAAGAAGGTTGACTCGGGTCTAAGTGCAAGCATTAAAGTTGTTCATCTTTCCTCTAGCTACGTTTTGGTGGTAGTAGTATGCTCTAATCTTGATTTCTTGATTTTAATTTGATTAAGGGTTAGGGTTTGGGGTAAGTGATGAACTTAAAACCCATTTGTTGGTGAATTGGGTGTTTTGGGTGAATTTGGGTCATGTAGACCCAAAGATGACTCAAAGATGACTAACTAGGGTTTTCAAAGTGTTAAATTGATGTTTACGAACTTAAATTAGTTAGTAAAATGTTAGCACACCTATATATGTGTAAATGGGTGATGTGTGGATTAGTGGATGACCCGGAATGGGTGTGTTGACCTTAAATTGGTCAAATGGGTCAAAATGGACCTAAGTTAGTTAATGTTTATGATTAATGCATAAACCTTGTTTTGAAGTGTGTTTTAAACCTATCTTTTCTAATATTAGGGTTTTGGTGTGAGTTGACCCGATTTTAGGGTTAAGTGTCCAAATGGGTCAAAATGACCTAGTAATGGTGAGTGTTGTGAGTTTGACCAACTTAAATGGTTGATTGATTATATGTACATTATAATAGGTGCGTTACCTTGAAGATTCAAGCTTGGTTTATTGATTCACCGAAGGCGTAAGGTGAGTGGAATAAGTATACATGTACGTATATGATGTGTTTACTTGTAGAAATGGATATGTGTTGTCCAAGTTAGTGATATATGCGTTGTACGCTAACGGTTTTAAGAACGGATATATGTTGTCCAATTTAGTGTTATATGTGTTGTACACTAATGATTTATGAATGGATATGTGTTGTCCAATTTAGTGTTATATGTGTTGTACACTAACGATTTTATAAACGGATATGTGTTGTCCAAGGGTTAGTGATATATGTGTTGTGCACTAACGGTTGTTATGAACACCGATGGGAAATTTGAGTACCATTCCTATTACGATTGGTTAACCATGGTTATTGCGTTGTAGTGTAAGCATATTATATTTGTTCAAGTTAAATATGCTATTGTTATGCTAGCTTGGTATTTGGAGGTTATAGCTTGTATTTATGGCGATAAGCTAATTGTGTTTGCTAGCATGTATACGGTATGCGTGTAAGTGTTTGCAAGTAGATATATTATATATGTATGTGTATAATTATTGCATTCACTAAGCTTTGCTTACCCTCTCGTTGTTTATCTTTTTATAGGTTCGGTTGTGGACAAGGGTAAGGGCATTATTTTGGAGTAGAGTTCCCGCTTTGTTGATAGGGGGTGCCTTTTTGGAAGTGTTGGCTTTTTGGAGTTTAAACCGAGACTTGGGTAGTTTAACCCCAAACACCATGCTCGTTGAGTCGTTTGGCATTTAAACTTTTTGGTGGTCGAAACTCATGATTATGTATTAAACTTGTAATTTGGGTCGTGTGGGCCCCGCTTCGTAAAACTAATTTTATTAATGGAATGTGTTAGTTTTACATATATGAATTTGTGGTTGAAAGCGTTTTGTCTAATTATGCCGGGAAAAGGTCAAACATTTTCGTGATTTTGACTTTCAGAGACAGCGGGCTGCCCAGGCCATTCTGCGCGCCGCGCGAATGCCTGGCGCGCCGCGCCACCAGCTAAACAGCAAAAAATAATTCTTTTTTGACATTTTAAGCGGGTTTGTTCGTGGTTTGGTTTGGGTTGTTACAAGTTATTCGGATCATAAGAGTTTGAAACACCTCTTTAACCAACGAGATTTGAATTATCGTCAACGTAGGTTGATGGATGTGGTAAAGGATTATGATTGCGAAATACTTTATCATCCTGGTAAGGCGAACGTGGTCGCGGATGCGTTAAGTCGAAAGAGTCAACATCCGGCAATACGAGTAGGGTCGTTACGCATGATCATTACTAACGATTTTCTTGTAAAGCTTAGTGAGATTTAAATAGAAGCGTACGTTCACAACAAGCATGAAGAGCAGATTGTGGGGTAAACGGAGTCTATTACTTTAGGCCCGCATAGTTTGTTGTCTTTTCAAGGAAGATTGTGGGTGGGTAAGATGGGTGGTTACCGACAAGTGCTACTTAATGAAGCACATAAGTCAATGTATTCCATTCTTCCGGGTGCAACGAAGATGTACTATGATTTGAAGAAAGAGTATTGGTGGCCCGGTATGAAACGTATTACAACCCTGATTTTTCCGTTACTTCCGTTAACCTTCCGTTAGTTTATTTAACGGCGATTATTTAACTTTTATGCGTTAACGTGTATTAAATGCGTACTTGATCTTTGGAGGGTTTCAATAATTAATATGGGTTGATATTAATTCAAATAAATATTTCGGATAATGAAATACGATAAAAATGATACGATTTTGATAATAGCTTTTTGAGCAACGAAACGCTCGGGTTTATTTTAATAATTAATTTTATTAATTATTAACTTTTTAAAATATTTAATTTATTGGGTTTTTAATAAATTAAACAATTGGTTGCGTTTAACGATCGGGTTAGCGTTCCGGGCCTTCGGTACGACTAAACGACACTTAAAACGGACCACGATTACACGGGATTGCAAAACGAGAGCCCAGGAACCCCATGAGGGCCCCATTCGGTCGAAACCCCCTCCCCACCCCCTTTTATTTTAATTTTTGTAACTTTAGGGACTTATGTGTTAATTGTGGATTTAGGGCTTGGTATAAATTAGAAGGTTAAACCTAAATTAGATAAAACCCTCACACAAAAAAGCTGCACCAGTCGATCCTCTCCCTCCCTCTATGGCCGTCGACCTCCATCACCACTACCACCATCAATTTTTTATTTTTAGAACAAGCCTTGAACACAAAAGTTGTAATTCCCGATCTCCTCTACGCGTTGATATAATTCTTTTCGCGATCAAAGGTATAATTGCATAAACCCTAATTCTTAAAATCTGATTTTCATGTGAGTTTCATAGTTATGTTGTCAATTGCTCAAGTCTATACGCGTACGTGATAATTGTTATCGTTATTTTGATTGTTTGATGCGCTTGGGTTTAAAAACAATTTGTATTTGCTTGATCAGAAAAATTAAGTTTTTCAAATGTTAATTATTATGTTATAATCAGATTTCTTGCGAAAAACTATTGAGTTTAGGCTTTGGATTCGCTTGATTTCATTTCCGTATGATTAAGTTATGTCGATTTGAATTATCGTTGTGTTTTTGTTGCTTGATCAGAAATATGGTATTGATAGACAATTAATTGGCATGTGAGACTTATACCACTGGAAATAAAATTTAAAAACACTCAAGTTAGACTAGGATATCATGTCGTTTGCTTAAGTATAGCCCGAGATATGCTCGAATTAGTGTAAAAGTAGTTTTATACAACACTTGCATGAAAGTAACCTTGTATGATAAAATGTGTTAACTTCTGTGATTAAATCTTTGCATATTTGAGAAGTAGACAAAAATTAATTCCTCTTTCATGTGGATATCATTGGCTAATTATATCTAGATCTTCGGATAATCGCGTGCAAATGTGACTAACTAAATGAGAATCGAATCTGTAAATTGCACACGGTTTTGTACTCTGTGGATTATGTGAATTGCATGAGCATGTATGCTTCTGGAAAATGAAAATTAACATGGTATGTGTCTTATTGTTAGTTTATGTCAATCTCTGAAACCTTATGCATTGGGCACAATAGAGCCATACTTTATGTGAATTATGATTTAAGCTGAAAACTGAATGTTCAACTTGCACGAATAAACTGTACAAATTGGCTAAACAAAAGTTGATAGATTTTTTATATGTGTTACTTTGGTTTATTCTTTGAACTATGGCCACTGGTCTTGTATCAATTGCATGTTCCTAACTCCGGTAATAGCCAAAATGAAATCAGTGCGCGGTCAGAAACTGACTTGGCAAACCCCAAATGTATCCCTTCTGATTCCTGATTTTAAATTGTCGTATGAGTCCCTGGCTGGACTTTTTGGAATCTATTTTAAGTATATTTATGATCTGGAGATTTTTCATATTTACTTGAATTTTTTACTATGAGATAATGTGCTAAGTATGCTACGTGTTCATAAACTTTGTGCATGACGATAAATTGAAATTGTGAAAATGATCATTCATGACCTAAAACGTATTGTTTGACTTAGGTTTGACATGTTGACCAATATTTGACATGAACCTACTGATGTTGACTTTATTTGACTACTTTGACTAATTTTGACTTTCGGTTTGACTTCAGTTGACTTTGTTTGACTTGCATGATATAGTTGACTTTTACTTTGAAACGCGTCGAGCCGAGCAATAAGACAACGTACACTATGAAACCACACTTATATAAGATACATATATTGACCAACCTACATACGTATACTTAGTTTGCATTACTCGGCTATAAACCGTACAAGTTATTTGTTCACTTTTCAATACGAGCTTATTTCAAAGGTGAGTCTACAGTCCTGCTTTTTACATGTTTTTAGGGATGAGAATACACGCTGTTATATTTACATTTTCAAATACTTTTGTATTGACATGAGTACTACACATATGCATAATGAGTTTGTTCAAAAAGCCTCTAGCTTGAATTCTTTTAATACCATCGGTGTAAGCACAATTTAGATGGACGGATCCGTTAGGTTGACAACCTCACCCGCTATAAAAACTGTGGTGCATTTACTTTGAACATTAAATACACTTGAACAAGTGTATAACATTTTACCAGGTAAGGCGGGTATAGTGGCTTCTATACTCGGGTCATTGCTAGTATTCAGGTGCTCGGTTTATGCAGACGATAGAATCTCGTGGTCAAGGAAACTAAACTATTTTTCTGATAACTGTTTTTCAGATACTGTTACATTACTTTAAACCTGTAGATTCACCAACATTATTTGTTGACCTGTTTTTGCGTGTTGTTATTCTCAGGTCCTTAAGAGGTATGCTTCCGCTGTGTTTGCTGCATGACTGGTCGTGGAGTCAGCATTTGATTTTAAAGAACATTAATTACTTTCGCATTTAAAACTTTTATACTGTTTAAATACTGTTGGCTTGTGGTTACGATCACAATAGTGTTTCTATTTTGGGATTATTGACTTATGTTTTTGAAAGTTAATTTTTGAATAAAATTAAATGCGATTTCTTTAAACGTCTCATATAGAGGGCGTAACTGTTAACTGTGGGACCTGAATTAACACCCCGTCAGATGGTAATTTGGCGGGGTCTTATAGTTGGTATCAGAGCTAACGGTTCGTAGGGAAACTAGAACTTGCATTAGTGTGTCTGATTTAGTCATTAGGACACCTTGATGAGTCTAGACTACGACCGGAACTTAGTCATTACATGAGTACTTTGTGACTAACGTTATTTACTTGACTAATCTGTTTTGTTTGTGTTCTTGTACTATGAGTTAGATGACACAGGATTCAGGAAGCAGCAACAGCGACTCCAGCGTGGCTGAGGTGAATGCTCCTGCCCCAGCACCAGCACCTGCTCCGTATCAGATACCTAATCATCTCGTGAACCTTTATGCATTGGATTTGGTTCATACAAACCGTAACAGGGATATTGTTGATCGTGTTAACGCTTTGAGCGATATTGTTAGGACATATCCGCACCCCGATGATCTTGAGAGGATGGAGGAAAGAGTCACAGGTATAAATACTTATACGTACGAGGCTGAAGTAAGGTTCGTTGAGATGGCAGGATTGATAGCAGCCTTGACTGCCAGGGTTGCTGCATTAGAGGTGGAACGTAATAGGCCAAGGAATGATGGACCTGCCTCCCGTACCCGACAGAAGAGGAAGTGAAGGGTCGTTGACCATGAGCTTCTTTTCCTTTTCCATCCGCCATACTTTCTTTAATTAATTATATAAGACTTACCGTTGTTATAAACCGGGCTATTAGCACATTATGTTTATTGTTTGATTTACTACTTTGGAATTTGGTTTATCACTTTCGGATTTTATTTATATTAATGGTGGATTATGCTATTAGTAACTATTATCTTTTATTGCATGCGGTAATATTCTATATTTAGTAACTTTGTATGATCATAATACTTGTGTTATGTTATACTACTACTATTGCCATTAATGTTACTACTTAGTGTTACTATCACTACATGACACTAGTACCACTACTACTACCACTAGTGACACTACTAACACTACTATCACTACTATCACTACTTACACTACTTCTCACTACTAGCGAATCTTTTCGTACTATTATTTACTAGTCTTCAACACTCGTTGCTAGTATATTTTCATATATAGCGTTGTTTGACACTGACCTGGTGTGTTTTTCTGTGTTGAAGATGCCTCTGAAGGAATCAACCGCCGCTCAAATTAGGAGAATGGTCGCCGAAGGAATCGCGGCTGAAAGAGCTGAACTACTGAGAGAATTCAACAATGCTCGAAACAGTAATGATCATGGTGGTTCGAGCAACACCAATGGAAACGGCACTCAAGGCCGTAATGGATTTTCTTACAAAATGTTCACTAGTTGCAACCCGCATTCTTTCAACGGAACTGAGGGACCAGTTGGTCTCACTAGGTGGTTTGAGAAGCTCGAGTCAGTTTTCTGCATTAGTGGGTGTAATGATAACGACAGGGTAGGCTTTGCAACGGGCACACTAGCAGACAGTGCGCTCACCTGGTGGAACAACTATGCTCAATCCCTGGGTCATGATCAGGCTTATGCCCTACCTTGGGACACTCTGAAGCAAAGAATGATCGAGGAGTATTGTTCGAGGAACGAGGTTAAGAAAATGGAACGCAAGTACCGAGAGCTGAAGTTAGTAGGCAACGATCTCACCGCCTATAACAAGAGGTTCTTTGAGCTGGCGTTAATGTGTCCTGAAATGGTTACTCCGGAAAGGCGTAAGGTAGAACTGTACATTGAAGGTCTGAGTGAGAATATTCAAGGCGGGGTCACTACTTCAAAACCCGCAAATGTGCAGGAAGCTATTGACATGGCTAGTTTGTTGTTGGATCAGATTGCCCAGAGAGGGAAGGGCACTACAGTGAATGAGAATAAGTCAAACGATGGTAAGAGGAGTGGAACGGTGGTCAGGACAAGGATTTTAATCAACAGCCATTCAAAAAGCAAGATTCTTACCGCAACGACACTGGAACCACAGGAACTAACTCCTGGTATAAGGGCAAAAAGCCACAATGTTAGAAGTGTGGCAAGCATCATACTGGAAATTGTTCAGTTCTAAATTGTGACCGTTGTAAGAAGTTTGGTCATTTGTCAAAAGATTGCAAGGTTAATCTCAACGGCAACACCAACAACAACAGCACTGCAAGCAACGTGAACAATGCTAATGGTGGTAAGAACTGTTATGGTTGTGGACAGCCGGGTCATTTCAAGAAGGACTGTCCTAAGAACAACAATGGGAATGCTCGAGGAAGGGCGTTCAACATCAATTCTGCGGAAGCTCATGATGATCCAAAGCTAGTCACGGGTACGTTTTCACTCGATGATCAACCTGTTTATGTTTTGTTTGATACTGGTGCCGATAGAAGTTTTATATCAAAGGATATTTGTCACAATGTTAAGAATTCTGTTTCTTCCTTAGATAACGTGTATTCCATAGAACTAGGAAATGGTAACTTGATGAGAGCTGATAAGATTTATCGTGATTGTACTTTGACGTTAGAAAGTAAGCCTTTTAGCATTGATGTGATACCTATTAAACTGGGAAGTTTTGACCTTATGGTTGGAATGGACTGGTTAGCTGATAACAAAGTCGAGGTGGTCTGTGACCTAAAGGCTATTCGTATTCCTATTGCTGACGGTGAACCTATGATGATATATGGTGAAAAGAATGGCTCACAATTACATCTCATTAACTGCTTGAAAGTTCAGAAGTATGTGAGAAAGGGATATATCGCGTTCTTGGCTCATGTAAGCCAAATTGTACCAGAAGAGAGGAGACTTGAAGACGTTCCTATAGTTAAGGAATTTCTTGAAGTTTTTTCGGAGGAATTACCTGGTCTCCCACCGTATCGAGAAATTGAGTTTCAGATAGACTTAGTGCCAGGAGCGGCACCGGTGGCTCGTGCACCGTATAGACTCGCACCCCCAGAGCTTCAAGAGTTGTCTAGTCAATTGCAAGAGTTGTTGGACAAGGGATTTATTCGACCGAGTTCTTCGCCTTGGGGAGCTCCGGTCCTGTTTGTTAAAAAGAAGGATGGGTCGATGAGATTGTGTATCGACTACAGAGAATTGAACAAGCTGACAATCAAGAATCGGAATCCGCTACCGAGGATTGATGACTTATTTGATCAGCTGCAGGGATCCAGTTGTTATTCGAAGATTGATTTGAGAACCGGGTATCACCAATTGAGAGTCAAAGAAGCTGATGTCCCGAAGACAGCGTTTAGAACACGTTATGGGTATTATGAGTTTACAGTGATGTCGTTTGGTTTGACGAATGCACCAGCAGTGTTCATGGACCTCATGAACCGTGTGTGTAAGCCATACCTAGATAAATTCGTCGTTGTGTTCATTGATGATATATTGGTGTACTCCAAGAACAGAGAAGAGCACGAGCAGCATCTACGTTCGATATTGACTATGCTTAGAGAAGAGCAGTTGTATGCAAAGTTCTCTAAGTGTGACTTTTGGTTACCAGAAGTACAATTTCTTGGCCATGTTTTAGGGGCCAATGGAATATAGGTCGATCCAGCAAATATTGAGTCGGTTAAGAATTGGGAAACTCCAAAGACGCCAACGCAGATTAGTCAATTTTTGGGTCTAGCTGGTTACTACCGGAGATTCATTGAAGGATTCTCTAAGATCGTCCGACCATTAACCGCATTGACTCATAAGGGCAAGAAGTTTGAGTGGTCAGAACCGCAAGAGACCGCATTTCAGTTGTTGAAAGAGAAGTTAACAACTGCACCAGTATTGTCTCTACCCAAGGGAAGTGAAGATTTTGTTGTTTATTGTGATGCCTCACGTCAAGGAATGGGTTGCGTGCTTATGCAACGAAACAAGGTTATTGCTTATGGATCGCGTCAGTTAAAGATTCACGAGCAGAACTACACTACGCATGACCTTAAGTTAGGAGCTGTTGTCTTTGCACTTAAAATGTGGAGACACTACCTGTTTGGAACCAAGTTTACTATCTTCACTGACCATAAGAGTTTACAGCACATATTCGACTAGAAACAGCTCAATATGAGACAACGACGTTAAATGGAACTACTTAACGATTATAACTGCGAACTTCAATACAATCCGGGCAAGGCGAATGTTGTGGCAGATGCCTTAAGCAGGAAGGAGCGAGAGAAACCTCTTAGGGTTAAAGCTCTTAACATAGTTGTCCGTACGAATCTCACATCACAAATCCGCGAAGCACAACAAGAAGCCATGAAACAAGAGAATGTCGATGTTGAATTTCTCAAAGGGATGGATAAGAAGTTTGACATCAAAGAGGACGGAACACGGTACTTTGCTAACCGAATTTGGGTACCAAAGTTTGGTGGATTGAGAGAACTAGTGTTGGAGGAAGCACACAAGTCAAGATACTCAATTCATCCAGGATCAGACAAAATGTACCAAGATTTGAAGGCGTTTTATTGGTGGCCAAATTTGAAAGCTGACATTGCTACCTATGTCGGGAAGTGCTTGACTTGCACTAAAGTCAAGGCTGAACATCAGAAGCCATCAGGATTATTAACTCAACCAGAGATTCCCCAGTGTAAGTGGGAAGGTATTTCCATGGACTTCATTACGAAATTGCCGAGAATGGCGGGAGGTCACGATACTATTTGGGTTATTGTGGATCATCTCACTAAGTCCACACACTTCTTACCGATAAGAGAAACTGATAAAATGGAGAAGTTGGCTCAGATCTACATTAAGGAAGTCATCTCTAGGCATGGAGTGCCTATATCTATTATATCCGATCGCGATAGCAGATTTACTTCCAGGTTTTGGCAATCATTGTAGAAAGCAATGGGAACCCGTCTAGATATGAGTACAGCATATCATCCCCAGACAGATGGCCAGAGCGAACAAACTATTCAGACTTTTGAGGACATGTGTCATTGATTTCGGAAACGGATGGGATAAGTATTTACCACTAGCTGAGTTCTCATATAATAACAGCTACCATGCGAGCATTAAGGCTGCACCTTTCGAGGCATTGTATGGAAGGAAGTGTAGATCTCCCGTTTGTTGGAGCGAGTTGGGAGATAGTCAGTTGACAGGTCCTGAGATTATTCAGGAGACAACTGAGAAAGTTCTATAGATTTAAGAATGACTGAGGACGGGTCGAAGTCGTCAAAAGAGTTACGTCGATGTTAGACAGAAGGACATAGAGTTCCAAGTTGGTGACAAGGTTATGCTTAAAGTATCACCTTGGAAGGGTGTTGTACGATTTGGGAAACGAGGTAAACTGAGTCCTAGATATGTTGGACCATTTGAGATAACTGAAAGAGTTAGACCAGTAGCTTACAGATTGAAACTGCCACAAACACTCAGCGGTATTCATGACTGATATGGCCAAAACAGACGGTTTTTATTTGCGCGGTGTCGTTAGGCCGCGGCTCGCCAGGATCAGCCACTCGTGGGAGAGGGTACTGTTTTAAATTTATATTTAGCGGGGCCTAAATCTTAATACTCCTTATAAGTAAGGGAAGTATGACCTATAGTTGTATTTTTGAGATATCAGTAACATCGAACCTATATTGTAACCTAAGATAGTTAGGGAGTAGTGAATATTTATTTTGGGATTTTCTAATTTATAAGATAGATAAAGTAAATGCGATAAAATTTGTAATTCAGATAAGGTTAAAGGAAGTGCATACTATGACTTCATTAGTTATTCTACCTAGATTATGGAATGCTAGCTCATGAATAGGCAGAGGCCTTGTATTCATTACACTGGTCCTAAACGCCCCTGTCATAAGACATGTCACTGGGTACTGCGTTAGGCTTGAAGATTCTGAATAGACAGCAACGTCCCTTACCCCCGACGCCCGTGCAGTCTGACTACAGGCATACACGTTCAGACGGCTCATCCAATTGAGCGACTCGGTTGGGTGACGTATTAACATTTCAAAATGGTCTAAACTTTCTTAAGCATAATAGAATACATGGAGTACCATATCCGAGAGACGTGATGTGCCTCAATGCTTTTGTTAATGATTGGTAAAAGATAGTTAGACCCTTAAAAAGAGTTCAACCATAAAGAACACCATGGCCAAGTCAAGTCTGACTTCCATGAACACGTTCGGTTATCCTAACGGTCCAATCCTTTATGTGTCTAAACAAACAATTCCTTAATTAACTAAGAATCCCTCAAGCGGGGTGCAATGCTTGAGACTGCGTTATGGTGCAGTGTACTGGTCAACACTAACCGTGTTCCATGGCCTTACTTAGCAGAGGTACAGCTTACAACAACCGCTGTGCTTCAGCGTGTACGTACGAAATTTATATGCTTGATGACTACACTAGCATGGTCTAGGACCAATAATGTACTAGGGGCCTAGTCAGATGTTTCACTACGAAAGAGTCCTCAGTTGAAATCCAAAGCTCGATAGACTTACTATAACCGGTGTGCCTCGGTCGATCTTACGTTGTATCCGATAGACTTCTCTTACCAAGGGGTGACACAGATAGTGTACTCTGAATCGGGGTTCGCGACTTCCCAATAACAGAGCCTATAACTACGTTCTATTAGTTGGAAAAGCGATTGAGTTTAAAGCATAATCGGAAAGCACTTCGACAGCATACACAGCCCATAATATTATTTCGGCATTATAACTGCTTACATCATAGCATACACTAAAGATAACTACTCGCTAATCATGGCAATAATATCATAAAACATTATATAAGATAAAGGATAGAAGTACCAGTAGATTAAACGAGTTCTGAATACAAAAGTGACAACTTCAAGACTCCAGACTGCTCCTAATACAATCTTCAGCGTTCTTCTCCGGGTACTAGGTTTCTCGCACGGAGTCGAAGGCCTTGAGAGTATGACTAATATTGTACAAGAGAGAGAAAGAAGTGAATTGAAGTGTGTGTTGGAATGAATGACAAAGACCCTTTAAATAGACTTGGAATTTGCCAGCATACGCCTGGTAGGGCGTATGGTAGCCCGTTTTTGGCAGGCCGTATGCAAGGCAGGCCGTATGGTGGCTCGTGTGGTGGCACGTATATGGCAGGCCATTTCCATACTGGCAGGCCGTATGGCAGGACGTATGGCTTGCTGGTCAGCCTTGATTTCCTGGATCGTAACTTGATTTCTTGTCTTTCACCGTTTTCGCTCTAGAATCTTCGTTTTAGCTCCGATTCTCTTGATTCTTTTTGCACCGCCTTCATAATTACTTGTTCTTGAATTCTAACCGACGAAGTGGGTATTTTGCCCAAAAAATGCGAATCTTTCTTGTTTTTGGGCCTTAATACCGGGGTGAAAATGTGACTTTTTAGCCGATATCAAATATCCCACCCTTAGACTTTGCTTGTCCTCAAGCAAACTCTCATTTTAAAGAATCTTTTTGGCATTTCTTTTCTAATAGCCTAAGCGGTTTGCTTTTATTATAAGAAAAAAAGATAAGGTGAGTCATCTATGTTAGGATTGAAATTATCTCTGCAAGCATGCGGGGAGGTTACATGACATAGGCTAGCTTTCACGGGTCACTCAAATTACTCAAGTGTTTAGGGTTCCCTATAGATCTAAGAAATGAATACACTCATAGCCAGTCATGCTGCACCCATCATCATAGGCTTGATAAAGACTCAAATTCTTGCTGCTAACGCGAGAACGGTAGTAATCTCAGCTTTATGGGTTATTTGTCAATGATGGAGAGGGAATTTTGGAGTGGTAGTGAAGTTGTTTTTGAAGGGTGAGATAAAAGGGTAATATAGTCTTTATACAAACTTTTATTCGGATAGATAGGAGTGCTGAAATATTTTGAGGAGCACTTTTGAACTTTTCTTCATTTGATAATCATTTTCGGTCGAGTTCTCTTTGGCATTTCTCTTATTTAGTTCTGCTCCTTCATCAATTTTTTTTTTTTAGACTTCATCTCGAGAAACTTTTTGCCGGTAAACTTTTTCAAGACCTTTGCCATGATACTTGAGAGGTTTATAACATTGGATTTTTGGAAGGAATCTCATTTTTTGGGTTTTCTGAGAAATAGTAAAGGTGATATGGATGTGATGGTGGAGTAGAAGTAGTGGAGGTGTGGAAGGCTTATGTTTGACAAATGGGTAGCTATTTTGATTACAACTGAACCACGCTTTGCTGCTTGGAGATGTAGATCTAAAGCAAGTTCTGATTCTGAGCACAGACATCGGCACTCTCAACGAAAAATAGTGAAGCATTAAAGATGAATGCTGGTCTTATTTGAGGTGCCTCACCATAATCAATTTAGGTCGATAATGCCTTAGCCATGCAATGCTCTATTAGAGATTTCAGTCTAACAAGAATTTCACCTTACTTAAGCCTTATTTTGACAAACGTTTTAGGTTTTCAAAAATACTTTTTCGAAAAGGGTTTCTTTTGTAAAAATTTTGAAATTTGGCTTAAGGACTTGGAATCTTCGTAATGGTTTATCATGATACAGCATAAAAAGATACCAACATCCCACACTTAGACGAACATTGTCCTCAATGTTCCTAGTGTATCCCACACTTAGGAGTTTTAGTTGAAGATTTGGGAGTGTTTGTCTAGTGTTTTAATTGGGTGTTATCCCACACTTAGTGATAAGCTAGGATGCGGTATAGTTTGAATCTTGAGCTAGTAGCGAAAAGAAAGAAATACCCCTAGCAGATGCGCTGGCTTCCTTGCTTCTTTATCGGCTCATTTGTCATCCTTTATTCTTCTACTCTACTTTATTGCACGGGTTGCCTCCCGAGAAGCGCTTTTGTTTAAGGTCGTTGGCTCGACCGTAGTGATTCTTCAAAAAGCAAACATTCCTCGTTGATGGTTGTGATCTTGGTTTTCTTGAGGGAATGTGAGTCTTGGTGGATAAGTCCTGAGAAAGTGTCGGACCAATAGTGGTAACAAGTCCGGTACTTCTCTTGAAGATCTTCTGAACGATAAGTAGTGCTCAGTTTCTGCTCTTGATAAGTCTTGAAGTTCGATGAGAATATGATCTACAGCTCTGCTGGTTGACTCATGAATGTCAATCATGGTCGCAGTGCTGGTGTTGATGATTTCTCTGATGGGATGCTCATTTCGGAGGTCTTCAAACAATGTAAGAAACTGTATCTTTAGAATTTCGAAGTCTTCGGAACGGTGATCTCCACAGTAAGAGTCTGTAGCTTTGCACAGATTAGTTAAGAGACAAAGCTGGAAAGAAGTGAACAGCAATCCTGATCTGAGTATTAATTTCACCGTCTTTGAGTATATCTCCCGACATCCAGCTTTAAATATGAAACTAGGATCTGTGGATTTGTGGAAGATATGTGATAGCTGCTTCGTAACATAGGTGGCGATGTTGACTCGATCTGGTTTAAGATGAGAGAACGGATTGTTTCGTCTTGCTTCCTTCATAACAGTGTCTTGTAACTCTTTGATAATCAGATCAGCGTGGTGATCAATTGTTACGTAAATCACTAGTCTGTCTGGTGTGCTTTCGAAGTTATCTCTATCCAGAAGAGCGAAAAGACTGTGAATATCCTTGATCATTTGCAAATCAGAGTGATAAGTCGGGCGACCGGTGGAAAGATCCATATGCTTCCGGATGAGAGTCAGTAGTGCTCGTTCGTTTCATGAGAATGGAAGTGCAGATCCGGCTAAGGCATTATAAACCTTAGAGTAAATGATCTTCTGATCTCGACAGAATCTTGTCTCGAGAATAGTGCGAACCACTGAATTATGCTCTCGTTGCCTTTCTTCATGATAGATATGATCGTGAAGAGAGTTGATAAAGTCTTGAATGCGTTCTTCTAGGATTTCAACATCATTGTCTTTTCTTCGGAGATAGAGGTGGTGCTCTTCTCTGATAGCCATGATTCGTTCTGTTAAGCGTAGCGAAAAATTAATGGTTGACTTTCGGATGGCTTCGAGAATGTCTTCAAATTCATCGGTATTATTAATGAAGGTAATCATGTCTGCATGTGTGGATATAACCGGAATTTGATCTGAAGAAGAGTCCGGCTCCCCTTGATCTACTTTGGTTGGAGAGTGTGAGTTAGTCAGAATGTCTTCGTGATGCTATTCCTCGTCATCATCGGTATCCGGTTCCTCTGAGGATGCGTCTGATGAACGGGTTCCTTCAGTATTCTGATTCTCCACTTTGATACTTACAGGATCAATTTCTATATCCTTAACCTCAGCCTTGTCATTCTTCTTTTTGAAGCGAATGATTAAACTATGATCTGTCGTTTCAAGCCTCATTATTTCTTCATGACGCTCAGTGCTTGAAACGGGTGTTGTCGCAGTTTCTTTTACGTCTTCCCTTTCCTCTTCCTCTTTAGATTCCTCCTTTTCCTCTATTTCTTCGCTGGGATCCACTTCTTCCATTTTTGGGTCATCTATAGACTGTGATTCGACACCCATCTCGATATCGTCGGCTGGTGGTAATGACACATCATCGAAAGTGATCCGTCCGGTGGAAATAGCAAACATCTCTGCCTGTCCAGAAAGATTGGTTGGTTGGTCAATTTTGAAGGTAACGCTCTCCCCATGTGATCGTAAGATCATGGTTTGATTGTACACATCAATGACAGTCCTAGCCGTATTCATGAAAGGTCTTCCTAACACTACTGGGGTGTGTAGGTCTTCCTTAATATCCATTACTACGAAATCCGTAGGGTACAAGAATTTGTTAACTTTCACCAAGACGTTCTCAAAGATGCCCTTAGGATATCGAATTGTATGATCGGAAAGTTGGATTGTCATTTTGGTTAGTGACAAATCTCCTAACTCTAATCTCTTGTAGAGAGAGTAGGGGATTAGGTTGATACTTGCTCCTAAATCTGCTAGCGCATGAATGGTTCCAGATTGGTAGATTGAACACAGGAAAACGAATCGACCCGTATCTCCTAGCTTAGGTGGTAGAGAGTTTCTGAGTAATGCAGAGCATTCTTCACTCAGTGAAATTTTGTTAGAGTCTGGTATCCTCTCCTTTGTAGATAGAAGCCTTCGGATGTATCTCTTCTGGTTGGGAACTTTGGACATAGTGTCCAAGAATCTTCCATCTAGTTTGAAGGAATCAAGCTTGGATGGTTCTTCTTGTAGCCTTCCAGGATAAGGTACGCGAACTGGAGTTTCAGGGGTCAGCTTCTGAGTATATGTTGATTTGTTCTTGAGCCTAGTTGACCTTCTCCGTAGTTCTTCCTCTGGGATTACGGAATCTATTTGCTTTGCTTCTTCTATGTGGGGATTCTGGATAGTATTACTTGGCAATCTTCCCTGCGGTCGGGTTTCAAGGCGTTGTGATAACTGTCCGAGCTGCGTTTCCAAACTTTTGAGCAGAGCCAATTGATTTCTCATTAGTATCTCCGTCTGATCTTGTCTGGTTGCAGTTCTCTGATTTAACTGTTGTTGTCCTTGGATGAACTGAGTTAACTGGTCATCAGCTCCGAGAGCGGGGTTAGCTGCTTTTGTAATCTGGGTGGTAGGGGAATTCTCCTCAACTGGGGGACCAGTGAGTGGAAGTGGTTGATCATAGGTTAATTGAGATTGTTAGGCTGGATAAGGTGGATAGCGATAGCAGAAAGGTTGATTGCTTCGCTGAAATTGATTAACCCTTGGTGGTTGATTGAATCCGGGATTTGGTGGACGAGCTGGGTATTGAACGTAACAGACTGAACCGTCAGGGTTTTCGTACTCAACTTGATAGTCTTCAGTGGGTTCCGGGTTGGTACAATTAACACAAGCCTGAGCTTGCTTAACCTGCTGCGGTTGCGTCTTCAATTCTCCGAGTTGCTTGGCAAGAGATTCCATCTTATCTGTGAGGGATTTGATGGCCTCCGTTTGATTGTTAAGTGCAGAGAGTGGGGCAGATGATGAAGTTGTTTCACCACTGTTCCAGTCATGATGATGCATCATCATGTTCTCGAGCAATTCTCATGCTTCATCTGCGGTTTGGTTCATCAGATTCCCTTAAGCTGCTGCATCGATCATCATCCTATGATTTACCGTAAGACCATTGTAGAAGGTACAGATTTGGTCTGACCGTTCTAACTGGTGATTAGGGCACTTCTTCAGCAGGGTTTTGAAACGCTCCCATGCAGTGTAAAGAGATTCATCATAACTTTGTTTGAAGTTAATGATGTCATTCTTCAGTTTGGTTTGTTTAGAAGGAGGGAAATATTTGGTTAGGAATTTAGTCTCCATCTCCGTCCATGACGTGATGGAATCTTTTTCCAGTCCTTCAAACCAAGTTTGAGCATGATGAGTGAGAGAATAGGGGAACAAGTATAGCCGGACTATATCTTGTCCTATCCCTGGCTGTTTGTAGGAGTTCGAAAGAGATATGAATTTATCAAGGTGAGAATTAGGATCGTCATTCGGTAATCCATGAAATTGACAGCTATTCTGAATGAGCTGGATGATGTGATGTTTTAACTCGAACGAGTGTCCTTGAATCTCTGAAAATCTGATTGGTCCTCCTCGACCTTCAATCGAGGGTTTCGTGTTTTCTGCTAAAGTAACGCGTAACGCCATTTGGTTTCTGATTCGTGCTTCCTTGCGTGCTTTAGAGATTATTGCGTCTGGATCAGGTACGAACAACAACGGCCCTGGTCTAGATCGGGTTTGGGTCATACACTGGGTATGCCTTTTTGTTTTTAATTTTTGCAAATAAGCTAAATTATAATACGCTAAACTAAACTAAGGTAATCTAATTTAATCTAAGGCAATCTAAGGTAATCTAAGGTGGTCTAATCTAAGGTAAACTAGAGTAATCTAAAGTAATCTAATCTAATTAACTAACTATCCTATGGTGGAATATGTTTTTGGTTCTGGCTACTGATTCTCTGGTATTTCGGTAACAAAGTTCCGCACAAACTATTCAACAAACCAAGTGGCCAGGCCGACTACGGAGAGGCAGGATCCTTTTGGTCATAATATAATTGGTGACTGTTCGGAAAATCCAATAACCAAGTCCGTGTATAATTGTCTTTCTTAGACACCACTAAATGCTTGTGAATAAGTTTGATTGAAAACAGTATTGCCTGATACCAGTTCCCCGGCAGCGGCGCCAAAAACTACTAGGTACCTCTCTTGATATGGCCGAAACGGACGATTTTTATTTGCGCGGTGTCGTTAGGCCGCGGCTCGCCAGGATCAGCCAGTCGTGGGAGAGATTACTGTTTTAAATTTATATTTAGCGGGGCCTAAATCTTACTACTCCTTATAAGTAAGGGAAGTATGACCTAGAGTCGTATTTTTGAGATAGCAGTAACATCGAACCTATATTATAACCTAAGATAGTTAGGGAGTAGTGAATATTTATTTTGGGATTTGCTAATTTATAAGATAGATAAAGTAAATGCGATAAAATTTGTAATTCAGATAAGGTTAAAGTAAGTGCATACTATGACTTCATTAGTTATTCTGCCGAGATTATGGAATGCTGGCTCATGAATTGGCAGAGGCCTTGTATTCATTACACTGGTCCTAAACACCCCTGTCATAAGACATGTCACTGGGTACTGCATTAGGCTTGAAGATTCTGAATAGACAGCAACGTTCCTTACCCCCGACGCCCGTGCAGTCTGACTACAGGCATACACGTTCAGACGGCTCATCCAATTGAGCGACTCGGTTGGGTGACGTATTAACATTCCAAAATGGTCTAAACTTTCTTAAGCATAATAGAATACATGGTGTACCATATCCGAGAGACGTGATGTGCCTTAATGCTTTCGTTAATGATTGGTAAAATATAGTTAGGCCCTTAAAAAGAGTTCAACCATAAAGAACACCATGGCCAAGTCAAGTCTGACTTCCATGAACACGTTCGGTTATCCTAACGGTCCAATCCTTTATGTGTCTAAACAAACAGTTCCTTAATTAACTAAGAATCCCTTAAGCGGGGTGCAATGCTTGAGACCGCGTTATGGTGCAGTGTACTGGTCAACACTAACCGTGTTCCATGGCCTTACTTAGCAGAGGTACAGCTTACAACAACCGCTGTGCTTCAGCGTGCACGTACGAAGTTTATATGCTTGGTGACTACACTAGCATGGTCTAGGAGCGACAATGTACTAGGGGCCTAGTCAGATGTTTCACTACGAAATAGTCCTCTATCGGAATCCAAAGCTCGATAGACTTACTACAACCGGTGTGGCTCGGTCGATCTTACGTTGTATCCGATAGACTTCTCTTACCAAGGGGTGACACGGATAGTGTACTCTGAATCGGGGTTCGCGACTTCCCAATAACAGAGCCTATAACTACATTCTATTAGTTGGAAAAGCAATTGAGTTTAAAGCATAATCGGAAAGCATTTCGACAGCATACACAGACCATAATATTATTTCGCCATTATAACTGCTTATATCATAGCATACACTAAAGATAACTACTCGCTATTCATGGCAATAATATCATAAAACATTATATAAGATAAAGGATAGAAGTACCAGTAGATTAAACGAGTTCTAAATACAAAAGTGACAACTTCAAGACTCCAGACCGCTCCTAATACAATCTTCAGCGTTCTTCTCCGGGTACTAGGTTTACCGCACGGAGTCGAAGGCCTTGAGAGTATGACTAATATTGTACAAGAGAGAGAAAGAAGTGAATTGAAGTGTGTGTTGGAATGAATGACAAAGACCCTTTAAATAGACTTAGAATTTGCCAGCATACGCCTGGCAGGGCGTATGGCAGGGCGTATGGCAGCCCGTTTTTGGCAGGCCGTATGCAAGGCAGGCCGTATGGTGGCTCGTGTGGTGGCACGTATATGGCAGGCCGTTTCCATACTGGCAGCCATATGGCAGGCCGTATGGCTTGCTGGTCAGCCTTGATTTCCTGGATCGTAACTTGATTTCTTGTCTTTCACCGTTTTCGCTCTAGAATCTTCGTTTTAGCTCCGATTCTCTTGATTCTTTTTGCACCGCCTTTGTAATTACTTGTTCTTCAATTCTAACTGACGAAGTGGGTATTTTGCTGACAAAGTTCGAATCTTTCTTTTTTTGGGCCTTAATACCGGGGTGAAAACGTGACTTTTTAGCCGATATCAATGACGTATTCCATGTATCCAATCTAAAGAAGTGCCTAGCCGATGATAATTTGATTATTCCTTTACAGGAACTACGTATCAACAACAAACTTCATTTCATTGAGGAACCTGTTGAGATCTTGGGCCGTGAGGTCAAACAGTTGAAGCAAAGCAGAATTCCTATCGTTAAAGTTCTTTGGAACGCAAGAAGAGGACCAGAGTTCACGTGGGAGCGTGAAGACCAGATGAGGCTGAAATATCCGCAACTATTTCCTGAGGAAACTACTTCAGCGGACGATCACTAAAATTTCGGGACGAAATTTTCAATAACAGGTGGGTAATGTAACAACCCTGATTTTTCCGTTACTTCCGTTAACCTTCCGTTAGTTTATTTAACGGCAATTATTTAACTTTTATGCGTTTACGTGTATTAAATGCGTAGTTGATCTTTAGAGGGTTTCAATAATTAATATGGGTTGATATTAATTCAAATAAATATTTCGGATAATGAAATACGATAAAAACGATACGATTTTGATAATAGCTTTTTGAGCAACGAAACGCTCGGGTTTATTTTAATAATTAATTTTATTAATTATTAACTTTTTAAAATATTTAATTTATTGGGTTTTTAATAAATTAAACAATTGGTTGCGTTTAACGATCGGGTTAGCGTTCTGGGCCTTCGGTACGACTAAACGACACTTAAAACGGACCACGATTACACCGGATTGCAAAACGAGAGCCCGGGAACCCCATGAGGGCCCCATTCGGCCGAAACCCCCTCCCCACCCCCTTTTATTTTAATTTTTGTAACTTTAGGGACTTATGTGTTAATTGTGGATTTAGGGCTTGGTATAAATTAGAAGGTTAAAACTAAATTAGATAAAATCCTCACAAAAAAAAGCTGCACCGGTCGATCCTCTCCCTCCCTCTGTGGCCGTCGACCTCCATCGCCACTACCACCATCAATTTTTGATTTTTAGAACAAGCCTTGAACACGAAAGTTGTAATTCCCGATCTCCTCTACGCGTTGATATAATTCTTTTCGCGATCAAAGGTATAATTGCATAAACCCTAATTCTTAAAATCTGATTTTCATGTGAGTTTCATAGTTATGTTGTCAATTGCTCAAGTCTATACGCGTACGTGATAATTGTTATCGTTATTTTGATTGTTTGATGCGCTAGGGTTTAAAAACGAATTTGTATTTGCTTGATCAGAAAAATTAAGTTTTTTAAATGTTAATTATTATGTTATAATCAGATTCCTTGCAAAAAACTATTGAGTTTAGGCTTTGGATTCGCTTGATTTCATTTCCGTATGATTAAGTTATGTCGATTTGAATGATCGTTGTGTTTTTGTTGCTTGATCAGAAATCTGGTATTGATAGACAATGAATTGGCATGTGAGACTTATACCACTGGAAATATAATTTAAAAATACTCAAGTTAGACTAGGATATCATGTCGTTTGCTTATGTATAGCCCAAGATATGCTCGAATTAGTGTAAAAGTAGTTTTATACAGCACTTGCATGAAAGTAACCTTGTATGATAAAATTTGTTAACTTTTGTGATTAAAGCTTTGCATATTTGAAAAGTAGACAAAAAGTACTTCATCTTTCATGTGGATATCATAGGCTAATTGTATCTAGATCTTCAGATAATCGCATGCGAATGTCACTAACTAAATGAGAATCGAATCTGTAAATTGCACACGGTTTTGTACTCTGTGGATTATGTGAATTGCAAGAGCATGTATGCTTCTGTAAAAAGAAACTTAACATGATATGTGACTTATTGTTAGTTTATGTCAAACTCTGAAACCTTATGCATTGGGCACAATAGAGTCATACTTTATGTGAATTCTGATTTGAGCTGAAAACTGAATGTTCAAATTGCACGAATAAACTGTACAAATTGGCTAACAAAAGTTGCTATATTTTTTATATATGTTACTTTGGTTTGTCCTTGAACTATGTCCACTGATATTGTATCAATTTCATGTTCCTGACTTTAAATTGTCGTATGAGTCCTTGGCTGGACTTTTTGGAATCAATTTTAAGTATATTTATGATCTGGAGTTTTTCATATTTATTTGAATTTTTTACTATGAGATAATGTGCTAAGTATGCTACGTGTTCATAAACTTTGTGCATGACGATAAATTGAAATTGTGAAAATGATCATTCATGACCTAAAACGTATTGTTTGACTTAGGTTTGACATGTTGAACCATATTTGACATGAACCTACTGATGTTGACTTTAGTTGACTACTTTGACTAAGTTTGACTTTCGGTTTGACTTCGGTTGACTTTGTTTGACTTGCATGATATAGTTGACTTTTACTTTGAAACGCGTCAAGTCGAACAATAAGACAACGTACACTATGAAACCACACTTATATAAGATACATATATTGACCAACCTACATACGTATACATAGGTTGCATTACTCGGCTATAAACCGTACAAGTTATTTGTTCACTTTTCAATCCGAGCTTATTTCAAAGGTGAGTCTACAGTCCAGCTTTTTACATGTTTTCAGGGATGAGAATACATGCTGTTATATTTACATTTTCAAATACTTTTGTATTGACATGAGTACTACACATATGCATAATGAGTTTGTTCAAAAAGCCTCTAGCTTGAATACTTTTAATACCATCGGTGTAAGCACAATTTAGATGGACGGATCCGTTAGGTTGACAACCTCACCCGCTATAAAAACTGTGGTGCATTTACTTTGAACATTAAATACATTTGAACAAGTGTATAACATTTTACGAGGTAAGGTGGGTATAGTGGCTTCTATACTCGGGTCATTGCTAGTATTCAGGTGCTCGGTTTATGCAGACGATAGAATCTCACGGTCAAGGAAACTAAACTATTTTTCTGATAACTGTTTTTCAGATACTGTTACATTACTTTAAACCTGTAGATTCGCCAACATTATTTGTTGACCTGTTTTTGCGTGTTGTTATTCTCAGGTTCTTAAGAGGTATGCTTCCGCCGTGTTTGCTGCATGACTGGCCGTGGAATCAGCATTTGATTTTAAAGAACATTAATTACTTTCGCATTTAAAACTTTTATACTGTTTAAATACTGTTGGCTTGTGGTTACGATCACAACAGTGTTTTTATTTTGAGATTATTGACTTATGTTTTTGAAAGTTAATTTTTGAATAAAATTAAATGTGATTGCTTTAAACGTCTCATATAGAGGGCGTAACTGTTAACTGTGGGACCTGAATTAACACGCCGTCAGATGGTAATTTGGCGGGGTGTTATAAAACGTGATGTTGTTAAGTACGTTGAACAATGCGTCACGTGTTTGCAAGTTAAAGCCGAACACCAAAAGCCGTACGGTAAGTTACAACCGTTGGAAGTTCCGAAATGGAAATGGGAGCACATTACCATCGACTTCAGTATAAAGTTACCAAAGACAGCGAGAACCCAATATGATACGATTTGGGTGATAGTTGATCGATTGACGAAGAGTGCCTTGTTTCTTCCCATTCGGGAAACGATATCATCGGAGACTTTGTCCAAGTTGTTTATCAAGGAGGTGATATCGAGACATGGGGTTCCTATATCTATTGTTTTGGATCGAGATACTCGGTTCACTTCTCGATTTTGGAATAAATTTCATGAAGATATGGGTACTCAATTGAAAATGAGCACGGCGTATCATCCTCAAATGGACGGTCAAACATAACATACGAATCAAACGTTGGAGGATATGTTAAGGACGTGTGTTATTGATTTTGGTGGTAGTTAGGATGAGCACTTACCATTGGTGGAATTCTCGTACAATAATAGTTACCACATTAGTATTGGAATGCCACCTTATGAGATGCTTTATGGGTGTAGGTGTTGAACTCCTATTTGTTGAGGTGAAGTGGGACAACGAGAAATCGGGAGTACCGATTTGGACCTAGAGACGAATAGTAAAATTGAGATGATTCGGGCTCGACTTAAGGAGGCGCAAGATAGACAAAAATTTTATGCCGATAAAGGAAGGTGACCGATTGAGTTCCAAGAAGGTGACATGGTGATGCTTAAGGTTTCGCCATGGAAAGGTGTTATTCGGTTTCGAAAGCAGGGAAAGTTAGCTCCTTGTTTTATTGGTCCTTTCAAGGTTTTGGCACGTGTTGGTGAGGTTGCTTATAAACTAGAGTTGCCCGAGGAGCTTGCGGGGATCCATAACACGTTTCATGTTTCCCATCTCCGTAGGTGTCTTGCGGATGACTCGACTTGGGTGCCGTTAGATGATATTGCGTTGAACAACAACTTAGAGTATGTTGAAGAGCCGATTGCAATTCTTGATGAGAAGGTTAAGATGTTGCGAAATAAGGAAGTTAGAACTTTCAAAGTGCAATGGCGACATCGAAAGGGTTCCGAGTTTACATGGGAATCCGAAGAGTTCGTTTTAGTTTATCTTCCGGCTTGTCATGCGGCTTGGATCGCGAGGACGCGCTCCGATTCAAGTGGGGGAGAGTTGTAACATCCCGTTTTCCCGTACATGTCTAAAGGTACATATTTAATCGTTTGTACGCTTACAACTCGTTGTTTATGTGATGAAATGAAATAATTTGTGTTAGTTGATGTGTGAATATATATATATATATATATATATATATATATATATATATATGTATATATATATTTAGAATATATGCATATATAAGCATATGCAAGGGCTTTTGTTGATGTTAAGTCATGTGAGACTTAAAGATGAAGTTTAGACGTGTATAGGAAGCGAGAACGAAGCGTACAAGTCAAATAATTAATTGTTAGTTTATTGCCGAGAAACTGGTCAGGCCATGCCTAATGGCGCGCCGCGATGACCATTGCCGCACCGCGGCACCTCAAGCAAACTAGAGTCAGGAGGCATGCTAAGAAGGGTCGATTTTTCCTTTATATGTCGCGCCGCGGAGAAGAAAGTCGCGCCGCTACCAATAACTAGAATCTGAGTCAGGAGGAGTTTAAACAGCTCACATTTTTACGTTGTTCGTCGTGCCGCGACAATCGAGGTCGCGTCGCGACATTTCTGACAGGCTGACTCCGAATCTTGGTTAATTTAAAAGAGTTTTAGGGGTAGTTTGGTAATTTCGCGTGTAGATCTGATGGGAGCATTAAATCTCCACCACTTATCCATTTTATTCATTTTCATTTCTATTTTCTTTCCCCATTTACTCTCAAAACATAAAACCCATTTAATTTCAAAGTGAGAATTGAGAGTGAAGATTTGTGAATCAATCTTTGGAGTAAGAATTAAAGTTGTTCTCCTTGTTCTTAGCTACGAGTGGATAGTATTGGTAAGTCTTAACTCCATGTTTTGAGTTTTAGTTAATTTATGGCTAGGGTTTGGCCATTAGAGGCTTGTAAGACCCATTTGGGGGTTAAATGGGTGAACTTGGGTTATGTTGATGTAAGGAAAACCCAAATGACTATAACCTAGGGTTTGGTCTTGTGAATTGAGGTTGTAAGTGTCAAATGGTGTTGTTAGTCACTATTACACTTTTAAATTGATGAAAGAATTGTTAATGAGTTTAGTTTGACTTGATTTGTGAGTCTAAGTGTTAAAACGGGTTAAATGAGTAATGGTTGACCTAATTGGGCGAAATGGGTATGAAATACCCTAAGTCGGTGTTAGTTAAAGTTAGTAGACTTTGAATCACTAGCTTTAGTGATTAAAGATGAGTCTTGGCCATTTATGGGCGGTTTTGGTGTAGCTGAGTTATTTAATGCAATTGGGTCATTAAATGCTCAAGTGTAAGTATTGTGGTTAGTTCCACAAGTTGTGTATTGAATGTGTACTTAATGTATTAGGTACTTTGCTTTGAAGTTTCGGAAGTGCACAATCATCATCTTGGTGTTAAGGTGAGTGGAATAATTATGCGTGTACGTATATAATGTATTTATTTGTGTAGTGTGAATGTGGTATTGTCGCGGTGTTTAAGACACCACATTCTAAGCAACGAGTAGTATTGTCGCGGTGTTCAAGACACTACTCATTGTTTTGATTGACATGTGGTATTGTCGCAGTGTTCAAGACACCACTCATTGTTTTGATTGACATGTGGAATCATCGCAGTGTTCAAGAAGCCACATTGTCATGGGGTGAGTTAGTCGCGGTGTTTAAGACATCACCCGGGGGATTAGTGATTACGCGGTGTTTAAGTAACACTAATGGATGTTATGAACTCCTACGGTCTTTCAAGTACCGTTCCCTTGTACGATTGGTTAACCATGGTTGTGTGAATTGTATTTAGCATATTAAATTGTGAACTGTATGCTATTAATGTTGCTAGCTTATCGTGAAGTGCGGATAGTAGTTTATGCATGATGTTTGCATGGTTGTTGAAATGCTAGCTTGTATGCGGTATTGTGTAAGTGAGTGCAAGTAAGTTGGTTATATATGAGCATGTATAATTATTGCATTCACTAAGCGTTAGCTTACCCCTCTCGTTGTTTATCTTTTTAGATGCAGGTGCGGAGAAGGGAAAGGGGGTTGTTGGATACTAGTTCCCCATGTTGGTTTGTGTTCAAGCTTTTGAAGTCGACCTAGCGTTTTTGGGTAGTTTAGCCCCAAACCATGCTTGGGTGTAGTTTGGATTAAAACTATCATTTTAAATGGGTCAAACTTGTATTAAATTTATTTAATGGCCTTCGAGCCTACTGTAAACATTTAACTCGTGTCATTGTTTGAATGGGTTGTATGTAACCGTTATTTTGGCGCAAATGGGTTATTTATTTTAAAAAAAAATTTTACTCGTATTAAATACGGGTTGGGTTGTTTCATGGGTGGTGGGAATTAGTGAGACCGTAATTTCACGTGGTGATTATAAAAAATGCAGCTTGTATTACCGGTTGAGGTGTCCAACAGTTAAACACAAGGAGAATATATATATAGCTATAATACATGGTTGATCCTCAACTTGGTGGGTCATATAGCTAGTGTTGTAAAAGTCGGCCGACTTGGCCGACGCGTCGGCAGATGCGTCGTTTTTTTGGTTCTCCGTCCCGTTTTTTCTGAAAGCGACTCAAAAGACGGTCAGAGCTAAAAGTTCGGCCAAAATCTGTCAACGATTGTCAAAGTTAGTCAAAAACGGTCAAAGTCGGTCAAATTTTCGTCAAAATCTGATATATTTTAAAATTAGGGTTTGTTTTCATTTTTTGGGCCGCTCTTTTCTCTGTGTCCTTTCTAATTATGTACTCGGTAACATTAATTAAGTTTGAAGTTTGATTATTTTTAAATTCAAGTTCTTATTTAAAAAATTTATGGTACACAATCTGAAATGTCCCGTTCATATCGATTATAAACGTTTCATATTAATTGATTTCGTTGCGAGGTTTTGACCTCTATATGAGACGTTTTTCAAGGCTGCATTCATTTTTAAAACAACCATAACCTTTATTTTATCAATAAAGGTTTTAAAAGTATTACGTAGATTATCAAATAATGATAATCTAAAATATACTGTTTACACATGACCATTACATAATGGTTTACAATAGAAATATATTACATCGACATATGTTTCTTGAATGCAGTTTTTACACAATATCATACAAACATGGACTCCAAATCTTGTCCTTATTTTAGTATGCAACAGCGGAAGCTCTTAGTATTCACCTGAGAATAAACATGCTTTAAACGTCAACAAAAAATGTCGGTGAGTTATAGGTTTAACCTGTATATATCAAATCGTAACAATGGACCACAAGATTTCATATTTCAATACACATCCTATACATAGAGATAAAAATCATTCATATGGTGAACACCTGGTAACCGACATTAACAAGATGCATATATAAGAATATGGCCATCATTCCGGGACACCCTTCGGATATGATA
The DNA here is from genome assembly GCF_046630445.1 of Rutidosis leptorrhynchoides. NCBI lineage: Eukaryota > Viridiplantae > Streptophyta > Magnoliopsida > Asterales > Asteraceae > Rutidosis > Rutidosis leptorrhynchoides. The sequence continues at coordinate 386,598,048 of NC_092336.1, read as the reverse complement.
TAAATTTCGAAGTACTAAAGCATCCGGTACTTTGGATGGGGTTTGTTAGGCCCAATAGATCTATCATTAGGATTCGCGTCAATTAGGGTGTCTGTTCCCTAATTCTTATATTACCAGACTTAACAAAAAGGGGCATATTCGATTTCGATAATTTAACCATATAATGTAGTTTCACGTACTTGTGTCTATTTTGTAAATCATTTATAAAACCTGCATGTATTATCATCCCAAAAATATTAGATTTTAAAAGTGGGACTATAACTCACTTTCACAGATATTTCCTTCCTCGGAAATAAGACTTGGCCACGGATCGATTCACGAACCTATACAAATATGTACATATATTTCAAAGTATGATCAAAATATAATTACAACCATTTTTATTATGGTTTAAAGATTTGAGTGTATTAAGTCAGCTGTCCTCGTTAATAACCTACAACTAGTTGTCCACAGTTAGATGTACAGAAATAAATCGATATATATTATCTTGAATCAATCCACGACCCAGTGTATACACGTCTCAGGCTAGATCACAACTCAAAGTATATATATTTTTTGAATCAACCTCAACCCTGTATAGCTAACTCCAACATTACTGCATATAGAGTGTCTATGGTTGTTCCAAATAATATATATATATATATGGGTCGATATGATATGTCAAAACATTTGCATACGTGTCTATGGTATCCTAAGATTACATAATATATTAGATTACATGTATAATACAATATAAGTTAGCTAGGATATGATTTGTATAGATTTGTTAAACATTTCCCGTAGCTAAAAAGATCAAAAATATCCAATCTTGTTTTACCCATAACTTCTTCATTTTAAATCCGTTTTGAGTGAATCAAATTGCTATGGTTTCATATTGAACTCTAATTTAAGAATCCAAACAGAAAAAGTATAGGTTTATAGTCGGAAATTTAAGTTACATGTCAATTACTAAAGAGGTAGTCATTTCCGTCGAAAGAACGACATCTTGATGACCATTTTGAAAAACATACTTTCACTTTGAGTTTAACCAAGATTTTTGGATATAGTTTCATGTTCATATGAAAAATCATTTTCCCAGAAGAACAACTTTTAAATCAAAGTTTATCATAGTTTTTAATTATCCAAACCAAAACAGCCCCCAGTTTCACTACGACGGCGTATATCCGATTTTCTGGTGTTCATCGTGTTTCCAGGTTTTAAATCATTAAGTTAGCATATCATATAGATATAGACCATGTGTTTAGTTGATTTTAAAAGTCAAGTTAGAAGGATTAACTTTTATTTGCGAACAAGTTTAGAATTAACTAAACTATGTTCTAGTGATTACAAGTTTAAACCTTCGAATAAGATAGCTTTTTATGTATGAATTGAATGATGTTATGAACATCATTACTACCTCAAGTTTTCTGGATAAAACTACTGGAAATGAGAAAAATAGATCTAGCTTCAAAGGATCCTTGGATGGCTAGAAAGTTCTTGAAGCAGAATCATGACACGAAAATAGTTCAAGTAAGATTTTCACTCGAAATAAGATTGTTATAGTTGTAGAAATTGAATCAAAGTTTGAATATGAATATTACCTTGAATTAGAAAGATAACCTACTGTAAATAACAAAGGTTCCTTGATCTTAGATGATTACTTGGAATGGATTAGAAAGCTTGGAAGTAGACTTGCAAACTTGAAAGTATTCTTGATTTTTATGAAACTATACTTATGGAATTTATGAAGAACACTTAGAACTTGAAAATGGAACTTGAGAGAGATCAATTAGATGAAGAAAATTGAAGAATGAAAGTGTTTGTAGGTGTTTTTGGTCGTTGGTATATGGATTAGATATAAAGGATATGTAATTTTGTTTTCATGTAAATAAGTCATGAATGATTACTAATATTTTTGTAATTTTATGAGATATTTCATGCTAGTTGCCAAATGATGGTTCCCACATGTGTTAGGTGACTCACATGGGCTGCTAAGATCTGATCATTGGAGTGTATATACCAATAGTACATATATCTAAAAGATGTGTATTGTACGAGTACGAATACGGGTGCATACGAGTAGAATTGTTGATGAAACTGAACGAGGATGTAATTGTAAGCATTTTTGTTATGTAAAAGTACTTTGATATGTTTCTTGAAGTCTTTAAAAAGTGTAAGAATACATATCAAAACACAACATGTATATACATTCTAATGGAGTCGTTAAGTCTTCGTTAGTCGTTACATGTAAGTGTTGTTTTGAAACCTTTAAGTTAACGATCTCAATTAATGTTGTTAACCCAATGTTTATTATATCAAATGAGATGTTAAATTATTATGTTATCATGATATTATGATGTATGAATATCTCTTAATATGATATATACATTAAAATATCGTTACAACGATAATCGTTACATATAAGTCTCGTTTCGTAATTCTTGAGTTAGTAGTCTTGTTTTTACATATGTAGTTCATTGTTAACACACTTAATGATATATTTAAATATCATTTTATCATGTTAAATATAGTGTATCAATATCTTAATATGATACATACGTATTTAGTAGACGTTATCATAACGATAATCGTTATATATATCATTTCGAGTTTCTTAACTTAGTAATCTCATTTCTTATGTATATCACACATTGTTAATATACTTAGTGAGATACTTACTCATCATAATCTCATGTCAACCATATATATATATGTCTATATATACCACAACATGTAGTTTTTACAAATTTGTAACGTTCGTGAATCGCCGGTCAACTTGGGTGATCAATTGTCTATATGAAACTTATTTCATTTAATCAAGTCTTAACAAGTTTGTTTGCTTAACACGTTGGAAACATTTAGTCATGTAAATATTAATATCAATTAATATATATAAACATGGAAAAGTTCGGGTCACTACAGTACCTACCCGTTAAATAAATTTCGTCCCGAAATTTTAAGTTGTTGAAGGTGTTGATGAATCTTCTGGAAATAGATGCGGGTATTTCTTCTTCATCTTATCTTCACACTCCCAGGTGAACTCAGGTCCTCTACGAGCATTCCATCGAACCTTAACAATCAGTATCTTGTTTTGCTTAAGTCTCTTAACCTCACGATCCATTATTTCGACGGGTTCTTCAATGAATTGAAGTTTTTCATTGATTTGGATTTCGTCCAACGGAATAGTGAGATCTTCTTTAGCAAAAAATTTCTTCAAATTCGAGACGTGAAAAGTGTTATGTACAGCCACGAGTTGTTGAGGTAGCTCCAGTTGGTAAGCTACTGGTCCGACACGATCTATAATCTTGAATGGTCCAATGTACCTTGGATTTTTCCCCCGTTTACCAAATCGAACAACGCCTTTTCAAGGTGAAACCTTAAGCATGACCATTTCTCCAATTTCAAACTCTATATCTTTTCTTTTACTGTCCGCGTAGCTCTTTTGTTGACTCTGGGAGGTTTTCAATCGTTGTTGAATTTGGATGATTTTCTCGGTAGTTTCTTGTATTATCTCCGGACCCGTAATCTGTCTATCCCCCACTTCATTCCAAAAAATCGGAGACCTGCACTTTCTACCATAAAGTGCCTCAAATGGTGCCATCTCAATACTAGAATGATAACTGTTGTTGTAGAAAAATTCTGCTAACGGTAGGTGTCGATCCCAACTGTTTCTGAAATCAATAACACATGCTCGTAGCATGTCTTCAAGCGTTTGCATCGTCCTTTCGCTCTGCCAATCAGTTTATAGATGATAGGCAGTACTCATGTCTAGACGAGTCCCCAATGCTTGTTGCAACGTCTGCCAGAACCTTGAAACAAATCTAACATCCCTATCAGAGATAATAGAGACGGGTATTCCATGTCTGGAGACAACCTCCTTCAAATACAATCGTGCCAACTTCTCCATTTTGTCATCTTCTCTCATTGGCAGGAAGTGTGCTGACTTGGTGAGACGATCAACTATTACCCAAATAGTATCATAACCACTTGCAGTCCTTGGCAATTTAGTAATAAAATCCATGGTAACGTTTTCCCATTTCCATTCCGGGATTTCAGGTTGTTGTAGTAGACATGATGGTTTCTGATGTTTAGCTTTGACCTTAGAACACGTCAAACATTCTACTACATATTTAGCAATATCGGCTTTCATACCCGGCCACCAAAAGTGTTTCTTGAGATCTTTATACATCTTCCCCGCTCCGGGATGTATTGAATATCTGGTTTTATGTGCTTCCTTAAGTACCATTTCTCTCACATCTCCAAATCTTGGTACCCAAATTCTATCAGCCCTATATCGGGTTCTGTCTTCCCGAATATTAAGATGTTTCTCTGATCCTTTGGGTATCTCATTCTTCAACTTTCCTTCTTTTACAACCCCCTGTTGCGCCTCCTTTATTTGAGTAGTAAGGTTAGTACGAATAATTATATTCATAGCTTTTACCCGTATAGGTTCTCTGTCCTTTCTACTCAAAGCATCGACTACCACATTCGCCTTCCCCGGGTGGTATCGAATCTCAAAATCATAATCATTCAACAGTTCTATCCACCTACGTTGTCTCATATTCAGTTGCTTCTGATTAAATATATGTTGGAGACTTTTGTGGTCGGTATATATAATACTTTTGATTCCATATAAATAATGCCTCCAAGTCTTTAATGCAAAAACAACAGCACCCAATTCCAAATTGTGAGTCATATAATTTTGCTCGTAAATCTTCAATTGTCTAGACGCATAAGCAATCACCTTCGTTCGTTGCATTAATACACAACCGAGACCTTTCTTTGATGCATCACAATAAATCACAAAATCATCATTCCCTTTAGGCAATGACAATATAGGTGCCGTAGTTAGCTTTTTCTTCAATAACTGAAATGCCTTCTCTTGTTCATCCTTTCATTCAAATTTCTTCCCTTTATGCGTTAATGCAGTCAAGTGCTATTTTGGAGAAATCTTGGATGAATCTTCTGTAGTAACCAGCCAATCCTAAAAATTGACGTATATGCTTCGGAGTTTTTTGGGGTTTCCCACTTTTCAACGGTTTCGATCTTTTCCGGGTCCACCTGGATACCTTCTTTGTTCACTATGTGACCGAGGAATTGAACTTCTTCCAACCAAAATGCACACTTTGAAAACTTAGCGTACAGTTTTTCTTTCCTCAATACTTCTAGCACTTTTCTCAAATGTTCTTCGTGCTCTTGATCATTCTTTGAGTAAATAAGTATGTCATCGATGAAAACAATGACAAACTTGTCAAGATATGGCCCACACACTCGGTTCATAAGGTCCATGAACACAGCTGGTGCGTTAGTCAATCCAAACGGCATAACCATAAACTCGTAATGACCATAACGCGTCCTAAAAGCAGTTTTGGAATATCATCCTCCTTTACTCGCATTTGATGATATCCATAACGTAAATCGATTTTCGAATAAACCGACGAGCCTTGTAGTTGATCAAATAAGTCGTCAATTCTTGGCAGTGGATAACGGTTTTTGATGGTAAGTTTATTCAACTCTCTGTAGTCAATACACAACCTAAATGTACCATCCTTCTTCTTGACAAACAAAACAGGAGCCCCCCATGGTGATGTGCTTGATCGAATGAAACCACGTTCTAATAGTTCTTGTAGTTAGCTTTGTAGTTCTTTCATCTCACTGGGTGCGAGTCTGTAAGGAGCACGAGCTATTAGTGCAGCTCCTGGTACAAGATCTATTTGAAATTCAACAGATCGATGTGGAGGTAGTCCCGGTAATTCTTTCGGAAATACATCGGGAAATTCTTTTGCGACGGGAACATCATTGATGCTCTTTTCTTCAGTTTGTACTTTCTCAACGTGTGCTAGAACAGCATATCAACCTTTTCTTATTAGTTTTTGTACCTTCAAATTACTAATAAGATGTAGCTTCGTGTTGCCCTTTTCTCCGTACACCATTAAGGGTTCTCCTTCTTCTTGTACAATGCGAATTGCATTTTTGTAACATACGATCTCTGCTTTCATCTCCTTCAGCCAGTCCATGCCAACTATTACATCAAAACTCCCTAACTCTACTGGTATCAAATCAATCTTAAATATTTCGCTACCCAGTTTAATTTCTCGATTCCGGCATATATAATCTGCTGAAATTAATTTACCGTTTGCTAATTCGAGTAAAAATTTACTATCCAACGGCGTCAATGGACAACTTAATTTAGCACAAAAATCTCTACTCATATAGCTTCTATCCGCACCCGAATCAAATAAAACGTAAGCAGATTTATTGTCAATAAGAAACGTACCCGTAACAAGTTCTGGGTCTTCCTGTGCCTCTGCCGCATTAATATTGAAAACTCTTCCGCGGCCTTGTCCATTCGTGTTCTCCTGGTTCGGGCAATTTCTAATAATGTGGCCCGGTTTTCCACATTTATAACAAACTACATTGGCATAACTTGCTCCGACACTACTTGCTTCACCATTACTCGTTCCGACACCATTTGTTCCTTTCGTTCTGTTAACCCCTGGTCCGTAGACCTCACACTTCGCCGCGCTATGACCATTTCTTTTACACTTGTTGCAAAATTTGGTGCAGAACCCCGAGTGATACTTTTCACACCTTTGGCATAGCTGCTTCTGATTGTTGTTGTTGTTGCGGTTGTTATTGTTGTTGGGATGATTGTTGTAGTTGTTGTTGTTGTTGTTGTTGTTGTGCCGTTTGTTGTAGTTGCGATTGATGTTGCGATTGTTGGGATAGTTGTTGTTGTATTGGTGACTCTTATCATCGTTTTCCTCCCACTTTCTTTTGACTAGCTTCACGTTGTCCTCTTCGGCCGCCTGTTCTTTAATTCTTCCCTCAATCTAGTTCACTAGTTTGTGAGCCATTCTACATGCCTTTTGTATGGAGGCAGGCTCGTGTGAACTTATATCTTCTTGGATTCTCTCCGGTAACCCTTTCACAAATGCGTCGATCTTCTCTTCCTCATCTTCGAACGCTCTCGCTCTCGGACACAATAGGCACAATTCTGTGAATCGTCTTTTGTACGAAGTAATATCGAATCCCTGTGTTCATAGCCATCTAAGTTCTGACTTGAGCTTATTGACCTCGGTTCTGGGACGGTACTTCTCATTCATCAAGTGCTTGAATGCTGACCACGGTAGCGTGTAAGCATCATCTTGTCCCACTTGCTCTAGATAGGTATTCCACCATGTTAACGCAATACCTGTGAAGGTATGCGTAGCGTACTTCACTTTATCTCCTTCAGCACACTTACTTATGGCAAACACCAATTCAACTTTATCGGTCCACCGTTTCAATCCGATTGGTCCTTCGGTCCCATTAAATTTTGAAGGTTTGCAGGAAGTGAATTCCTTGTAGGAGCATCCTACACAATTTCTTGCGCCGTTAGCTGTATTGCTAGATTCAGAGTTATTGTTGGTATGTAGCGCGGCCTGTACTGCGGCTATGTTTGAAGCAAGAAAGGCACGAAATTCCTCTTCGCTCATATTCAAGGTGTGTCGAGTAGTCGGTGCCATTTCCTTCAAAATAGTCAAATGAAACAAGTTAATCATACAGAATATTAAGAGTAGTCAATAGTATCTCGTAGCATAATATGAACTCATTTATAAAAGTTTTTTCTTCATATTAGCGTTTTATAAGTTTAAATTCGGGTACTACCTACCCGTTAAGTTCATACTTAGTAGCTAATATACAATTCAACTACTACAATTCCATATGAAAAACTGATTATAATAATATATCACATACAAATATTCTTCAAACTTACAACTTCGCTATATTACATATAACATGAAATATAGTACACTATGATACAGGACAGTTTTGAAGATAAATCTAGTTAATACGCAAGTTGTTCAGTAAAGGAAATAAAGACACGTAATTCATAAGTCCAGAAACAAGTCATGCATTCTGGTTTTACTAAGACGACTTCCCATCCTTGGTCTTGTGGAAAATAACCGTTATGACCATTGACTAGGCAGCATGTTGTAATGTCGTCAAAAGGACGAGGGTTTCGTAATGTCCAACAGCCCCGTAATAATCTAAAAACCTTGTTTCTCACCCCAACTACTGAATCCGTCACTTGTGGGAAAGTTTTATTTAAAAGCTGCAATCCGATGTTCTTTTTCTCACTTTGGTAAGAAGCGAACATCACTAACCCGTAAGCATAACATGCTTCTTTATGTTGCATGTTAGAAGCTCTTTCTAATTCACGAAATCCTATGTTGGGATATGTTGAGTCAAAATAGGTTCTTAACCCGTAGCGTAAAATTGCATTTGGGTTCCCCGCATTTAACGCTTTAAAGAAAACACGGCGTAACTTAAAGTCTCCCCAATGTGATATACCCCACCTATCAAAGGAAAGCCTTTTATAAATTAAGACATTTCTGGAAAGTCTTTCAAATGTTTGACAAGTTAATTTCGCCATAACTAAATGTGCTGATGAATTCTGACCGACTCTAGACAAGACTTCCTCAATCATATCCTCTGGTAGGTCTTCTAAAATATTCGGTTATCTACCCTTAACGTCCATTTTGTTTTTATACTGTAAAATAGACAAGGATTAGATTCGTAATAACAAACAATACAAGCAATTTTTTTTACATAGAACATAAAAGTACAAGCACACTACAATACATTTATTACACAACATGCTCACACCCCTCTAATCTGAATCACTGGTTTCTTCTTCTTCGAACTTGGTTCTTTTTCCTAATTTTCTAGGGATATATGATGTTCCTCTAATATGAGCCGTCGTTTTTCACATTGGTTTAGAAAAACCTGGTGGTTTAGAGGTTCCTGGGTTATTGTCACGATATTGAAAATACGGGTGTTGACGGTACATATAAAGTTCATCGGGGTCGGAATCAGATTTCTCTATTTTAATGCCTTTTCTCTTATTATTTTCTTTTGCCTCATTAAATTGGATCGGGGTAATTTCTATAACATCATCGGAATCCTCATCAGGATCCGATTCATCAGAAAATTGGTAATTTTCCCAATATTTTGCTTCCTTAGTGGAAACACCATTGACCATTATTAACTTTGGTCCATTGGTTGAGGATTTTCTTTTATTTGACCGGTTTTCTGTGGTTCCTACTATTCCCCCCTCCGGAACCTTTTCTTCTTCCGGTTCCTCTTCTTCTGGTTCCTCTTCTTCCGGTTCCTCTTCTTCCGGTTCCGTTTCCTCTTCTTCCGGTTCTTCGGGAACTTGTGAATCTTGTCAATATATATTCGACTCTTCGTTATTATTAGGTGAGTCAATGGGATTTGTGCTAGAGGTAGACATCTATAACATTATATCAAACATGTTAAGAGATTAATATATCACACAATATTTACATGTTAATAATATATAGTTTCCAACAAAAATGTTAAGCAATCATTTTTAAAGAAAACACGGTCGAAGTCCAGACTCACTAATGCATCCTAACAAACTCGATAAGACACACTAATGCAAATTTTATGGTTCTCTAAGACCAACGCTCTGATACCAACTGAAATGTCCCGTTCATATTGATTATAAACGTTCCATATTAATTGATTTCATTGCGAGGTTTTGACCTCTATATGAGACGTTTTTCAAAGACTGCATTCATTTTTAAACAACCATAACCTTTATTTTATCAATAAAGGTTTTAAAAGTATTACGTAGATTATCAAATAATGATAATCTAAAATATACTGTTTACACATGACCATTACATAATGGTTTACAATAGAAATATATTACATCGACATATGTTTCTTGAATGCAGTTTTTACACAATATCATACAAACATGGACTCCAAATCTTGTCCTTATTTTAGTATGCAACAGCGGAAGCTCTTAGTATTCACCTGAGAATAAACATGCTTTAAACGTCAACAAAAAATGTTGGTGAGTTATAGGTTTAACCTGTATATATCAAATCGTAACAATGGACCACAAGATTTCATATTTCAATACACATCCCATACATAGAGATAAAAATCATTCATATGGTGAACACCTGGTAACCGACATTAACAAGATGCATATATAAGAATATGGCCATCATTCCGGGACACCCTTCGGATATGATATAAATTTCAAAGTACTAAAGCATCCGGTACTTTGGATGGGGTTTGTTAGGCCCAATAGATCTATCTTTAGGATTCGCGTCAATTAGGGTGTCTGTTCCCTAATTCTTATATTACCAGACTTAATAAAAAGGGGCATATTCGATTTCGATAATTCAACCATATAATGTAGTTTCACGTACTTGTGTCTATTTTGTAAATCATTTATAAAACCTGCATGTATTCTCATCCCAAAAATATTAGATTTTAAAAGTGGGACTATAACTCACTTTCACAGATATTTCCTTCCTCGGAAATATGACTTGGCCACGGATCGATTCACGAACCTATAGAAATATGTACATATATTTCAAAGTATGATCAAAATATAATTACAACCATTTTTATTATGGTTTAAAGATTTGAGTGTATTAAGTCAGCTGTCCTCGTTAATAACCTACAACTAGTTGTCCACAGTTAGATGTACAGAAATAAATCGATATATATTATCTTGAATCAATCCACGACCCAGTGTATACACGTCTCAGGCTAGATCACAACTCAAAGTATATATATTTTTTGAATTAATCTCAACCCTGTATAGCTAACTCCAACATTACTGCATATAGAGTGTCTATGGTTGTTCCAAATAATATATATATATATATATATATATATATATATATATATATATATATATATATATATATATATATATATATATATATATATATGGGTCGATATGATATGTCAAAACATTTGCATACGTGCCTATGGTATCCTAAAATTACATAATATATTAGAATACATGTATAATACAATATAAGTTAGCTAGGATATGATTTGTATAGATTTGTTAAACATTTCCTGTAGCTAAAAAGATCAAAAATATCCAATCTTGTTTTACCCATAACTTCTTCATTTTAAATCCGTTTTGAGTGAATCAAATTGCTATGGTTTCATATTGAACTCTAATTTAAGAATCCAAACAGAAAAAGTATAGGTTTATAGTCAGAAATTTAAGTTACATGTCAATTACTAAAGAGGTAGTCATTTCCGTCGAAAGAACGACATCTTGATGACCATTTTGAAAAACATACTTTCACTTTGAGTTTAACCAAGATTTTTGGATATAGTTTCATGTTCATATGAAAAATCATTTTCCCAGAAGAACAACTTTTAAATCAAAGTTTATCATAGTTTTTAATTATCCAAACCAAAACAGCCCCCAGTTTCACTACGACGGCGTATATCCGATTTTCTGGTGTTCATCGTGTTTCCAGGTTTTAAATCATTAAGTTAGCATATCATATAGATATATAATATGTGTTTATTTGATTTTAAAAGTCAAGTTAGAAGGATTAACTTTTGTTTGCGAACAAGTTTAGAATTAACTAAACTATGTTCTAGTGATTACAAGTTTAAACCTTCGAATAAGATAGCTTTATATGTATGAATCGAATGATGTTATGAACATCATTACTACCTCAAGTTTTCTGAATAAAACTACTGAAAATGAGAAAAATGGATCTAGCTTCAAAGGATCCTTGGATGGCTTGAAAGTTCTTGAAGCAGAATCATGACACGAAAACAGTTCAAGTAAGATTTTCACTCGAAATAAGATTGTTATAGTTGTAGAAATTGAATCAAAGTTTGAATATGAATATTACCTTGAATTAGAAAGATAACCTACTTTAAATAACAAAGGTTACTTGATCTTAGATGATTACTTGGAATGGATTAGAAAGCTTGGAAGTAGACTTGCAAACTTGGAAGTATTCTTGATTTTTATGAAACTATACTTATGGAATTTATGAAGAACACTTAGAACTTGAAGATGGAACTTGAGAGAGATCAATTAGATGAAGAAAATTGAAGAATGAAAGTGTTTGTAGGTGTTTTTGGTAGTTGGTATATGGATTAGATATAAAGGATATGTAATTTTGTTTTCATGTAAATAAGTCATGAATGATTACTAATATTTTTGTAATTTTATGAGATATTTCATGCTAGTTGCCAAATGATGGTTCCCACATGTGTTAGGTGACTCACATGGGCTGCTAAGAGCTGATCATTGAAGTGTATATACCAATAGTACATACATCTAAAAGCTGTGTATTGTACGAGTACGAATACGGGTGCATACGAGTAGAATTGTTGATGAAACTGAACGAGGATGTAATTGTAAGTATTTTTGTTAAGTAGAAGTACTTTGATATGTGTCTTGAAGTCTTTCAAAAGTGTAAGAATACATATCAAAACACAACATGTATATACATTCTAATGGAGTCGTTAAGTCTTCGTTAGTCGTTACATGTAAGTGTTGTTTTGAAACCTTTAAGTTAACGATCTCAATTAATGTTGTTAACCCAATGTTTATTATATCAAATGAGATGTTAAATTATTATGTTATCATGATATTATGATGTATGAATATCTCTTAATATGATATATACATTAAAATATCGTTACAACGATAATCGTTACATATAAGTCTCGTTTCGTAATTCTTGAGTTAGTAGTCTTGTTTTTACATATGTAGTTCATTGTTAACACACTTAATGATATATTTAAATATCATTTTATCATGTTAAATATAGTGTATCAATATCTTAATATGATACATATGTATTTAGTGGACGTTATCATAACGATAATCGTTATATATATCATTTCGAGTTTCTTAACTTAGTAATCTCATTTCTTATGTATATCACACATTGTTAATATACTTAGTGAGATACTTACTCATCATAATCTCATGTCAACCATATATATATGTCTATATATACCACAACATGTAGTTTTTACAAATTTGTAACGTTCGTGAATCGCCGGTCAACTTGGGTGATCAATTGTCTATATGAAACTTATTTCATTTAATCAAGTCTTAACAAGTTTGATTGCTTAACACGTTGGAAACATTTAGTCATGTAAATATCAATCTCAATTAATATATATAAACATGGAAAAGTTCGGGTCACTACACAATCAACTATTATATATATATAAATATATATTTAAGAAATTATTAATAAAGTCAACGTTGGTCAACGACCTATGCGTCCCTGACGCGTCTCCCAACTCGGTCGACGCGTCCTTTTTAGGTCTCGACCGATGCATCCCCGACTCGCGACTTTAACAACCTTGCATATAGCTCATTTACGGAGTGAGGTTTATAATATTTTAATTAATATTATCCCTTGTTTCAAATGGCATGTTGTTTCATTGTTAATGATTAATGTGCGACCAGTTTACGGCTAGACGCACAATTGGTCCTTAAATATTTTTATGCAGTTAAACATGTCATTAGCTCTTGCACAATTTTTTTTACCTAACATTGCTTATATTAATTAGCGCATTCGAAACGGTATGTAGTTAAATCTGAAAAGCGAGGGTATGACCCAATTCTTATAAACAACACGTTATCTATTACATGCTATAAAAATGCCACATACATGACATCATTTTATAATTTTTACATTAGGTTAAAAAATAATATGGGACACATGGCACATATCTAAACCCTCATGCTTGCATCATCCATTTAATTAAGTTTTAAATTAATTAATACAAAAAAAAAATAAAAAAAAAATAAATGTATAAAAAAATAAACTCAGCAGATGCAACAGATACGGAGCAAGCTTTTCTTGAAAGTTTCACACGCGTGCCTTCATTGGCAGCTTTTTCTTTCAAAAACACAAACTAATTGGTATTTTCTCTTAGACCATAGGGCTGCATACCCCCCAAATGCCCATGTGTCAATAGAAACGCCCCACAAACGCCTGAAATGAGGCGTTTGTGAGCGTTTGCGTTGTGTCATTTGTCAAGAAAGCACGGGCATTTTCATGTGCGTTTGTGATTTTTTTTTTAATTCTTTTTCTACCATTTTCACCACTTTTTAACTCAACCTCCAATTATATTTTAACACATCATCTACAAACGCCCTTACAAAAAGCCCCATTACGACTCCTTCATTCCCCGTCATGATCATATCCAAAAAGTACCCTCTTTCGCTCTACATACGCGTCAAATCTTTTCCCCTTCAAAAACACACCATAATCTCAAATTAAAATAAACTTCAGAAGATAAGCTCCTTTGAAGATACTCTCCTCAACAGCTTCTTCTTCTTCCTTCCATGTTAGGGTTTTTTTTCAGCTTTAACTAATAAACATCTATTACTTAAATTCACACTTTTTTTTTAAACATGCTCATTTCCTTGAAAATTTCTCTGTACGCCATCAATCTTCATTTCCTTCTTTTTCTTTGGTTTCAGATTCAATGAAAAGGCTGGTTGTAATCAAGATTTCTTCGTATTCAACCGGTATTTTTTTCTCAGTTCCGATTTTTGGTTCCTATCTAATGTTCTTCTACTTTATTGTAACAGTTACTAGAATTATTTTTTTAGGGTTTAAATCCGTGAATTTACTGTAGAAGTATCAATTTAATCAGGAAAAAAAAATCAAACAATACGCTCTCGAAATTCATATCGACAATTATGCAGCATCGATGTAGATTCAAATCGAGATAAAATTAAAGTTTTTCAAATCGAAGCATTCAACCTGTTCTAATTAAGAACCCAAGAAATCCAATTGGTGAAAACCTTGACGGGAAAAAATCACGCTTGAAGTTGAATCAAGCGATACGATCGACAATGTTAAGTCCAAGATCCAGGATAAGGAAGGTAAAGTGTACAACCTCATTGTACAGTTATTTAGGGTTTTGGGTTTTGATAATGTTGCCAAGATTCTGGTATGATATTTGTGTTTGTTTTTTTTTTTTTTTTTTTTTTTTTTTTTGTGCGGCATGAAATTTCATATTTCATATTACTAATTTTTGATGTTTACTTTTGTAGGTTTGAAGTAAGATAAATTATGGTTTGTACACTTTGATTATTAGCATTTTTTTTATTGATTTTGAACTTTTTAATTACTATTACTGTGGAAGTTAAGTAGGTAATTCTGCACGCCAACTATTTGGTTAAATGTGCAGGTGAAAAACCTGTTTGATCTTACATGTTTATAATTGTTTTTTGTTTCTTCTATGAGTTTATATTCTATTTACGTGTTTAATGTTTTGGTTTAGATTATTAGTAACCTTCGTTTATCTATGTTATTAGCTTCATTTAGGTATAAGTGTGTTGATTATTTTTTTCCTTTTGTTATGAATTTTTCTTTAGGCTTTAGATGTGACAGTTATTATTATATTATAGTACTGATCAAATGCATTCCATTTTGCAGCTTAATGAAGGTCAGAATAAATTTTATTGGATTCTCTTATTTGTCTTGGTAATAATGACTATGAAGGTATGTGTTTTGTGGTTCAGTTAGAAGTAAATAACAGTAGTTTTCAGAGTGCTATCTTTACCTTTTGTTTTCAATCTCATTAGTTTAAAAGACAAGATATTGCAACTTACCTTTCTCATGTTGGTTATGTTGAATCTCATTAGTTTTATACACTGTAACATTTATTCACGGGTTTAAAGGTCATTCGCAGACATGTAAATAAGAATCAGTACTTAAGTTGAGTTTGTGCACTTAAGTTGAACACTTCATGCTCACTCTAAAGAGTGTCTTGGAATGTTGGAGTATATAACTCTAAAGAGTGTAGAAGCTTTAAACTCTAGCTCCTTGCTCGAGTGTTCTAATAAAAGGCATTGTTCCGAAAAAGAATACAATCTGTTGCCACAATCGAGGTACCTCCGCTGTTCGTTCATATGGTGTTGTATGCCTCTGGAGTCTGATCTGACCTTTACATATGACAGAAAGAAAAGGTATTTTTTGTTTTTATGATTACCGAGTTTATAATGTATATCTAATATAGATATATTTTTTTTTGTTTTGCAACTGTGTGATTTTGGGTTTTCCACATAAGTGAGTGATATATCTAAAACAACTTCTTGCCTGGTGGTTTTTAAAACAACTGGTACTACATCTCTATATTTTGATTATAATGTTTACCGAATCATTGTGCTTATGATATTAATAACTTGAATCTTATAGAAATGATAGATCGAGGAAGATGGCACTCCTCCTGGAAAATTTGAAGTTGTATTCAATTTAGTGTATTGGACCAACTGATCTTCACTCAGTTGCTTTTATGATCATTCAAAGTTTGCTTGGGTCGCGGAACAAATCTGCAGGAGCTACGTAGCATATGCGTTGGTATTTTATTTATCTTTTATAATAGTTGTCCAGTTGAGGCTGATCCGTAACATCCTAAGCACAAGTATCCGGTTAGAGTCGATGTGCATATGTAAGATTTAGATGGATATGTCATTGACTGGATAACAAATATCTCAGCTCATATTCTTTTATTCCTATTCTAAATGTGGTAGGTTCAATCCATTTACTTGAAGTGGAACCACTTACATGATTGTTTCCTTTTGATCTACAGGCGAGTATCCTTTGCCATTATGAACAGTCGACACAGATATGTCAAAGCCAGTTCCAAAAGAATGTTTTGAAAGACAAACTTTTCACTAAAGGAATTGAATATAAATATAAATATAAATCTATTGTAAATGTTCTCATGTGTATAATGGTTTATTCACAAATCTGTTGTAGGTCATTCCTGATGGGGCTGGTGACACTGTTTGAAAGAGGGGTTGTAATCACATAAGCTGTTTGAAAGAGGCTGTAATCAGATGCAAGTTGTAAGCCTGTATTCCCCTTTCCACACTTTAGAGTGTGTTTGTATTTTTGCCATTACTGTATTTTATCTTTAACATTATTTAGTCTACTTATGTTCCAGGAGTTTTATAAGTTCAAAATGCTCTCTTTAGCTGCAAGGTCAACGAATAAGATTCATGACCAACGAATCACATAATAATGAATTTGGCAAATGTAGTGATGTGATTTGTGATTGAGTTTATTATCTGTATTTTTGATTTGACGTATGTGATGATACTATATAAAAAACTAACAGCTAATTCGTTCATGAATTAGCTATAAATTGACTACAATAGTTTGATCTTTGTATGTTTGCTTTATAACATTGGTGTGTCAAATTCATGCTCATTTTTATCAAAATATGACATTTATATTCGAGTGATTGGAGGAAAGATTGGTAAAGGAAGTAAAAGGAATAAAGTAATTGTTGCAACAAAAATGGTGTCAACTGTTACAAGGGAGAATTATGTGGCTACTTTGTTAGATAATACAGTGGAGTTGAAGAAACTGTGAAAGAAAGAATAACTTTGAAGACTTTGCAAAAGGTATGATAAAGATTAGGAAGTGTTAATTACATAATTTTGGCCTTTTTACTTTAAATCTGTGTTTTGATGCTCATAACTATAGAAATTATAGATTATAGATAGATTGATTTTTCATATGCAGTAGATCAACCATGGTGGTGCAAGTGGACTATGGACATAATTGGTAGCAAAATAGGTAGATAATAATTTGATATTAGCACTTTCCAATCGATATTAGATGAAACATTTAACCTTCCTTAACTATTTCAGCTACATGTTGATTCTATAACATATCATTCAATAATTTTTCCTTAAAAATCCCGTGATTCCACGGGTCCTTGCACTAGTTATTAATAAGATAATCTTTAATTAACGTGATTTGCACAAGACTTAATGTACGACTCTAGTTACAATTTTCATATTTGTCTTTGGTGCACTCATTATTGCCGATGGTAATTTTCAAGTAGCGCATGCCATTATTCGTAAACGCTAAAGCTTGTTAAAAAGCAAAAACGACACTTATCTGTTAGCAACAAAACTTAATCAAAGCTACTATTAGTTTGATTAGCGAGGCCTGAATACACAGAATGTGTGAAATCCGCAAGGCTTGACTGTACAACATACGTGCATAAAGTATTCTACTGAGATATCATGTGAATGTCAACACAACACTTTAGTTGTTTTGAAATGGGGGGCTGCCATGATATTAGACTATCACTAGTGAAAGGCGTTTTCTGGACGTACGCCATAAAGCCTTCA
The DNA here is from genome assembly GCF_046630445.1 of Rutidosis leptorrhynchoides. Lineage (NCBI taxonomy): Eukaryota > Viridiplantae > Streptophyta > Magnoliopsida > Asterales > Asteraceae > Rutidosis > Rutidosis leptorrhynchoides. The sequence goes on along the minus strand of NC_092336.1, from coordinate 386,580,083 downwards.
TCAGGATGGTTTTGTCCATACAAGCATTACATCTGCGTGACTTAAGGTCCAACCGACAGTAGTACAACATGATGTTGTCCTTGCACGAAATTCTCTAAGAAAGGCTTACAGTTAGGATACTATGATATCGTCCTTTCCATTAGGGCTTACAGATGGAATAGTGCGATGTTGACTTTTCCTTAAAGCCTACTTCATCTACGGAACATATCCCGTCCTTTAACAACGACACCAACTTATAAAGCCTACGTGCCAATCTCAATCTGTGCTCATTAGTGCATCAACTTAGTGAATCAGCTTAACGCCCAAAGGTCGGTATCACCAGTTTGGAAACAAAAATCACTGCAATACTTTGCAGTGAACGAGTATGTATTCATCGCTATTCGTCCTTTTTATTTTATTATTCGAAGTTATGCATAAAATATGATTTATAAAGTGCTATTATGCAACGTGCGCATTTAATTAGCTTAAATCCATTTCCACTGCAAAAGTTAGCTTCTAAGGGAATGACGCGTTATTATTATTCTGAATGCCTTAGCGGTACTTTTACATGGTATGTGCATATGATTTGTATAGTTTGCGCATGATTCGAATTCATATAGATGCACACTGCTTGAGACATTACTTGTCAAATCTGCATGATTTTCATAAATTTAATTTGCCTGACATGACTTATCGTTTAGTGCCTTTGATCAATTTCGAAAATTGTTACAATCACCTGTTAATTAATTTGATAAGGGTTATCCGCGCGCTTTCTCGCAAACATTTGAACCAATTAGATGTAAAACATCATGATCGTAGCGACTACCTAGGTGAGTACAAGTTTGTGTTGTGAAATATTTCCATGATTATCATTTCTACATGAATATCTTTACCGTTGCTTGTAATTTAATGTGTTTACATATGCTAAACTGCTTTTGTGTGATTATTGTGTAAACTGCCTCTCTTTGGTGTATCTTGCATTTCACGTATTTCATATACAACTGGCTACATCTACCACACGCGCTCAAATCCTCTTGCGCTCGCTGTCAACAATCTCGTCCGGTACAGTAACCAAGCCAGTCAAGTCGAAGACAATAGTAAAATGGTACCCAACCGGGGGGACCCCTGTAAAGTTATCGGAGTCAGTAACACCAGAACTTACAAAATGGCAGAGCTCAAGGGCAATCCAATTAAGCGAGCCTGGCATGCTACCGCGCTTAAGAAATGCTACATGTAATATAGAAATCAGGAGAATTGATCACTCACCTACTTTGTCTAGACTTACATGTAATTACTAAAAGAACGTGCCTTTGTAGGTCGACCGTGTGCTGCTTTAACGCCATTTAAACGATAGAAATTTTTTTTTTTTTTTTTTAAATTAGGTGTCAGCCCAGACCCAGTTATATGCCGCGGCGCGGCTCCCATTGTCGCGGCGCGACATATAAAAGGATTTTATCTCATGCTTAGCAGCCTTTCTGTTACCAAAATAAATTAAATGCCGCGGCGCGGCACAAGTTGTCGCGGCGGGACATAACCCGTGAGCTGGTGCTGAGCTGCAACATGTTATAAAAACCACATTTTTATCATTTCATCATCACCCAACATATTTTGACAACATAATGCATAAACAAGCTTAACTTCTGACACTTACATTCATCGTTAAGAAACACAAACATTGCTTGGTCGCGCACGACCCGTTGCCCAATTTAAACATGTCTCTTTTGACCCAAAATACCAAAATTAGCACTTAGTTCCAAAATACAATTTAAACATCTTTTGTCTTATTACACATTTGACTCTTGGCGTTCATAAGCGGTTATCGTAAAGCTAGATTCAATTAAGAGACTTGCATACCACTTGATAAGTGTCGAATGCCCCTCTAAACTTTGCCGTCCCAAACCTTCTTGATGCATAAGAACCTAACAAACATTAGCAACATAGCGGGGTAAGCAAAACGCTTAGTGAGTTAATGGTAAGTACATATCTTAAACTTAAAACATGAACATAATCATAACGTAACCATAACCTTCCAACCCAAGGTTGATTTCGTGATTCGGGATTGATCATCTTGCCTCCTAGACATACGCTAAATCTTAACACATAACTTGTACATAATTCATGCTTAAAACATTATCATAAATGTAAATTCAAACTAACACAATACATGAATATTGTCCAAACTTACACTTAATCATGGATATAAATCCAAGCTCACTCTTAACATGGACCTCGTCCAAGCTTACACTTAACATGGATATAAATCCAAGCTCATCACGTGATATGGTCATAGACATAAAGTCTAAGCTTTACACCTTGACATAGACACAAAGTCTAGGCTTCTCGCCTTATCATAGACATGAAGTCTAAGCTTTTCATCTTCACATAGACGTAAAGTCTAAGCTTTTATCTAGTAAACTTAATCGACACCCTCTTGCACGGATGCAATCCGGGAGCATTAAGTCACCCTTATCATCATATCTCATATTCAAATACAACCATAAGTACACATTCATAGTTAAATTCAAAAATATAGCATAATTTACAAAACATCTCTTTTACATAGTTTGCGATCATGGATTCCATGATCACCCTTGACCCGCCCATATTACCCCCATATAACTCACCTTGATTAAACGAAGTTCCTTGGTCACTTAAAGCTCCTATGCCTTGAATAGCACCTATACATTAGCTAATTTCATCAATAACATAATCTTAACAAATCACAACTTCAAAGGCTTTTCAACACATTCATACACTTACACACACATAACATGTTTAACTTATCTTTTCTCCTTTCCAATCTAACAACATTATCATACAAACATCATTCCTCTAATTACAAAATTCTCTAGTTCATCTCCTACAACATGACTTGTAATTCTTTCAAGCATCTCATCAAACATCAAATGTGCATAAAACCCATTTTCACTACTAGCAACTTTAAATCATCATGCACCCAAATTTCATTACTTACAACAATAACAACAATTGACACATAAACTTTCTTCTTTACAAACTAACTAAATCTCATATACATATTCATTGAGGTATTTCATCAAACACCTTATGTGCACTACTTGATTTTTAACCATTAACCATATTAGAATAATCTTCTTTTCCAAAATACTTGTTCTTTAGCAAGTTCATACATAAGCATACACATTAACACTAATTAATTTCGTTTTTAAGCTTAGCCATAGTGCATATAACATTAAAACATTAACTAAACTTGAAACAACCATCAATTTCATCTAATTTCAACAAGATTCATACCTTACTTCTCTAGGGTTTATGAACCCTTACTTTAAGTTTGGATTTAGGAAGAAGATGATGATAAATTACTTGCTTCTAGCATGAACTATAAGCCTCTAATTACTCAATTTTGCACTTGCATGAAGAATCAACTTCCAATTTTGGTCTCTTCCTTCCTCTTGCTCGACACACACATCACGTACATACACACTCTGTATTTTTTTTATTTTTTTGCAACTGATTTTAATTTCCAACATTTTAATCCTTTTTGTTAATTAACTATGCCTTATTTGCACTTTCTACCCTCCCCACCAAAACCATAATGTGAGAGGTCCTTAAACTAACTTGCACCCTTAGTCCTTCTTAACTTTAACTGACAAACTTTAAGTATTGTCCACTTATAATACAAAATAGCACCAACAATATATATAAATATATTAGATTACATATAATATTACCTTAAATAATTGGGATGTTACAACTCTCCCCCCGTTGAATTGTTCGTGTCCTCACGAACATTCTTCTATATTTCTTGGTGAATTCAGAAACCTTATCAACTACGTTTGAACCTTCACTAGCCCTTGCACATATTTCACCACTCGTTGGGACCAATTCCCCCTCTTTATTTGTATAAAGTTTCAAATAATCAAGAGTCTTCCTGAATCTATTATAGCTCTACATCTAATTAGTTAACGTTTATACCTTTGTCCTCATAATTTCGAAACTCCGTTCACTAACCTCTTGCAAATTCGTTAACCAAGGTACTTAGCTTTTACTTAATCTCCTTTTAACATTGATAGTTTCTTGCAAAATTTTGTGCACTTTGCTCCATCAATCACACGCTAGGTGTTCTTTAGGTATTCATTCGTTATTTTCTGTCACCCTATCTCTTAAATTTCATACCTTAAGTACTCTTTCTTCATGTATCTTTCATTAGCTATTTCAATTTATCCGTTTTCTATCTCCTTTCCTGTATTATTAGGCCTCTATATCACAATCTTTACCAATAAAAATCCTCATAACCGAGAACTAGTCCTTAATACCAACAAATCATTATTTCTTTTCCAGAAAAATTTCTCGTTACACCGTATTCTCGCTTCTTAATTCTCTTCTCTCAAGGTATTAAAACATGTTATCCCTCTAAATTCTTCACTAGGTTCTCTTAATTTTCGCTAATTTACATAGATTTTACTTCCTTACGTGCTTTTCGTGTCGACATCTCATGTCATCAACATTGATTATTCGCGTCATCATCTCGAATCGTGTTTAGTATTAAACAAATAAAGAGACTTTATCCCTTTTTATGCTCACCATTATTCCATGTCGTAAGCTTTTCGTATAATTGCACAATACATTCCATAAGTACCTTTTCTTCTTCATTAAATTACATCATTCGCCAATTTTACACTTATAATAACTCATCTTTCAAGTCTCTTCATAAAAATCACACATTATATGACTCATTTGCTTAAATATAAAAATCTTCTAGAATCTCTTAATCTCTATTGGCGAACCTATACTAGAGTCCGCATTCACTCCCGATATATCACTTTTATATAAACTTACATTCCTTCGAATCGTCCATAGGTTCTTTCTTTGTAAAATATTTCTACTAAAGTCTAAAGAGTTACCATTATTTCGACCTTCATCTAACTCCCTAAAGTTAACGATCATATTATCACCATGATCAATCTTCCATTCTTATGATCCTTTCGATCATGTATCTTCACTTAACCCTTTTTCCTCTTAACCACATTAACTAGAATCGGGGAATCTGACATGCCTCATGTAAAACCCAATAAATTCTTTTGCTTATAAAATTTACCTAATTTCTTGAACAAGCCTTCAATATCATCTAGTATGATTATAGATCAATCATATACTATCTTCATTTTCGTCATCAGTCTCTACATCATATTCTCTGACTAATGAATAGTCGAATCTACTTCTTTTCAATACATAACCAGAACGTGTCACAAGACTCATTGCTACAACGCAAATGTAGCCCTAAATACATCTCCCATCATCTTTACGGGTAAGGAACCTTACTCTTTAAATTATTTTCATGCGACCTTTCATAAACGCCTCCTTTCATTCTCAAAATTCATTGTTATAATATAAAAATCTTCTTATTTCTCACATCTCTTTCGTGTCTTTACTCATTTCTATCATTAGGTGCAGATAATACACATTTGTATATACACTCAATCTTCATTTTAAAACATCGTATATCATGCACATCTTACTCCTTAATCATAACCCAGTCTTAAGTACCATGATAGCTGGATTGCTCATTCTCATGCAAAATTTTACTCTCCATGCTTAATTAGTTTTCTTAACTGTCTATTAAGTCTTTCATCATACTACAATCATTTGGCATACCAAATCTCTTCCTTTTAAAAAAAAATAAAATAAGAAGAACTATTCGTTTTCAGGCTTCTTACATTATATCTTGTTCTTCTTGCATTTGTGTAGTCTTAAAGCTATGAAGATCCAAGTGTTTACAAGACTTTACAACCGGTTCAATCTTATCTATCACATCTTCCTCTCCTTCCAAGACCAAAGGGATCTGTTGCTCAAGACATTTCAGACTCAAAAGTAAGTAGTTTGGTCCTCTTTACATTCTTGCATTTGCCTAAGGGAAACTCTTTCTTCTCCTTTAGTCTCTTTACTTGAAGGTTCATTGCTACACATTTCCATTGCAACACACTAACCCCACTCCAAGGGAGCAAAATAATCATTTACTCACTATAGTCACAACTATATAGTTTCGTTGCCTCTCCAATTAATGGTTAAGGCCTATACACATTCATGTAGAAAGTCACACAAAACATGTGCAGGTGTAAAGGAAGGTACCTACCACACATCGCGTGACTCCTTTACCCTTCTTTTATTCTAGATCGGGTTCGGGTCCCTACCCAACCCGGACTGAGTTCATATTCCCTTCATACTTTCTTTTCTTCTTCTGACCTCTTAATATTCTAAACGATCAGGGATGCTAAACTCCACCCCTAAATTTCATTCCTTTCACACTTCAGTATTACTTGGACCACTTTCACGCTTTTCTCGTTTCCATTGCATCGTCTTTAGTCATCACAACTTAAGGGTACATTCATTATACTTTTAACAACTACTTACATAACCGTTTCTATTCATGTGTTTGTTCATCTTAAACTTGCAACTGAAATCATCCTATATAGAACTCATGGTCACAAAAACCCAAGAGCACTCTTAGCATTAGCATAACCACAACCAAAACATAACCTGTTAACCCGTATGTTTCTTTCTTGTATCGAATCCGGTCATAGCACACCATAGTCACAACTTACTAGGGATGACCTATGATTGTGCCTAAGCTAAACACAATTTCATAGACATAAGGCCTAAACTCATCAAGATTAGCATGGACGTAAATTCAGACTCACTAACATTACCATGGACTCAAGTCCAAGCTCATTAACTCTACCATGGACGCAAGTCCAAGCTCATTAACTTTACCATGGACGCAAGTCCAAGCTCATTAACTTTACCATGGACGCAAGTCCAAGCTCATTAACTTTACCATAGATCCAAGCTTACCATTAGCGATATAGACACAAGTCCAAGCCTGTCATCATCAACATGGACGCAAGTCCAAGCTAATCCTCATTAACATGGACACAAGTCCAAGCTCATCATCATTGACATGGACACAAGTCCAAGCTCATCATCATTGACATGGACACAAGTCCAAGCTCATCATCTATGACATGGATCCAAGCTTCATTACTTAGCGGGTTTGATCATCACCCTCTTGCACGGATGCAATCTGGGTGTACCAAACCACTCTCGTACATCACACCACAAGTGCATAGTTTTCTCGAAAATACAAACAAACTCATGTATAACACACATTCATTCTTACCATTCCTTTCTTCTAAGTTCTAGCATCCTATACAATCCAAAAGAACATGGCATAATACTTTAAACATTACCTATCCTGCAAGTCACAAACCGCTTATTAAAACTTAGTGTTGGTTTAAGCCTAGATAACCCTACGGTGGATTATCCAAGTCCCTTAAACCATAGCTCTGATACCAACTTTTAACGCCATTTAAACGATAGAATTTTTTTTTTTTTTTTTTTAAATTAGGTGTCAGCCCAGACCCAGTTATTTGCCGCGGCGCGGCTCCCATTGTCGCGGCGCGACATATAAAAGGATTTTATCTCATGCTTAGCAGCCTTTCTGTTACCAAAATAAATTAAATGCCGCGGCGCGGCACAAGTTGTCGCGGCGCGACATAACCCGTGAGCTGGTGCTGAGCTGCAACATGTTATAAAAACCACATTTTTATCATTTCATCATCACCCAACATATTTTGACAACATAATGCATAAACAAGCTTAACTTCTGACACTTACATTCATCGTTAAGAAACACAAACATTGCTTGGTCGCGCACGACCCGTTGCCCAATTTAAACATGTCTCTTTTGACCCAAAATACCAAAATTAGCACTTAGTTCCAAAATACAATTTAAACATCTTTTGTCTTATTACACATTTGACTCTTGGCGTTCATAAGCGGTTATCGTAAAGCTAGATTCAATTAAGAGACTTGCATACCACTTGATAAGTGTCGAATGCCCCTCTAAACTTTGCCGTCCCAAACCTTCTTGATGCATAAGAACCTAACAAACATTAGCAACATAGCGGGGTAAGCAAAACGCTTAGTGAGTTAATGGTAAGTACATATCTTAAACTTAAAACATGAACATAATCATAACGTAACCATAACCTTCCAACCCAAGGTTGATTTCGTGATTCGGGATTGATCATCTTGCCTCCTAGACATACGCTAAATCTTAACACATAACTTGTACATAATTCATGCTTAAAACATTATCATAAATGTAAATTCAAACTAACACAATACATGAATATTGTCCAAACTTACACTTAATCATGGATATAAATCCAAGCTCACTCTTAACATGGACCTCGTCCAAGCTTACACTTAACATGGATATAAATCCAAGCTCATCACGTGATATGGTCATAGACATAAAGTCTAAGCTTTACACCTTGACATAGACACAAAGTCTAGGCTTCTCGCCTTATCATAGACATGAAGTCTAAGCTTTTCATCTTCACATAGACGTAAAGTCTAAGCTTTTATCTAGTAAACTTAATCGACACCCTCTTGCACGGATGCAATCCGGGAGCATTAAGTCACCCTTATCATCATATCTCATATTCAAATACAACCATAAGTACACATTCATAGTTAAATTCAAAAATATAGCATAATTTACAAAACATCTCTTTTACATAGTTTGCGATCATGGATTCCATGATCACCCTTGACCCGCCCATATTACCCCCATATAACTCACCTTGATTAAACGAAGTTCCTTGGTCACTTAAAGCTCCTATGCCTTGAATAGCACCTATACATTAGCTAATTTCATCAATAACATAATCTTAACAAATCACAACTTCAAAGGCTTTTCAACACATTCATACACTTACACACACATAACATGTTTAACTTATCTTTTCTCCTTTCCAATCTAACAACATTATCATACAAACATCATTCCTCTAATTACAAAATTCTCTAGTTCATCTCCTACAACATGACTTGTAATTCTTTCAAGCATCTCATCAAACATCAAATGTGCATAAAACCCATTTTCACTACTAGCAACTTTAAATCATCATGCACCCAAATTTCATTACTTACAACAATAACAACAATTGACACATAAACTTTCTTCTTTACAAACTAACTAAATCTCATATACATATTCATTGAGGTATTTCATCAAACACCTTATGTGCACTACTTGATTTTTAACCATTAACCATATTAGAATAATCTTCTTTTCCAAAATACTTGTTCTTTAGCAAGTTCATACATAAGCATACACATTAACACTAATTAATTTCGTTTTTAAGCTTAGCCATAGTGCATATAACATTAAAACATTAACTAAACTTGAAACAACCATCAATTTCATCTAATTTCAACAAGATTCATACCTTACTTCTCTAGGGTTTATGAACCCTTACTTTAAGTTTGGATTTAGGAAGAAGATGATGATAAATTACTTGCTTCTAGCATGAACTATAAGCCTCTAATTACTCAATTTTGCACTTGCATGAAGAATCAACTTCCAATTTTGGTCTCTTCCTTCCTCTTGCTCGACACACACATCACGTACATACACACTCTGTATTTTTTTTATTTTTTTGCAACTGATTTTAATTTCCAACATTTTAATCCTTTTTGTTAATTAACTATGCCTTATTTGCACTTTCTACCCTCCCCACCAAAACCATAATGTGAGAGGTCCTTAAACTAACTTGCACCCTTAGTCCTTCTTAACTTTAACTGACAAACTTTAAGTATTGTCCACTTATAATACAAAATAGCACCAACAATATATATAAATATATTAGATTACATATAATATTACCTTAAATAATTGGGATGTTACAGCTGCGTTATTGTAAGAATCATTTTTACGATTATATTAAAGCATTAAGTCATTTTCGGTTATGATTTCATGTACCTCTCGGAGCTGAATAGCTATTTGACTTGAACTGCACGCGCACAGTACAATACTAGCGCGTTCCTGTCTACTTAAGGGATGACTTTCTCTAGCTCCCGCGCGGCAGAAGTCTGTTTGGCGACAGACTAGACTATTTTACCGGAGAGCGACGGTCATTGGGTTGACCTAGTTCCACCCAAACAGAACTAGGGATCTGCAAGTCATGACTATAAACGAAGGCGTTGGTCGCGCCTGACCTCAATCCTAAGTGTTAGCGCACTTAGAAGACTCTTGTACGCACACACGGGTGCACAATCAAAATGCATGCTGTGTGCACAACGGTATACACGGAGATTGGGCGCTGGCATGCCTTGAGTATAATTACGATTAACATCAAATGTATTTAAGCCAAACATATTAACGTGTTCATTAACGATCTTACGCGCTTGATCATTACAATTATTATACTTGGCCAACAAAGTCGTTCAACACGCAACAAAACTTGATATGAGAATTTTTGTCATTCGTTGTACACTGGATTAATGAAAATTTCTAAACAAATCAACAGACCATGGTCGCGCGCATCCCATGGCATCTTTTACAAGTCCATGGTAGCGCACAGCCCATGGCATCTTTTACAAGTCCATGGTCACACACAGCCCATGGCATCTTTTACAAGTCCATGGTCGCGCACAGTCCATGGCATCTTTCACAAGTCCATGGTCGCGCACAGCCCATGGCAGCTTTTACAAGTCCATGGTCGCGCACAGCCCATGGCATCTTTTACAAGTCCATGTTCGCGCCTAGCCCATGTCATCTTTTATCAAGTCCATGATCGCGCCCAGCCCATGGCATCTTTTATCAAGTTCATGGTCGCGCGCAGCTCACGACATCCATTCTTTTACCATTCTTTCTTTTCTTCCCTTTTTGATATTTATGAAGAACTTTAGCTGAGTTCGACACCATGCGCAATGCTTGCGCATAATATCGAACTGGGGGGATTGATGATAGAGATGATGGTCTTTTGCAAGATGACGACAGTGATGATATTTCGCGATCCGCATATTCGCGTATCTCGTGCATACACATCACGTATATGATTATTTTTGATCGTTCGCGAAGACAAGACGCATTGGCTAAACTTGATGACAAATACGATGACGTGCCATGAAGATGGCGTGCCATAAGAAGACTTGCGCAACAACCAGAGGACGTAGCCACAATGCTGCACGAAGATGAAGACTACACGAAGAAGAAGACTACACCATCACAAGACTTAGAGGGACATCGTACGTAAAAGGATCAACAAACAATAGATAACCGAATACATAGACGAACACGTTAACCTGCTGACCTTCGCTCTGGGCAACCTTGTTTGGTACAATAATAAGGCAAGCAGAGTGTAGGAAACGGCAAGCTAGGGCCTAAATCGACATCAGCAAACCCAGGTTCAAACGATTATTCTGAACCTGGGGACTTGGACATCGGGAAACCCAGGTTCAAACGATTATTCCGAACCTGGGGACTTGGACATCGGCAAACCCAGGTTCGAACGATTATTCCGAACCTGGGGACTTGGACATCAGCAAACCAGGGTTTAAATGATTATGTTGAACCTGAGGACTTGACGATATGTATAGCTCATCAGACCAGTTCTTGGGCATACCATGATGCATATATCCGCGTACTTCGAGCATACACATCGCACGCGACACGCACAAGATTTCCACGATAACCAAAACACATCAGATAGACTCAGCGACGAACATGTTACGTGCATCGCGCATTATAAAAGCCAAGTGATTGGTGAGTAAGCATATTGACAATAGCGCATTAACAGTAAAGCTTACGGTGCGCACTGAACAAGCGCATGAAAAGATCCCCGAACTTCTAACCACGGCATCCCGAGATTACAAGATCATCACCATGAAGAGACTTACCCTCCTCGACCGGTATCTACATAACTCCAAGGCTAACCTTCGGCAGTAACAAGTAACGTTCCTTGAACATAAATCCCAGCACTTCTCAACGAGCCATCGATACCGGCTACCCCGAATGATGGTGGGTTACATTTAACCACCCCGGCTGAGATCATCATCTCACATTGGGGTTATTCACGGTGTACCGGACCGGAGAGTTGAATACAAAAAACCCTTAAATCTCTCTTTCTTTGATGACAAGCATGAATGAACCCTAGGTCGCTTATATATATATATATATATATATATATATATATATATATATATATATATATATATATATATATATATATATATATATATATATATATATATATATATATATATATATATATATATGAGACGCGGCTTATATCTAAGCATTATGGTACCCTGGATGACGATTAGAGCACACAAACGCAATCAACTACTGCAACACCCGCACGCATCCACATTATGTGGCGCCCGGTGACATGACGAATTGTTACGTGGTGCAGTATCCGCTGAAGTGCATCGCGCCTCATTATGCTTGATATGAAGGCACTCCCTAACTTATGGCGGTGGCATACTTGCAAGTTCAACATGATATATCTTCAACATATCATACCGAACTTGGGGGACTTAATGATGCGCATAGCCCATCAGAATTTGTTCTTGGGCTTGCACTTGACTTTGGCCCATGGAGAAGCCCATAAGTCTCCCAAATGCCCTAATACCTCCTCTATAAATAGAGGAGTCCTCCCACTTATTTCTCCATCTTATCTTTCTCTCTCTACCTTCTCTCCACTCACTCTCTCTCAAGGGTTTTTGCCTCCTAGGCTTTTTTCCCTCACGACCTCGACTACCCGATCTAACCGGACGGCCTTCAACCATTAACCACCCTCTCGAGATCATCATCTCACATTGGGGTTATTCACGGTGTACCAGACCGGAGAGTTGAATACAAAAAACCCTTAAATCCCTCTTTCTTTGATGACAAGCATGAATGAACCCTAGGTCGCTTATATATATATATATATGAGACGCGGCTTATGACTAAGCATTATGGTACCCTGGATGACGATTAGAGCACACAAACGCAATCAACTACTGCAGCACCCGCGCGCATCCACATTATGTGGCGCCCGGTGACATGACGAATTGTTACATGACGCAGTATCCGCTGAAGTGCATCGCGCCTCATTATGCTTGATATGAAGGCGCTCCCTGACTTATGGCGGTGGTATACTTGCAAGTTTAACATGATATATCTTCAACATATCATACCGAACTTGGGGGACTTAATGATGCGCATAGCCCATCAGAATTTGTTCTTGGGCTTGCACTTGACTTTGGCCCATGGAGAAGCCCACAAGTCTCCCAAATGCCCTAATACCTCCTCTATAAATAGAGGAGTCCTCCCACTCATTTATCCATCTCATCTTTCTCTCTCTACCTTCTCTCCACTCACTCTCTCTCAAGGGTTTTTGCCTCCTAGGCTTTTTTCCCTCACGGCCTCGACTACCCGATCTAACCGGACGGCCTTCAACCATTAACCACCCTCTCGAGATCATCATCTCGATTCGGGTTATCACGGTATCCGGACCAGAGTGTTGATGTCGTTGAACCCCAAAAACCCCTCTTTCGTTGATCCAAGTGTAGTTCTATCAACGGCGCAAATCTATGCTTGATCAGCAAGCTTTGTTGATATCTTTAAAATTGATACAGAGCTGCCACGTTCCATCGGACTTGGCCACCAGCACGGGGTTAGCCACCCATGTCCGAAATGACTATTTTATCCATAGAGTTTCTGCATGCTTAAATAATATAGTGATTAATATGTTATTAATATATAAATTATTCAAGGTTGACTAAATATAAATTTTTTAGACAACACCATATATTAATTAAAGTTTATATTTATCATATAATTAACTTTATTTAATATTACAAATTAAAATAGTAAGGTGCATTTATATAAAATGTAAAACTATAAGGTAACCTAATTAATTAAATGATAAATTATATAATTAATTTATTTAAAAACCGAATTTATTATTTATATTTAATTAAAAATCGGTTTTAATAATAATAAAGAAATCATTTTTCTAGAATTTTCCAAATGAAGAATATACCAAGAATATGCCAAACTTGTTCTTAAAGAAAAAGATATTATCAAATCTTTAAGATAAGATCAAATCTTTTAAAATAAATAAAAAAAGATTTTATCCATAAATAAATGGAACATTCTAGAGCATATTCCCTAAGAAACTTCCTAATTAAACCTTAACTTTTTCTTAAATAAAAATTTACCTAACCCTAATTTTTACCCTATAAATAGACCCCCTAGCTCCTTAGTTTTTCATTCATTCCAAACCCAAAAATACCTACAAAAAAAAAATTCTCTCTCTCCCTCCTCTCTCCTCGATTTCGGCCGACCGAAATCATCACCACCACCATCGGCTATTTTTTTTGGCCGACCACCACCATACACCGCCTTGAACCGCCGTAGCTCCGGCCACCGCCACCGCCGTCGGATTTTCCCTTTTTCGTTTCGTTCATCTCCTTTTGAGGTAGATCTATTTTTTTTCAACTCGTTTTATTAAAACATAACATAATAAGATGAATACATCAAGTATCTTTAATTATTAAACCTGCTAATCTTGTTTTAAGGATAATTAAATTCGTATTTATTAAAACCTTAATTTTTCAGAAACTGAAAAAGTTTAATTTTCTTATTTTGAGTTCATATTTGGATTCCTCTTTCAAAACCGTTCAAAACGCATATATGAGGAACATACTTTTTCGATTTAAAACGAGTTAGTTATGATTAAAACAAGATTTTGAATCCAACATTTCTTACATACGGGATTTTGTATAATTTTTCATTAAAATAATATTTTTATATCCTTATAAGGTAAGTGTAATAATTTAATTAATATATTATAACTATCTTGTTTTAAAAGATAAATACAAAGATTTTGTATATCTTTTATATTTAGAAAGTATCTATTACTATAAATATATTTTGAATTAATGGATATAAATATTTGAATATTTATATAAAATTATATTATTAATATATATTTAATATATTAATATTATTACACTTAAGTAATTATAATATATTTATAATTATTAAACTTATAATATAGCTTAACTATATATTATACGTTGGTATAATTTAAACTATAATCACAACAAGATAACATACGACTTTCAAATTTCACCGCTACCTATGGTCGTAAGAGGATGATGTCTAGGTTGCCTTTAAGGGACAAACTTGTGGATCTCGAATGTCATGACTTAGTTTCTGATCAAGAGTCCTGGACCCCCGGTTACACCTGGTCATTCTGGACTTATTTGATAGCATCGAAGTTTGAGCAAAGTTATCTAAACATCAAATGTAATAATAGTGGAAACATAAACATATGTTTAGTCAATCCTTAATATACTTAGGATTCTTCATTTGTCAAATGAACAAATTTCTGATTAAGCCTATATATCTCTAGGTTGAAGGCCTGGTATATACTCTGGTTCTTTTCATTCGTGAAATTATCTTCATCTTCGATTTAAGGTGAACTCATAGCCCTGCTTTTTACATATTTTAATGTATTTTATAAATCTTGGGGTGAGACACATGCTTGCTTTAAATGATTTACAATTTAGACACAAGTGCCTAAACTTTTCGATATGCAACTTCATGAGACTATTGTTAACTTGTATTGATTGTATCTTTACATGCAAATTCCTGCCATAATATCGTTAATTGCTGGAATTGAAATATTGCAAGCTTAATTATTGTGAGTAGGCCTATTGAGAGTGACGTCTCTACCCATTGACCGATCGTCAAGGGGGTACATAATAATGATTACCGACACACGCGCAGTGTCAGGAGTTTATGTTTAGCTCGATATTATAACTCATGGCATATTGATATTTTGATGTTTTGAATTAAATCGTGTGGTCTAAAACTCTATTGATTATTAAACCTATGATGTTCACTCAACCATTGTGTTGACATTTTTATGCATGTTTGTCTCAGGTGAAGATTAGCTTATGTGCTGCCTTATGTTGCTTGCTAGCTGATGCATTGAAGTCCACATATTTATGTCTTAGCATTTACAAATATTAATTACATTTGGGTTTATCATGTAAAACATTATTTCGTTTCCGCTGCAATTCAATTATTGATTTAATAAAATGTCTCATTTAGAGTCGTTCTAGATTATATACTTGTGTTGTGATATTGTGAAGTCATATTTGCCCCCGGCCCTATTTGGGGGGTATGACATAGTGGTATCAGAGCCAATTGTTATAGAGAACCAAGATTGCATTCTATGTGTGCCTTATGTTTAACGACCCGTCCTAATCCATCTGGACGAATACATTACATTTGGTTACATCGCGAGGTACTTGACCTCTATATGATACATTTTTACAAACATTGCATTCGTTTTTAAAAGACAAACTTTCATTACATCGAAAGTTGACGGCATGCATACCATTTCATAATATATCCAACTATAATTGACTTAATAATAATCTTAATGAACTCGACGACTCGAATGCAACGTCTTTTGAAATATGTCATGAATGACTCCAAGTAATATCTCTAATATGAGCAAATGCACAGCGGAAGATTTCTTTAATTCCTGAGAATAAACATGCTTTAAAGTGTCAACTAAAAGGTTGGTGAGTTCATTAGTTTATCATAATCATTCATTTTCATCATTTTAATAGACCACAAGAATTTCATTTCCAGTTCTCATAAATATACGTCCCATGCATAGAGACAAAAATCATTCATATGGTGAACACCTGTTAACCGACCTTAACAAGATGCATATAGAATATCCCCATCATTCCGGGACTCCCTTCGGACATGATAAATTCGAAGTACTAAAGCATCCGGTACTTTGGATGGGGCTTGTTGGGCCCAATAGATCTATCTCTAGGATTCGCGTCAATTAGGGTGTCTGTTCCCTAATTCTTAGATTACCAGACTAAAAAGGGGCATATTCGGTTTAATAAATCAATCATAGAATGTAGTTTCGATTACTTGTGTCTATTTTGTAAAAAAGTTATAAAAGCAGCGCATGTATTCTCAGTCCCAAAAATATATATTGCAAAATCATTTAAAAAGGGAGCAAATGAAACTCACCTAATGTATTTTGTAGTAAAAATACATATGACGGCATTGAACAACTAAACAATGCAGGGTTGGCCTCGGATTCACGAACCTATATCATGTATATATATTAACGTATTATAACTCAACTAAGTTTATATATATTTTGTTAAGTATTAAGTTTAATATTCTTATATACAATTTCATTAATACTTATAATACGTTATGATACTTATTTCAAAATATGTTTATATATATTTAAGCTTATATAAGTTAAATTAGTATTTAAAAATAAAAATGATTTTATATTTATTAATATTTACATAACTTATAAATATAATCTTTTAATAAGGATTACTTATAATTATATTCATGGTATAGTTATCATATTTTCTATTTTTCTTATTATGTATTTAATAATATTAGTAGTAGTAGTAGTAGTAGTAGTAGTAGTAGTAGTAGTAGTAGTAGTAATAATAATAATAATAATAATAATAATAATAATAATAATAATAATAATAATAATAATAATAATAATAATAATAATAATAATAATAATAATAATCTACTACCTCAAGAAATAGGCCCTCTAAAAAGAATACGCTCCTGCACGGACTCGAACCCGCGACCTCCCACTCAGTGACAACACCACCAACCACACTGCCATCTCTACATTTCTACTTTAAATCCAACTTAATTAATTATATCCCGAATTAATTGGTTTCCTTCCTTCTTCATGTTCATACAACTAGTCCACCAGGAAACAGGACTCGGCCCAAGAACAAATTATGGCCCAACAACATACAAGCCCGTCTAGTCATTTATGGCCCAACATTATAGTTTGATCTAAAATATTTTAATGGGTTTTGGTTTTTAATCGAAAAGAAGACAGAAAAGAATAATGGATTTGTAGTAGCTCGATCGTTTCATCATCAACATATCATTATCATCATTGGATCATCATCATCGAATCATTATTATGATCACATCATCATCCATCATCATCATCATACATCATAACCGAAATCATTGATCATCATCATCATAACATCCGTCCATCATCATCAATCTTCTCTTCAACATCGGCAACATCATCATGCATCATTTTACCATTATGATCATTATCTTAAACTAATTGTCATCATTACCTAATCACTTCCATAATCTAGTCATAATCATAATCCCTTAGTATAGTTATTATCATCATCGTTTGTTTATACAAAGATGAGGCCAGAGAGAAAAAAAAATTAAATAAAAACCCCAAGTTGCATCAAGAATCTAAGAGCAAGTGGTGGCCCAAACTAAGATAAAAATTTCGGTCCAAAAGTAAAACAACAAGGGATCCGTTTGCTTTTCTTCTCTTCCTGTCTATTCCGGTCCTACAGCAACATAAAGTATTCATGCCCTTTTAAAAATTTAAAAGGCTTTATGTTTTTAAAATGTATCGGCCAGGTGTAGTTTCCACTCAGCAGCGACAGAATAATGAAGGGAATGAATCACGATTGTTGGCCATCATGTTTTAAATTGCCCCACCATTATAGTTTTGTTAATGCTCAATTATCATTCTATATATAAGTTGATAATTCATAAAGCCTGTAAACATCTTAAATCACTTTTTGTCATAAACAATCATACGGTTTGTGGTGCTGTTACATAACAGAAAAAAATAACAGCAGTCATGTAGCAAAACTGAAGGGATTTTAGTGGTGATGATGCACGTATGTATATACCTGGAAGAGGGATGAGAGATAGAGGGAGATAGATGGTGGTTAATGGAAGCGGGTTATGGTTCAACGAAGAAGAAAAGAAAATATAAGGATGATGTTTGTGGTGGTTCTCAGCGGTTGTTATATGGCATCAAGAAAACAGAAATATCCACGATATAGCTGCAGCAGGATGCTAGTTGTGTAACGGTGTCCCTAGTGTGTTCTACATCGACTGAAACAGTAACGATTGTAGCAACAAAACGGGTATTTTATCAATAATAAAAGGTGACAGTTTGATGATTATCGGACAAAAGAGAAAGAGAACAAGGGAGATGGAGACGACGGTTGATGATTAAAGATAATATGAAGGTGGCGGAGTGTTTTTGTGGTGGTGATCGATTAAACATAATCGAACACAAGGTGGTTTTGTAGTTTTTGTTTTGAAACAGAGGTATCGACATAGCTTTTAAAAAAAATACCTACATTATCTAATAAATAATCAGTGGAAGTGATAATTGATTGTGAGGGTGAAACTTAAATTACTTTTATCAATATTGTGAGGTGATCAATTGTTTTCTAGCAGATGGATTCGACAGGGAGGATCAAACGTACGAGAAATAAATAAAGAATTAAAAGTTGAAGTCGACCCTAAACAGATTTTTGGATTTGTTTGTTGTAATGGAATCAAATTGTACCAATTTTGTATGTAGGAAACACTTTATGACATAGCTTGATAAGGATTGAATACAGACTACGAAATTCTATGTATTTATTTACGTATATACAGTATTTATATATATGCCTACCTGTATATGTATTTATATATGTCTGTAATCATATATATAGTTATATAATTCTAATTTAACTAATATTAATGATTATTAATGTATTAACGATAATGATATTGTTAACATTTATAATAATAAGAATACTAATATTAATTACAATAATAATAGAATAATAATAATATTAATATAAAATGATAATAATAATAATAATATTATAAGCATAACAGATTATATATTTCAAATTTCATTACAACTGATTATTTTAATAATATTGATATTATTATTATTATTATTAATAATAATACTAATTATAATAATGTTAATTATTACTAATGATAAATAATATTAGCAACCATAATACTATATTATATATATCAAATTCGCATCTATAGATTATATCTCTAAAGTAATAATATTCATAACATATTATTGATATAGATTTTGAATATAATAATGATATTATAATAATCATTTTAAATTTAACATATGAGTATTACATATTATTGATTATGTAACATATCTGTATCATATGCATTATAAAATAACTTATTTTGAATATTACAATTTAACCTATATTACTATAATTATATATAGAATTCATATATTTAAATATAATTTTTAGTTTAATTACAAATTAATGATTTTATATCTTATTTTACATATTAAATTATATTCTATTATTTTGAACTATTATATATACCTACATTTATATTTATTCATTTTATTTACAAATAATTGTTCGTGAATCGTTGGGAATAGGCAAAGGTCAAATGTATATATATAAACACAGTTCAAAGTTTTTAAATTTCAATATTATAGACTTTGCTTATCGTGTCGGAATCATATAAGAATTAAGTTTAAATTTGATCGAAAATTTTCGGGTCGTCACAGTACCTACCCGTTAAAGAAATTTCATTCCGAAATTTGATTGGGATGGTCATGGTTGAAAATAAGTATGTTTTCATGACTCATATGAGTTGAAAATTAGAGTTTTATCATCAGCGAGTAATTTGGATAAAACAATTCGATTATTCGAAGAGTACGAATGAAGCTATCACAAAAGAGTGAAATGAGTAAATAAAGTTTCGTCTTAACTTTTGACGTTGTCTTGGTTGAATTCTGGAATTCAAGGGATTTAAAGAAAATCTTCGTAATAAGATTTGATTCTTCAGAAATTAAAGAAATTAGGATCCTCTTTGGTTAAATGCGATAATCTGTTTCGATTGCTCTGTCGGGTATTTCACTATAAATTCACCCCCTTCGTTCCTTATTATTTTGAAGTTACATCCTTTTGTTTTCCTCTTCCCGAATTTAAATCAAGTGAATAATAGTTCAGAATTCGTAGGTATGGAGTTTCGAATGAATATGATTAATGTTCTAAGATAGAAATTGTAATAGCACGATCTTGACTGGTTAAATTACCAGAATTCAAGAGAAAAGATAGAACTATGTGAAAGATATGTTCTCGATATATTTAGAGATTAGATAGAATGTAAGAGTCGTGTAACATGGTACATGATGACGTTATAATCTGTGAATCATCACGTTCCATTAGAAACTCAACATGACTTACTGTAATATAATCACGTTGATCAAGTGTCATTATATTATACTAACTCATGCATCAATTTCCAACACTACTTCAAAAACATTCATATTTTAAATTCAAAAGTTTACAGAATATAGAAACTAACAGTTTATATATGATGTAACACTGATAGCACGAAGAGATTAATGATTTCAGATAAGAATAGTTATAAAAATATCTTCACAAATATGGAGGATATTTATAATGAAAGATACGATGATATCTTGAAATTTCTAATATCGAAGGATGGTGAAGAAAATTTGTCCGCAAGAGTTTGAAGTCAGAAGCAAGGTATTTGCTAAAGATTTTATCAGAAACAGAATCATCAGGATTCTTAATGTACAAGTTTAGTCCTTGTTATTTGTTCAGAGACTCCTTCGTAGTTTTCTAAATCACTTTTTCAGTTTCAAACTTTTTCTGAGCTTTGCCAACATACAATTCTTTATTATCAACTTTTGGCTGTTGAGGTCTTTTACAGTTTTTGTTGATTCATTCAACTTTTCAAAATTTAGAGTATTAATTCGCAGACTGGGTGCTTTTCAGAATTTCAGAATGGAAGATCATAGTTCTAAGAGATAAATGTTATATGGATACATATAACTATTGATGTTGAAACGTTGCGAGACACACAATACAGATTTGCTAATTCCCGGTAATTGGTATGGCAATTCTTGTTACAAGATGCGGATGAGTACATGATGAGACTTCAATAGATAAATATAGTGATTTGTCAGAGAGATTTAAACCAAGGAGCGACGAGGTTGCTGGTACATCTGCTGGTAATATGGTGGAATATAAAAGGTTCCCCGGTAACAATAAAAGAGTAAGCATATATATCAAGGTTATAGTAAGGTTAGTCCGACTGAAAAGTCGAAGTTGACTTGCTGGAGCTGTGACAAATTTGGCTAATTTGAAAAGAGATTGCAAAGTTATTTTTAGTAATAACAATGCCAAAGGAGCTAGCACAGATACGTGTTAAACATTTACTCAGGTTTCGAGGGTTTTCAGGTGTATAGTTATATGCATAAATCTTTCCTTCCGTAGATGAAGTGCGGTTGATTCATCCTCTCGATTGAGGTGTTTTCAAAATTCGTGAAATATTTGATCGCAGATTGGAATTGTCAAGATACAAATGAGTTTTAAGATGAAATCAAGTGGCAAACTTGAATAATTATTTAGTTTCATATGTTATAATGAATATTTTATTTCATTTTAATTGTCCAGTGTTGTTAGTCCAAAGTCGATAGTCCACAGTTAACAGTCCAATATTTCATATATAGTTTAATATATAATATTTGAATTAATTAATACATATCGTGACTCGTGTACATGTCTCAGACTCGATCACAACTCAAAGTATATATATTATTATAGAATCAACCTCAACCCTGTATAGCTAACTCCAACATTACTGCATATAGAGTGTCTATGGTTATTCCAAATAATATATATAGATGCATCGATATGATATGTCAAAACATTGTATACGTGTCCTGATATTTAAAATGCATAAATAATAGTATTTAAATAACGATAAATAGAGTGCGTAAAATAAATAACAGAAATTAAATGACGATAAATAAAATTGCGAGAATTAAAATTGCGATAATTAAATGTAATAAGGAAGTAACAGTTAGCTAGGAACAGTTAGCTAGGATTTTGTTAGCGGTGATTCTTAACAAATTTTTTTTTTTTTCATAATTAATTTGTCTATTTCTAACAAATTTTATTTTGTCATCTGTTTTCTTCATTATGCCACTTGTTAGATTCTGATAGGTCAAAATCTAAATATGAAATTGAATGAAAATGGTTATTCTGTGGTGAACGGATTCGTATAGCTGTGGTTGTAAGTAGGATAGTAAATGACTGTTGAATCAGATTCGAAGAATGTATAGTGTAACTTATTAATGCGAAATCTAAATATTCCTCGGGTAATACCTACCCGTTAAAATATTTTCACCATTAACAGTTTGTACAATAAAAATTTTAATTACAATCTTTATGAAAACATATATACATATATATTTTCTTCAGACGTAATCATGGATTTAATGAGTCAATGTGATATTAAACTCATCAGATTTATGGCTAGAACTAGAGTAAATAATCTCTAAAACATTAGAGATTACATAATCGCCATGAAGGACGAAGATAGTTTATGTAGAACGATTCGTAGAACGATGATTATGCTTGAGGTATAGATTGCGAGGTTGAGACGTGTGATGATGTTGTTGTTATTGTTGGTACTGGTTATGCTACTGGTGGTACTGTTAGTGCCGGTGATGTTGTTGAAGCTGGTAAATTTTGCACCATATTCTCCAAATTGATTACTCGAGCGCGAAGTTCGTTGATTTCTTCTATTACACCGGGATGATTGTCGGTTCAGACGAGTGGATGAATAAGATCTAGAATCTGAGATAGTATATAATCGTGACGAGATACTCGGGAAATGAGAGAGAAAATAGTATTACGAACAGGTTCACCGGTAAGTGCTTCAGGTTCATCGCCAAGAGATGAATTCGGTTGGTGAAAGGGATCGCCTTCTTCGCGTCTCCATTGAATAAGTCGACTACGAACTCATCAGATGAATTAGGGATGGCTGATTGGTTGATTCATTCTGATGACGCTACTTTCAGAGCTTAGGTGAACATCCATGTCGGAATAGCTGTCGAAATTCCAGGAACTCGAACTGGTTGAGGGATTCATCTCGTACAATCAGATGAAGGATTTTTGATAAGAAATAGATTATAGGATGTAGATTAGTACCCTGTAATACATAATTTACATATGCATATATAATACTAAAATCCCATAAGTTACGGAGGAATCTACGGAAGCTGTCAGGCAAAGGTAAAAATAACAGATACGTTAAGATATGAATTTATCTATACACTGTCTATGCAATAGAGGCAGTAAGACGTGTCTAGACTTTAAGGATGATAAGCAAATAATTTTCGACATGAAATGATAAGCAAGACTTTTGACATGCAGATACGGTCGAAGTCCAGACTCACTAATGCATCTAAACAACTATCAGTTATACACACTAATGCAAGACCTGGTTCGCTAAGACCACCGCTCTGATACCAACTTTAACGACCCGTCCTAATCCATCTGGACGAATACATTACATTTTGTTACATCGCGAGGTACTTGACCTCTATATGATACATTTTTACAAATATTGTATTCGTTTTTAAAAGATAAACTTTCATTACATCGAAAGTTGACGGCACGCATACCATTTCATAATATATCCAACTATAATTGACTTAATAATAATTTTGATGAACTCGACTACTCGAATGCAACGTCTTTTGAAATATGTCATGAATGACTCCAAGTAATATCTCTAATATGAGTAAATGTTAATATTTTTAATATATAAGTAATATTAATATAATTATAGTATAAGTTTATTTTTATATACAAAATATTGTATTTGTTATAATAATATAATAATAATAATAATACTTATATTGATAATAATAATAATAATAATAATAATAATAATAATAATAATAATAATAATAATAATAATAATAATAATAATAATAATAATAATAAGATAAGAAAACTATCTTTAAAGGAAACAAGTTTTAAAAGAAAATAAACTGTCGTTGCCTAGGCTCGAACCTACAACCTCCCGATACCCCAACACCACATCAAACCAACCTTCTACTTCTGTTTTTCTCATATGATTTGAAGACTAACTTTATTAAACGCTTCTGGCCCAACCTACTTCGGCCCAAGGAAGATCACGGCCCAACTTGTGCAATTATTAGAAAAATAAACAATAAAACGTAGCAGCATGGATTCGAACTCAAGACCACTCAGCTACCAAACACCCAATAAACCACTGAACCACACATTCCATTCTTGTAATAATTCAATCATTTATTTGTTTAACATGTATGAAACCGTTTCATCTTCATCATATGATTATCATATCATCATCATTATTCGAATCTCCACATTAACCTACATCATAATCATCATCTTCAACGTGCATCATGATCATCATGATCATCATGATCATACATCAATTAATTCATCACTATAATCGTGTTTTATCACCATTCTTATCGTCACCTATCATCATACATCGTAATCACGCTATCATCATCTCCATGATCATCGTCACTCGCATCACCATCATAGCATAATCATCACTTTCGAACAGGAGTAAAACAGTAGCGATAGCAAGGGTGGTTTATGGTTTTTGTTTATTAATAGCAACAACAAATCTTATTACTTCGAAGTTTAACCGTTTTCTGTGAATGGCCCGGGTTTACTCCGGCCAAAAAAAATATAAGTGCACGATGGTCCAGCAATTAATCTTACAGTCCAATATTGTATTCTATTTGCAGCCCACCTAGAGACCGAGCTTAGCAGCCCTTTCGTTCAAAAAGATATACTAGTTTATTAGCAAGACTAGTAGCCGGCCCCAATTGTTAGGTTATATTATTAGGGACTCGTTCATATTATAATTTTATATCAACTGTGAATAAAATAAGGGAAGTGGGGGACATAATAATAATGTCGATAGTGTTTCTTTGGGGAGTTTGATAGGAAGTTATGTGAGGTAATAGTTTAGAAAAGCAGAAGCAATTTAGCAATCACATAATTGATATCAACTCAACTGCAAATGTGGTGTTCGACGGAATATTTGGTGATGGAAGGTAGACGGTTGTGATTAAGGTGGCGGTTAGAGTGGTTTGTTGATAGGGTTTGGGTGATTTACGATGGCAGTAGCATGGATTTAAGGGTGATTTAGGGTGGCTGTAAAAAGAAACAGAAGTAGAAACCTTGCAACAGGTTCGTTGGGCTGTCTTATCTTCGATCAATAAAAAGAACAATCACAGCAGGTTCTGTAGCAATTTTTGTTTTGAATCTTTGGTAACAGAACCCAAAAGAAAGTAGCAACACAACCTAAGTAAACATCTGCAGGTTCTTGATGTGTGTTTGGTTTTTCGAATATAGAACAGGTAGATGTAATAACTTGCAAATGGTGGTTCGATATTAGTCTTGGTGATGGTTCTGTGGAGGTTTAATAAAGGTAGTGATTCATAGTTGTTTTCTAAATGGTTTAGATGGCAATGGTTCATACTGTGTGTAGTATGTCTATATATCTATCTATAATATAGATAATAAAGGTATTTAAAGTTAGACAGTGATAGAATGTGATGGATAACAGAAGATGGCTAATAACAAATAATGATTTCATAAATTCAAAAGGTAAACAGCAAGACCACAGTTGAAAGTTGGATGGTTGTTGAAATGTCCCGTTCTTATTGATTAAAAACGTTCCATATTAATTGATTTCGTTGTGAGGTTTTGACCTCTATATGAGACGTTTTTCAAAGACTGCATTCATTTTTAAAACAAACCATAACCTTTATTTCATAAATAAAGGTTTTAAAAAGCTTTACGTAGATTATCAAATAATGATAATCTAAAATATCCTGTTTACACACGACCATTACATAATGGTTTACAATACAAATATGTTACAACAAAATAAGTTTCTTGAATGCAGTTTTTACACAATATCATACAAGCATGGACTCCAAATCTCGTCCTTATTTAAGTATGCGACAGGGGAAGCTCTTAATAATCACCTGAGAATAAACATGCTTAAAACGTCAACAAAAATGTTGGTGAGTTATAGGTTTAACCTATATATATCAAATCATAATAATAGACCACAAGATTTCATATTTCAATACAGATCCCATACATAGAGATAAAAATCATTCATATAGTGAACACCTGGTAACCGACATTAACAAGATGCATATATAAGAATATCCCCATCATTCCGGGACACCCTTCGGATATGATATAAATTTCGAAGTACTAAAGCATCCGGTAATTTGGATGGGGTTTGTTAGGCCCAATAGATCTATCTTTAGGATTCACGTCAATTAGGGTGTCTGTTCCCTAATTCTTAGATTACCAGACTTAATAAAAAGGGGCATATTCGATTTCGATAATTCAACCATAGAATGTTGTTTTACGTACTTGTGTCTATTTTGTAAATCATTTATAAAACCTGCATGTATTCTCATCCCAAAAATATTAGATTTTAAAAGTGGGACTATAACTCACTTTCACAGATTTTTACTTCGTCGGGAAGTAATACTTGGCCACTGGTTGATTCACGAACCTATAATAATATATACATATATATCAAAGTATGTTCAAAATATATTTACAACACTTTTAATATATTTTGATGTTTTAAGTTTATTAAGTCAGCAGTCCTCGTTAGTAACCTACAACTAGTTGTCCACAGTTAGATGTACAGAAATAAATCGATAAATATTATCTTGAATCAATCCACGACCCAGTGTATATGTATCTCAGTATTGATCACAACTCAAACTATATATTTTTTGGAATCAACCTCAACCCTGTATAGCTAACTCCAACATTCACATATAGAGTGTCTATGGTTGTTCCGAAATATATATAGATGTGTCGACATGATAGGTCGAAACATTGTATACGTGTCTATGGTATCTCAAGATTACATAATATACAATACAAGTTGATTAAGTTATGGTTGGAATAGATTTGTTACCAATTTTCACGTAGCTAAAATGAGAAAAATTATCCAATCTTGTTTTACCCATAACTTCTTCATTTTAAATCCGTTTTGAGTGAATCAAATTGCTATGGTTTCATATTGAACTATATTTTATGAATCTAAACAGAAAAAGTATAGGTTTATAGTCGGAAAAATAAGTTACAAGTCGTTTTTGTAAAGGTAGTCATTTCAGTCGAAAGAACGACGTCTAGATGACCATTTTAGAAAACATACTTCCACTTTGAGTTTAA
The DNA here is from genome assembly GCF_046630445.1 of Rutidosis leptorrhynchoides. Classification (NCBI taxonomy): domain Eukaryota; kingdom Viridiplantae; phylum Streptophyta; class Magnoliopsida; order Asterales; family Asteraceae; genus Rutidosis; species Rutidosis leptorrhynchoides. The sequence goes on along the minus strand of NC_092336.1, from coordinate 386,552,324 downwards.
CCATAATTTTTGGATATAGTTTCATGTTCAAAATAAAAATCATTTTCTCAGAATAACAACTTTTAAATCAAAGTTTATCATAGTTTTTAATTAACTAACCCAATACAGCCCGTGGTGTTACTACGACGGCGTAAATCCAGTTTTACGGTGTTTTTCGTGTTTCCAGGTTTTAAATCATTAAGTTAGCATATCATATAGATATAGAACATGTGTTTAGTTGATTTTAAAAGTCAAGTTAGAAGGATTAACTTTTATTTGCGAACAAGTTTAGAATTAACTAAACTATGTTCTAGTGATTACAAGTTTAAACCTTTGAATAAGATAGCTTTATATGTATGAATCGAATGATGTTATGAACATCATTACTACCTTAAGTTCCTTGGATAAACCTACTGGAAAATAGAAAAATGGATCTAGCTTCAACGGATCCTTGGATGGCTCGATGTTCTTGAAGCAGAATCATGACACGAAAACAAGTTCAAGTAAGATCATCACTTGAAATAAGATTGTTATAGTTATAGAAATTAAACAAAAGTTTGAATATGATTATTACCTTGTATTAGAATGATAACCTACTGTAAGAAACAAATATTTCTTGAGGTTGGATGATCACCTTACAAGATTGGAAGTGAGCTAGCAAACTTGAAAGTATTCTTGATTTTATGTAACTAGAACTTGTAGAATTTATGAAGAACACTTAGAACTTGAAGATAGAACTTGAGAGAGATCAATTAGATGAAGAAAATTGAAGAATGAAAGTGTTTGTAGGTGTTTTTGGTCATTGGTGTATGGATTAGATATAAAGGATATGTAATTTTGTTTTCATGTAAACAAGTCATGAATGATTACTCATTTTTTTGTAATTTTATGAGATATTTCATGCTAGTTGCAAATGATGGTTCCCACATGTGTTAGGTGACTCACATGGACTGCTAAGAGCTGATCATTGGAGTGTATATACCAATAGTACATACATCTAAAAGTTGTGTATTGTACGAGTACGAATACGGGTGCATACGAGTAGAATTGTTGATGAAACTGAACAAGGATGTAATTGTAAGAATTTTTGTTAAGTAGAAGTATTTTGATAAGTGTATTGAAGTCTTTCAAAAGTGTATAAATACATATTAAAACACTACATGTATATACATTTTAACTGAGTCGTTAAGTCATCGTTAGTCGTTACATGTAAGTGTTGTTTTGAAACCTTTAGGTTAACGATCTTGTTAAATGTTGTTAACCCAATGTTTATAATATCAAATGAGATTTTAAATTATTATATTATCATGATATTATCATGTATGAATATCTCTTAATATGATATATATACATTAAATGTCTTTACAACGATAATCGTTACATATATGTCTCGTTTAAAAATTATTAAGTTAGTAGTCTTGTTTTTACATATGTAGTTCATTGTTAATATACTTAATGATATGTTTACTTATCATAGTATCATGTTAACTATATATATATATCCATATATATATCATCATATAGTTTTTACAAGTTTTAACGTTCGTGAATCACCGGTCAACTTGGGTGGTCAATTGTCTATATGAAACATATTTCAATTAATCAAGTCTTAACAAGTTTGATTTCTTAACATGTTGGAAACACTTAATCATGTAAATAACAATTTCATTTAATATATATATAAACATGGAAAAGTTCGGGTCACTACAGTACCTACCCGTTAAATAAATTTCGTCCCGAAATTTTAAGCGATTGGAGGTGTTGACGTATCTTCTGGAAATAAATGCGGGTATTTCTTCTTCATCTGATCTTCATGCTCCCAGGTGAACTCGGGTCCTCTACGAGCATTCCATCGAACCTTAACAATCGGTATCTTGTTTTGTTTAAGTCTCTTAACCTCACGATCCATTATTTCGACGGGTTCTTCGATGAATTGAAGTTTTTCGTTGATTTGGATTTCATCTAACGGAATAGTGAGATCTTCTTTAGCAAAACATTTCTTCAAATTCGAGACGTGGAAAGTGTTATGTACAGCCGCGAGTTGTTGAGGTAACTCAAGTCGGTAAGCTACTGGTCCGAGACGATCAATAATCTTGAATGGTCCAATATACCTTGGATTTAATTTCCCTCGTTTACCAAATCGAACAACGCCTTTACAAGGTGCAACTTTAAGCATGACCATTTCTCCAATTTCAAACTCTATATCTTTTCTTTTACTGTCCGCGTAGCTCTTTTGTCGACTCTGGGCGGTTTTCAATCTTTGTTGAATTTGGATGATTTTCTCGGTAGTTTCTTGTATTATCTCCGGACCCGTAATCTGTCTATCCCCCACTTCACTCCAACAAATCGAAGACCTGCACTTTCTACCATAAAGTGCTTCAAACGGCACCATCTCAATGCTTGAATGGTAGCTGTTGTTGTAGGAAAATTCTGCTAACGGTAGATGTCGATCCCAACTGTTTCCGAAATCAATAACACAAGCTCGTAGCATGTCTTCAAGTGTTTATATTGTCCTTTCGCTCTGTCCATCAGTTTATGGATGATAGTCAGTACTCATATCTAGACGAGTTCCCAATGCTTGCTGTAATGTCTGCCAGAATCTTGAAATAAATCTGCCATCCCTATCAGAGATAATAGAGATTGGTATTCCATGTCTGGAGACGACTTCCTTCAAATACAGTCATGCTAACTTCTCCATCTTGTCATCTTCTCTTATTGGCAGGAAGTGTGCTGACTTGGTGAGATGATCAACTATTACCCAAATAGTATCATAACCACTTGCAGTCCATGGAAATTTAGTAATGAAATCCATGGTAATGTTTTCCCATTTCCATTCCGGGATTTCAGGTTGTTGTAGTAGACCTGATGGTTTCTGATGTTCAGCTTTGACCTTAGAACATGTCAAACATTCTCCTACATATTTAGCAATATTGGCTTTCATACCTGGCCACCAAAAATGTTTCTTAAGATCCTTGTACATCTTTCCCATTCCAGGATGTATTGAGTATCTGGTTTTATGAGCTTCTCTAAGTACCATTTCTCTCATATCTCCAAATTTTGGTACCCAAATTCTTTCAGCCCTATACCGGGTTCCGTCTTCCTGAATATTAAGATGCTTCTCCGATCCTTTGGGTATTTCATCCTTTAAATTTCCCTCTTTTAAAACTCCTTGTTGCGCCTCCTTTATTAGAGTAGTAAGGTTATTATGAATCATTATATTCATAGATTTTACTCGAATGGGTTCTCTGTCCTTCCTGCTCAAGGCATCGGCTACCACATTTGCCTTCCCCGGGTGGTAACGAATCTCAAAGTCGTAATCATTCAACAATTCAATCCACCTACGCTGCCTCATATTCAGTTGCTTCTGATTAAATATGTGTTGAAGACTTTTGTGGTCGGTATATATAATACTTTTGACCCCATATAAGTAGTGCCTCCAAGTCTTTAATGCAAAAACAACCGCGCCTAATTCCAAATCATGCGTCGTATAATTTTGTTCGTGAATCTTCAATTGTCTAGACGCATAAGCAATCACCTTCGTTCGTTGCATTAATACACAACCGAGACCTTGCTTTGATGCGTCACAATAAATCACAAAATCATCATTCCCTTCAGGCAATGACAATATAGGTGCCGTAGTTAGCTTTTTCTTTAATAACTGAAACGCTTTCTCTTGTTCATCATTCCATTCAAATTTCTTCCCTTTATGCGTTAATGCAGTCAAGGGTTTTGCTATTCTGGAAAATTCTTGGATGAACCTTCTGTAGTAACCAGCTAGTCCTAAAAATTGACGTATATGCTTCGGAGTTTTTGGAGTTTCCCACTTTTCAACGGTTTCGATCTTTGCCGGGTCCACCTGGATACCTTCTTTGTTCACTATGTAACCGAGGAATTAAACTTCTTCCAACCAAAATGCACACTTTGAAAACTTAGCGTACAGTTTTTCTTTCCTCAATACTTCTAACACCTTTCTCAAATGTTCACCGTGTTCTTGGTCATTCTTTGAGTAAATAAGTATGTCATCAATGAAAACAATGACAAACTTGTCAAGGTATGGTCCACACACTCGGTTCATAAGGTCCATGAACACAGCTGGTGCATTAGTTAAACCAAACGGCATGACCATAAACTCGTAATGACTGTAACGTGTTCCGAAAGCAGTCTTTGGAATATCATCTTCTTTCACCCGCATTTGATGATACCCGGAACGTAAGTCAATCTTTGAATAAACAGACGAGCCTTGTAGTTGATCAAATAAGTCGTCGATTCTCGGTAGTGGGTAGTGGTTCTTGATGGTAAGTTTGTTCAACTCTCGGTAGTCGATACACAACCTGAATGTACCATCTTTCTTCTTGACAAACAAAACAGGAGCTCCCCACGGTGATGTGCTTGGTCGAATAAAACCACGCTCTAAAAGTTCTTGTAATTGGCTTTGCAGTTCTTTCATCTCGTTGGGTGTGAGTCTGTAAGGAGCACGAGCTATTGGTGCAGCTCCTGGTACAAGATCTATTTGAAATTCAACGGATCGATGTGGAGGTAGTCCTAGTAATTCTTTCAGAAATACATCGGGAAATTCTTTTGCGATGGGAACATCATTGATGCTCTTTTCTTCAGTTTGTACTTTCTCGACGTGTGCTAGAACAGCATAGCAACCTTTTCTTATTAGTTTTTGTGCCTTCAAATTACTAATAAGATGTAGCTTCATGTTGCCCTTTTCTCCGTACACCATTAAGGGTTCTCCTTTTTCTCGTATAATGCGAATTGCATTTTTATAACATACAATCTCTGCTTTCACCTTCTTCAGCCAGTCCATGCCAACTATTACATCAAAACTCCCTAACTCTACTGGTATCAAATCAATCTTAAATATTTCGCTACCCAGTTTAATTTCTCAATTCCGGCATATATTATCTGCTGAAATTAATTTACCGTTTGCTAATTCGAGTAAAAATTTACTATCCAAAGGCATCAATGGACAACTTAATTTAGCAAAAAAATCTCTACTCATATAGCTTCTATCCGCACCCGAATCAAATAAAACGTAAGCAGATTTATTGTCAATAAGAAACGTACCTGTAACAAGCTCCGGGTCTTCCTGTGCCTCTGCCGCATTAATATTGAAAACTCTTCCGCGGCCTTGTCCATTCGTGTTCTCCTGGTTCGGGAAATTTCTAATAATGTGGCCCAGTTTTCCACATTTATAACAAACTACATTGGCATAACTTGCTCCGACACTACTTGCTCCGCCATTACTAGTTCCGACACCATTTGTTCCTTTCGTTCTGTTAACCCCTGGTCCGTAGACCTCACACTTCATCGCGCTATGACCATTTCTTTTACACTTGTTGCAAAATTTGGTGCAGAACCCCGAGTGATACTTTTCACACCTTTGGCATAGCTGCTTCTGATTGTTGTTGTTGTTGTTGCGGTTGTTATTGTTGTTGGGATGATTGTTGTAGTAGTTGTTGTTGTTGTTGTTGTTGTTGTTGGGCCGTTTGTTGTAGTTACGATTGATGTTGCGATTGTTGGGATAATTGTTGCGATTATTATTGTAATTGCTGTTGTTGTTGCATTGGTGATTCTTATCACCGTTTTCCTCCCACTTTCTTTTGACTTGCTTCACATTGGCCTCTTCAGCCGTCTGTTCTTTAATTCTTTCCTCAATCTGGTTCACTAGTTTGTGAGCCATTCTACATGCCTGTTGTATGGAGGCGGGCTCGTGTGAACTTATATCTTCTTGAATTCTTTCTGGTAATCCTTTCACAAACGCGTCGATCTTCTCTTCCTCATCTTCAAACGCTCCCGGACACAATAGGCACAATTCTGTGAATCGTCTTTCGTACGTGGTAATATCAAATCCTTGGGTTCTTAACCCTCTAAATTCTGTCTTGAGCTTATTGACCTCGGTTCTGGGACGGTACTTCTCGTTCATCAAGTACTTGAATGCTGACCACGGTAGTGCGTACGCATCATCTTGTCCCACTTGCTCTAGATAGGTATTCCACCATGTTAACGCAGAACCTGTGAAGGTATGCGTAGCGTACTTCACTTTGTCCTCTTCAGTACACTTACTTATGGCAAACACCGATTCGACCTTCTCGGTCCACCGTTTCAATCCGATCGGTCCTTCGGTTCCATCAAATTCCAAAGGTTTGCAGGCAGTGAATTCTTTGTAGGTGCATCCTACACGATTTTCTATACTGCTAGATCCAAGGTTATTGTTGGTATGTAGCGCAGCCTGTACTGCGGCTATGTTTGAAGCTAGAAAAGTACGGAATTCCTCTTCATTCATATTCACGGTGTGTCGAGTAGTTGGTGCCATTTCCTTCAAAATAGTCAAATGGAACAAGTTAATCATACAGAATATTAAGAGTAGTTAATAGTATTTCGTAGCATAATATGAACTCATTTATAAAAGCTTTTTCTTCATATTAGCATTTTATAAGTTTAAATTCGGGTAGTACCTACCCGTTAAGTTCATACTTAGTAGCTAATATACAATTCAACTACTACAATTCTATATGAAAAACTGATTATAATAATATTTCGCGTTCAAACTTTTACACAATATTTTACAAACTTACAATACCGCTTATTTTACATATAGCATGAAATATAGCAAATAAAACTTTGATACAAAGTAGTTGCGAAGATAATTCTAGTTAATAAATAAGGCGTTCAGCAAAGGCAATAAAGACACGTAATTCATACATCCAGAAACAAGTCATGCATTCTGGTTTTACTAATACCACTTCCCATCCTTGGTTTTGTGGAACATAACCGTTGTGACCGATAGTAAGACAATGTGTTGTAACATCGTCAAAAGGATGAAGGTTACGTAATGACCAACAGTCTCGTAATAACCTAAAAACCTCATTTCTTACCCCAATTACCGACTCCGTCACTTGTGGGAACGTTTTGTTTAATAGTTGTAGCCCGATGTTCTTGTTCTCACTTTGGTGAGAAGCGAACATTACTAACCCGTAAGCATAACATGCTTCTTTATGTTGCATGTTAGCCGCTTTTTCTAAATCACGAAGTCCTATATTCGGATATATTGAGTCAAAATAATTTCTTAACCCGTTGCGTAAAATAGCATTTGGGTTCCCCGCAATATATGCGTCAAAGTAAACACATCGTAACTTATGGGTTTCCCAATGTGATATCCCCCATCTTTCAAACGAAAGTCTCTTATAAACCAAGACATTCTTGGAACGTTCTTCGAATGTCTTACAAACTGATTTCACCGTAAATAGTTGTGCCGAAGAATTCTGACCGACTCTAGACAAGATTTCATCAATCATGTCTCCGGGTAGGTCTCTTAAAATATTGGGTTGTCTATCCATTTTGTGTTTTTATACTGTAAAATAGACAAGAGTTAGATTCATAAAAAAAAAAAATACTTATTAATACAAGCAATTTTTACATATATCATAAAGCATAAGCACACTATATTACTGATAACGCCAAAATTATACCTGTTTATTGTCGTTATTTCGATCCAATGTTGTTCCATTTGTATGTAATTGTTATACGTATGTATTGTAATTCATGTACATTTGTAAAAAGTCCATTGTGAATGAATAAATGAAGACCAACAGCGAAAACAGAGTTAAAACGAAGATCGAATGCGTAAAACAGCCCGAAACCACTAAAACAGGTCCAAATGCGGCGCATCTCTCTTAGATGCGGCGCATCTTTACACCAAATAACTCCTGACAGTTTCAGATGCGGAGCATGAAGACTTCTGGGCCAAAATAGCAACAGATGCGGCGCATCTGAGATGGATGCGGCGCATCCAAGCCAGATGCGGCGCATCTGTCCCAGATGCGGCGCATCTGTCCCAGATGCGGCGCATCTGACCCCCTGCCGACAGTCCTGAGTGCAGAATCGAGTTGGAATCTACTGAACGTAAAGAGATGCGGCGCATCCCAAAGAGATGCGGTGCATCTGGTCACTTTCTGGCCAAAATACCTAACTTTTTAGGCTATTTAATGAGGCAAATGGTTACTTACTTGAGAGACCTTCACTACTACGTTCTCCCCCAGTTTTAAGACGATTTTCAAGGTCCAAGGAAGGCTGCAAGTTAATCTCCACTCTTTCAACCTCAATATTAAGCTAGGATCGTTTATCGCAATTGGTACTATTGTTCTATATCTTTTTAACATGAATTCAACTTGTATTTACTGTTTCATTAGTTCTACTATGATTATGTTAGGCTAAAAGCCTTGTGTGTTTGCTTCAATGTAAGATTTATGGCTTGGGATTGTTCTATACTTTGATGTTATGCTAGTTATACATATGTTTGATTGATTTAATTATCTAGTTCAACCGTAAGAACCATTGTTATGCATGTATAGATCATTACTTCAATTATATAGATTGCAACCTATTAATGTGAGTTAACTAGGAAAACAATCTATACTTCAATACATCTGGTAATCTAGACGATTAGATACATACACTTAAGTGATTTTGTTATGTGTTTAATTCGGTAATTGAATAAGTTCCAAAGCAACATAGTTATGAAATTACCTCAAGTGATTGTTGTAATTAAGGTTTCACGTGAGTTTAACCGGGTTGAATCTAGTTAGTTAATCAATCTAAATCACCATATTCTTTCAAGAAATCCATTGTTGTAACTATCTTTATATTCTAGTTCAATTATACGAGTTATGACTTGATTTATGTGAATTTATCAAAGGCTATAATTTGTACTTCAACACCTAGTGATCTAGACACCTATATGTGAATATAGGATGGTAATTGGATGATATTTAGGTTTTACAATCATGTAGTTTACTTAGAGTGATCTTAGTAAACTAAGTTTTATGTGAATTTAACCAAGAAAGAATCCTGTTGATTAAACATAGTTCTTAAGTTTATAGATATTGTGAAATTGATATAAACTACTCTATTGTAACTATCGCATAACGGTTTTAATTATAAAAGAACAATCCTTGCCATCTATCAAGCATAGAAGTAAACACCGCATTCTCATTATTGTCATTCATTATATTTATTTACTGTTTCGTTAAACAAAAACACAACTTCAAATATAAACCCTCTTTTTAGAATAATTAATCGTGGTAAAATCATTTAAACAAACTTCTCCCTGTGGATCGAACTGGTCAATTTACTTGCTAGTTACTACATGATCGGGTTTTAGTTGCCTGTATTATGTGTTAATTATTAAGCATATTGTCTACATTTTAAAGGTTACGTCTTGACACATCAACTTTTTGGCGCCGCTGCCGGGGAGCGGTTTTGTTAAAAGATTTTAATAAACTTTGAATTATTCGATCATTTTGTAGGAATTCAATTCCTAGAAAAGTTACTTTTTATTGTAAGCTTGTATTGTTGCAATTGGTTTGTTTGTGGTGTTGTGATTGCAGGATAGGCATTAGTGCATGAATCTACGTTCTTCCAACTCTAATTTAATTCCTTCATATCCTGAACCTGAAAGAGAACTTCACGAACGCTTAAGAGCTCAAGAAGTAGAATCTCTTGCTCAAGGTTTAGAATCATTTTCGTTAGATTCTAACTCTGAACCAATTGTTCAACCAATCATCGAGCCAGTCATTAAAGAAGAGGAAGAGATGACTGCTACAAATCAAACGATGGATGCTTTGATGAAGGCAACAAGGACAGGACAAGGACACGCAATTGTTCAACCTACGATGACTGATGGTTTTGAAATAAAGGGACAATTTCTCCACTTGGTGACTAATACATGTCAATTCGGTGGAGCCCCAAATGAGGATGCTAATGAGCATCTTCGTAAGTTTGTAAGCATTTGCAAGCTTTTCAAAATCAAAGATGTCTCCGATGAAGTTGCATGTCTAAAAATCTTTCCATGGTCCCTAAAGGATGATGCAAGAGATTGGCTAGACTCATTACCGGAAGGTTATATTGAAAACTAGAATGATATGATGGACAAATTTTTGTCAGAATTCTTCCCCGCTTCGAAAGCAGCAAAATTGCAAAGTGACATAAATCACTTCAAGCAAAAGTCTAACGAGACTCTTTATGAAGCTTGGACCCGATTTAATAAAATGCTTAGGGTATGTCCTCAACACGGGTTGAATACATTCCAAAAAGTCCAAATTTTCTATAAAGGAGTCAATGTGGCTACCCGGAAGGATATAGATGTTGCAGCAGGAGGATCAATCATGAAAAAAACGCCCGAAGACGCTCACACGATAATTGCCGATATAGCAGCCCATTCTCATAATTGGCATCAGGAGATGGAATTCTCTAGATCGTCAACAGTTGCTAATGTCGAAAGCAACGATGAAATCGCTGCATTAAAAGTTCAATTGGCAAATCAAGCAAGGCAAATCGAGAAGGTAACCAAAGAAATGCACGCTATCAGGGTAGGGTGCGAGTTGTGCCAAGGTCCCCATCTCACACGAGATTGCGACCAAACGACGATGGAAGAGCAAGCAAATTTCCTAGGTTACATGCGAAAAGGTGAGATGAATTTTGACGACTTTCCGGCGGTTGAAGCAAATAACCGGAAATATCCTCCTGTCAACAGTTATCAAATAGGAGGACCTTCAAGTTCAAACAACAACTACCACGGAGGGAATGCGGGTTACCAAAATAACCGAAATTTCCAGAATCAAAATCAAAGAAATACACCACCGGGTTACAATCATCTAAACAATCGTAATCAACCGCCTCGAAATTACCAAAATAATTTCCAACACAATCAACCACAAGCACAACCACAAGCACTTATACAACCACAACCTGAGAAGAAATCCTGTTTAGAAGATCTGTTGAGAGATTTTATGGTTAAACACGAACAAAATGCAGAAATTCAAACTCAGCAAATTCGCAATCAACAAGCTACGATTCAAAACTTAGAAAGGGATGTTGGAAGGATCTCACAGTTACTAGCAGAGAGACCACCTGGTGCTCTCCCCTCAAATACTCAAGTGAATCCTAGTAACAATCAAACAAGTAATGAGCATGTAAATGCTATAACCACTAGAAGCGGTTTAACTACTAACCCAGAGACCCTTAAGTCCCCGGAAGTTCCCTTGTCTCCTTCTGTTTTGCAGGAGCCTGTTGATATAGATGAGCATGTTGAAAAAGAGCAAGAGAAAGGTGATCCACCGGAGGTCATATCGAAGAAAAGTGAAGAACCACCAGTGAAGGTGTACAAGGCACCTATTCCATACCCAAAAGCGTTGAAGAAAGACAGACTCGTGAGCCAATATCAGAAATTTGCGGATATGATCAAGCAAATCAGCATTAACATGCCACTCGCAGAGGTTCTTAAGGGTATGCCCCATTACGGGAAGTTTTTGAAAGATCTCATATCCTCGATAGGAAAATACCAAGAAGTATCTGCCACATTCCTCCACGAGGAGTGTTCGGCCATCTTGAAAAAGCAAAATGTACCTCCAAAATTGGGAGATCCGGGTAGTTTTATCATACCATGTATGATGGGTGATTCGGTAGTGTATGATGCGCTAGCCGACCTAGGTGCAAGTGTTATCCTAATGCCTTACTCGTTATACTTGAAACTTGACTTAGGAGATTTGAAACCAACCCGGATGGGTATTCGATTAGCAAACCAATCATTTGATACCCCCATAGGTATAGCCGAGGATATTCTTGTAAAAGTTGGCTCACTTGTCTTTCCCGTCGACTTTGTTATTCTAGAAATGCAAGAGGACACAAAAGTTCCTATCATTTTAGGACGTCCTTTCCTTAACACTGCAGATGCTATCATTAATGTCCAAAAAGAACAATTAAGTCTAGGTGTGGGAGACGAGAGAATAGTTTGTAATATTGACAAATCCATGAAAAGACCCACTTCCACCGATGACTCTTGTTTTCAAATTGATGTTATAAACTTTTGTGTTGAGAATGAATTACAGGAGCTACTTGAAATTGATACCTCGGGGTTTGCCCCGGTGAGTGAAAATCAATATTTCAATATTGATGAGGATTTTGATGAGTTGATGAAAGTGGTCACGGATGATGAGACCATGAAAGAAGAGTTTCCTAAGGAAGAAGAATCATTTGAAGATATCGGAAATAAAGATAGATTCCGAATAAAGAATTCCTTGGAAGAACCACCCGTACTAGAGCTTAAGGAGCTACCCAAACACTTGGAGTATGCTTACCTCGAAGGTACATCTCAATTGCCAGTAATTATTGCTTCACATCTTTCCGGTAACGAGAAGAAAAGGTTAATCTCTATTTTGAAAACCCACAAAAAGGCTATAGCCTGGAAAACGACCGACATTCCAGGGATAAACCCGTCTTATTGTACACATAAAATTCTCCTTGAAAATGACTTCAAACCAGTAGTACAAAGACAACGCAGGCTAAATCCCAACATGAAAGAGGTTGTTAAAAAGGAGGTAGTCAAGCTTCTTGACGCCGGGTTAATCTACCCCATCTCCGATAGTCCTTGGGTTAGTCCAGTACAAGTAGTACCCAAAAAGGGGGGTACAACCGTTATTGTAAATGAAAAAGACGAACTCGTTCCAACTAGAACGGTTACCGGCTGGAGAGTCTGTATTGATTACAGGCGTCTCAATGATGCCACTAGAAAAGATCATTTCCCGTTACCTTTTATTGATCAAATGATTGAACGATTAGCGGGGAAAGAATACTATTGCTTTCTAGATGGTTTCTCCGGTTACTTCCAAATTCCAGTTGATCCCAACGACCAAGAAAAGACCACATTCACTTGTCCTTTTGGGACCTTTGCCTATCGCCGCATGCCATTTGGTTTATGCAATGCACCCGGAACCTTTCAAAGGTGCATGATGACAATTTTTGATGATATGGTAGAGGATTGTATGGAAGTCTTCATGGATGACTTTTTCGTGTTTGGAGACTCCTTTGAATCGTGTCTTTTTAACCTTGAACGTATGCTTATCTGATGTGAGAAAGCAAATTTGGTCCTTAATTGGGAAAAATGCCACTTCATGGTGAAGGAGGGCATTGTACTTGGTCACAAAATATCTCGTGCGGGAATAGAGGTAGATAAAGCTAAAATTGAAGTTATCTCTAAGCTACCTATACCAACGAATGTCAAAGCAATTAGAAGCTTTCTTGGTCACGCGGGATTCTATAGGCGATTTATCAAAGATTTTTCTAAAATCGCCCGCCCATTGACCAAGCTTCTTGAAAAGGATGCTCCATTTGACTTTGATTCTAATTGTGAAAATGCATTCTCGATTCTAAAGTCAAAACTCACAAAAGCTCCCATTATCGTATCTCCGGATTGGAGTATGCCATTTGAGCTAATGTGTGATGCAAGCGACTATGCCTTAGGTGCTGTCTTAGGACAACGACCCGATAATCATTTTCTTCCAATTTATTATGCAAGCAAAACGCTAACGGGAGCTCAAATTAATTACACCACCACAGAAAAAGAGCTCCTAGCGGTTGTTTATGCGTTTGATAAATTTCGGTCATATTTGGTGTTGTCCAAAACCATTGTTTACACGGATCATTTGGCTCTTAGGTACTTATTCTCGAAACTAGATGCAAAACATCATCTCATACGTTGGGTTCTTCTACTTCAAGAGTTTGACATTGAGATACGTGATAAGAAAGGAGCCGAGAATCTAGCCGCCGATCATTTATCCCGACTTGAAAACCCCGAATTAGATAAACTCGAAGATACAATCATCAAGGACACATTTCCGGACGAATCTCTAATGAGGGTTGACAAGGAATCTGAAATCCCATGGTTTGCCCATTTTGCAAACTATCTTGCTTCAAGCATTCTTCAAAAAGGACTTTCTTATCAACAAAAGAAGAAATTCTTTGCGGATTTGAAGTCCTATTTCTGGGAACATCCCGACCTATTCCGTGTTGGTGCAGATCAAATGATTCGCCGTTGTGTGTACGGAAAAGAGGCTCAACAAATTCTCGAGCATTGCCATCAAGGGCCCACCGGCGGTCATTTCGGACCAAACCACACCGCAAGAAAAATCCTTGACTCGGGCTTTTATTGGCCCACGATCTTTAAAGATGCCCATAATTTTGTTCGGACTTGCAATGCATGCCAACGAACGGGTAACATCACGAAAAAGGATGAGATGCCTCAAACCGGCATCCAAGTTTGTGAAATCTTTGATATTTGGGGAATCGATTTCATGGGACCATTTCCAAGTTCCCATAAGTGCAAATACATCCTAGTAGCCGTTGACTATGTATCTAAGTGGGCTGAAGCAAAAGCTTTACCTACGAATGATGCTAGGGTGGTGGTGAACTTCTTGAAAAATCTCTTCTCGCGCTTTGGAATCCCAAAAGCGCTCATATCCGATCGAGGAACTCATTTTGCCAACAACCTTCTTGAAAAGGTGTTGAAGAAGTATGGCGTAACTCATCGTTTCTCTACTCCGTACCACCCGCAAACGAGTGGTCAAGTGGAGAACACAAATCGTGCCTTGAAACGCATACTTGAGAAGACGGTTGATAACAACCCTAAGATTTGGCAACGCAAGTTGGATGATGCGTTGTGGGCCTTTAGGACTGCTTTTAAAACACCAATCGGTACCACACCATTTAGACTTGTATACGGTAAAGCATGCCATCTTCCGGTTGAAGTGGAACATAGAGCATACTGGGCATTAAAACTTTGTAATTTAGACATGGAAAAGGCTGGTGAAAACCGATTCATGCAATTGCATGAATTGGAAGAGTTGAGGTTAGAAGCGTACGAGAATTCGAGCTCGTATAAGGAGAAAACGAAAAGGTGGCATGATGCCCGATTAAAAGAAGTGAAAGAATTTAAAACCGATGATAAGGTTTTGGTTTTTAACTCACGGTTTAAATTTTCTCCCGGAAAGTTGAAGTCCCAATGGACGGGACGTTATTTGGTGAAACAAGCATTCCCATCGGGATATGTTGAGTTGTTTGGAAACGGAAATACCTTCAAGGTGAATGGTCATCGCTTGAAACTCTATTTCGATGGAGTGGACACCACGGTTCGAGATGACATCACCCTATTCCCCAACGCTAATTAGCTTGGGACGGAGTCGCGTGAACGACTCGTTAAACTTCACAACATGTATATAGTCCCACTCGTGTACGTATTTTAATATATTTGAGTGTTTTGAGTGATTTCTAAGTTATTATACGAACCAAGTTGTTTAGGGACCTTCCGAAATGTTTAAAACGCGAAAAAACGTCAAAAGCTGGTGCAACAGGTGCAGATGCGCCGCATCTGTGATGGATGCGCCGCATCTGCAGACAAGAAAAATCCCGTGAACTTTGAATGCGCCGAGAAAGGGTCATGCGCCGCGTTTGGACCATCTGATGCGCCGCATCTGCTTCAGATGTGCCGCATCTGAGCCAGATGCGCCGCATCTGCTACAGATGCGCCGCATCTGTGTCTGTATGTTGGATTCTGCCCAATTTTTTTTGCACAAATACGGGAGTCTATCATTTTTTCTCATTTTTTCACCTACTACTCCGAATTCCATCTCATTCTCTCTCAAAATTTCAATCTCTACTCACTAATTGAACCGATTAATCCCATCTTTGAGCATCAAATCTGAATATCAACATGAGAAAGGTAAGATTAATCCTAAACACTTCATGATTCTTGTGTTCTTCAATCTAAAAATCAGATTTAGCTTGTTCTTAGTGTGAGGATGTTTGAATGTTCATGTTTTGGTCATTATATGCTTAAATTGTTGCTACTAATCCTTATTCATGCTCTAATTTCATGATTATTTGCTTAAATCTTTACTTTGGAAATTAGGGTTCTTCATGAATTTAGGGGTTTCGGACTTTTGGCCATTAAATTATTCAATTGAGATATTTTGAAGTTTGATTACTAGTATACATTAACAAAATCGCATGAACCTTTGTTGAATTACACGAACACACAAATTATTGAATTTTAGGGTTCTTGAATTAGGGATTTTGACTTTTGTTAACTAGTAAGTGTTCTAAGTTGAAGTTATGCAAATCATTACTTATGGTAAACACATGTGAACCTTAACTTGGTGTTATTTCGATTTGAAAGTAATTATTATATAAGTTAAGGATTATATGATTAAGCATTTTGATGAAGTTGTTGACTTGAGATGAATTTAATGTTCTAAATGTATGAAAACCATTGATTGCATATTGTTTAACATGCTTTTTGATGAATGCCTATGGTTCCATGTGTTATGACATTGCAAGTGTTTGGTGAAATGAAGCATGCTATGTATGATTATACTTGTAAAGTGATTTGAATCAATTGGCATACTAGTTCATGTTTGCTAAGAGTGAAAATAGTTCATACCATGTTAAGATATTGGTTAACATAAACATTGAGATTTAATTGGAACTTAACATATCCACATGGTTTTCGCTAGGTACAATATGAAAGATGTTTTGAAATTCTTTAAATGCTAATCAACTTGGTTTGTTATTTTGTTTGTTTGGTTTTGTTGTGTTTTTGTAGACTAGAGCATCATCATCAAACCCAAAATCAAAGAAGCAAAAAGCCCCAGCAATTGTAGATGAGGATACAAGTGAAGAAGAACATGCTGCTGAAGAGGAAGAAATGGATATTGATAACCGGCAGTTAAATGTCCGTGGATTAACCACTCCGGATCCATGGATCAATGCAGTTTTGAGGCATCCGGAATACCATGAACGGATGAAGGCACTTCTACACAAAGATGTATATTCGGGGAAATATATCGATTGGACACCATTAGAGGAAGCCGGCGAATATCAAAATTTTTGCAACCTTTTTCGAGTAACGTATCACGGACATCGAATATATGCTTGGGAAAACCTGTTCAGAATGCAAGAAAAAGTGTATCCACTTTTAGTCAAAGAATTCGTTGGTTCACTTAGGGTTGATTACATGTCACCAACATCGGGTACATTTATGAGATTTCGTCTTGGAGGGCAAGACATGACATTAACGCTGCTGCAATTTGTGAAGGCGTTGGAAATTTTTGAAGGGTTGCCACATCAACTGATGCAAAATTACTTTAATCAATGTATATACTATGTTTCTTCTTTTAATCATTCAGAAGCATGGGTGGACATGAGCAATACCGCATATAGTGCAAGCAAGCAGACTTGTAGCAAGCTACGTACCTACGAGCACCGATGCGTCCAACGATTCATTTCAAGTACCATAAACTGTCGAAAAGACAGTAGTGAAAAAGTCACCAACTTGGATATATGGTACATTCACGCGATAATGGATCACTCCCATGTTCATATCCCACGAATGATTCTCACTTTCCTCCTCGAAGAAAGGAAAAAGATTACACCAATCATGGGCGGCCATTTTGTAACCAGGATTGCCGAACATTTTCGAATCAACACAAGTGGGTTAGAGGAGAAACATATGATTGCCTTTGATAGAGTGAGTTATACAAGGGCGAACATTTTGATGAGAGGGTCGAACGGCCTTCTAACTAGGTATGAGGATCCCGTGAACAGGCAACCAGAATAACCCCAACAGCAACCAGATCCACAGCCGAATGTTGGAAGTAGTTCGGGTCCGGGAAATGATTGGGAGGCTTACATGGCGCGCCAGTTTTCAGATATGCGACTCCATAGTGATCAAAACACCCAAAGGGTAATTGATCACTACGATGCAGGTAACAGGGAGATGCAACATTACATTGATGTTGCGAATGATCGAACATGGTATACTCAAGCGGGGCAGCAAAATCAGCTTAATTGGATACATGAACAGACAGTGTCATACGCTGCAGATCCCACTAACTATACCCCCTCTCCTTGGCCTGCATACGATCCTTGGGTTCGAATGGGTGATCCATATCCTGCACCTTATCCTCCTCCTCCTAACCCGCCTACTGAAGACACTGCGGTCGTCCCTGCTCAAGGAACTTATCAGGGGTACAACCCCTCAATATTTCAGGACGACGACGCGGGAACTCAAAGCGAAGGTGGAGCTGGCCCAAGTAACTCATTTTGGGGATTTTTTTGAGGATGACGTAATTTTTCCTGATGTGTGACAGGTTTGGTTGATGTTGGTTTATTTCAAAAACAATTTCTTTTCAAGTTTGGTGTGTAATAACTAGATAATATTTTGGATAATTGTGATTTGAATAATTTAGATAATTGTAAGTGGGGTTTTTAGTACATGGAGTACACCCCCATTTTTTTTGTGTGAATCGTATGGTACCTTTGTTTGAATTGCTACAGGTGAGCATTGTGCTATATGCTGCATTTTTACAAAGACTGGCAGTAAGTTCAGCACATAATTGATTGGTGATTGTTTTGTGGTTGCAAGAAGCGGATGATGTTCTTATGCTGGCATTCAGTTCAGCGCCATCATCCCGTGAACTTCGATTTTAAACCTTGAAAGTAATAAACTCTCTTACACTCTTTGACCCTCTTGAATTTAAATTTTTCTGATTTCTTGTAACGAGGACGATACATGAACTCAAGTGTGGGGAGGAAGTTATAAATTCTTTCGGGTTTTTGATTTTAGTTAAAAAGGCTTAAAATGGTGAAAATTTTTAAATTTTGTTTAAACTTTGTAGATTTTAAAACTAGGTGTATACACCGAAATTATTATCACAAAACAAATTAAGAAACAACCAAATGATTGAGTTTGTCATATAAAAGATATAATCATCATGCTATACCACATTCTGGATGAAATGAAAGTCATCAAGTAATTTGTTGTTCTAACAATCTAATCCAATGCTCATCCATGTAATGATTGTGATGGAAGTCAAGTCTTCCAATATGACACACTTGCTAACTTATGTTAGAAGTCGTAGTCCAGAACAGCTGTAGGTTGACGAAAAATCTTGAAAAGTCATCTCTATCATCGGCTGGAAATCCACCTCACCTCAGCATCAAACAGGGTTTTTGGTGGTCAGACTTATCCTAACCATGAGATGGATCTGTCTCGTACAATGGGGGGCACAGTGCAAATTAGCTTTTAAGACTAATGAATCTAATCCCCAGATGGATGATCTCCGAAAAGATCAACCGCATCTATGTTGACCGCGGTTAACATACATATGCCATAACAAATTGAGGTGTGCAAACTCATGGTTCACCGATGATATTTGGACATGATATAGTTTCTTCTAAAACTTATGCTATTTTATGAACTATATTGTGTAAAACCATTTTTAGGACATCCGGTTTCAAGTTCCATGATACTTCAATCATGGGGGCGAGTAGCTTGCTAAGTGCCGACTGAGGCTTCGGTTTTCAGTTACCCTCAACCGGACTTTGAGGTTAAAACCGGAAAACTTGATTAGTGTAAAAACTAACATGAATAATTTTCAAAACATAAAAGGTTTTTAGCAAAGGTCCTAATTTCCCTAAGGATCCAAATTTTCAAGAAATGTGGACTTTAAAACCCACCTTTCGACTTTGGCGTGATTTCATTTTGGGTGTGTACTCCAAAGGTGTGTGTACTCAAAACGCGTGAGTTTGATTCGTGTGTGAAATAAGTGTGAGTGTGATATATTTTGACCCGAGTGTGATTTCCATATAGCGTGAGTTATTGTGTTACTAAATAACTTGTGTGTCTTGTGTATTATATCAAGAGAGTGTGAGTGCCATTTTTTTTGTGTTCTCATTTAAATAAGTGTGTTTACTGTAGTAAATTTCGATTTCTTGTAAGTCTTGCTTGAGGACAAGCAAGGTTTAAGTGTGGGGATTTTGATAACGCCAAAATTATACATGTTTATTGTCGTTATTTCGATCCAATGTTGTTCCATTTGTATGTAATTGTTATACGTATGTATTGTAATTCATGTACATTTGTAAAAAGTCCATTGTGAATGAATAAATGAAGACCAACAGCGAAAACAGAGTTAAAACGAAGATCGAATGCGTAAAACAGCCCGAAACCACTGAAACAGGTCCAAATGCGGCGCATCTCTCTTAGATGCGGCGCATCTTTACACCAAATAACTCCCGACAGTTTCAGATGCGGAGCATGAAGACTTCTGGGCCAAAATAGCAACAAATGCGGCGTATCTGAGATGGATGTGGCGCATCCAAGCCAGATGCGGCGCATCTATCCCAGATGCGGAGCATCTGACCCCCTGCCGACAGTCCTGAGTGCAGAATCGAGCTGGAATCTACTGAATGTAAAGAGATGCGGCGCATCCCAAAGAGATGCGGCGCATCTGGTCACTTTCTGGCCAAAATACCTAACTTTTTAGGCTATTTAATGAGGCAAATGGTTACTTACTTGAGAGACCTTCACTACTACGTTCTCCCCCAGTTTTAAGACAATTTTCAAGGTCCAAGGAAGGCTGCAAGTTAATCTCCACTCTTTCAACATCAATATTAAGCTAGGATCGTTTATCGCAATTGGTACTATTGTTCTATATCTTTTTAACATGAATTCAACTTGTATTTACTGTTTCATTAGTTCTACTATGATTATGTTAGGCTAAAAGCCTTGTGTGTTTGCTTCAATGTAAGATTTATGGCTTGGGATTGTTCTATACTTTGATGTTATGCTAGTTATACATATGTTTGATTGATTTAATTATCTAGTTCAACCATAAGAACCATTGTTATGC
This sequence comes from Rutidosis leptorrhynchoides, assembly GCF_046630445.1. Lineage (NCBI taxonomy): Eukaryota > Viridiplantae > Streptophyta > Magnoliopsida > Asterales > Asteraceae > Rutidosis > Rutidosis leptorrhynchoides. Next base: position 386,531,814 of record NC_092336.1, on the reverse strand, counting down.
ATGTTTAGATCATTACTTCAATTATATAGATTGCAACCTATTAATGTGAGTTAACTAGGAAAACAATATATACTTCAATACATCTGGTAATCTAGACGATTAGATACATACACTTAAGTGATTTTGTTATGTGTTTAATTCGGTAATTGAATAAGTTCCAAAGCAACATAGTTATGAAATTACCTCAAGTGATTGTTGTAATTAAGGTTTCACGTGAGTTTAACCGGGTTGAATCTAGTTAGTTAATCAATCTAAATCACCATGTTCTTTCAAGAAATCCATTGTTGTAACTATCTTTATATTCTAGTTCAATTATACGAGTTATGACTTGATTTATGTGAATTTATCAAAGGCTATAATTTGTACTTCAACACCTAGTGATCTAGACACCTATATGTGAATATAGGATGGTAATTGGATGATATTTAGGTTTTACAATCATGTAGTTTACTTAGAGTGATCTTAGTAAACTAAGTTTTATGTGAATTTAACCAAGAAAGAATCCTGTTGATTAAACATAGTTCTTAAGTTTATAGATATTGTGAAATTGATATAAACTACTCTATTGTAACTATCGCATAATGGTTTTAATTATAAAAGAACAATCCCTGTCATCTATCAAGCATAGAAGTAAACACCGCATTCTCATTATTGTCATTCATTATATTTATTTACTGTTTCGTTAAACAAAAACACAACTTCAAATATAAACCCCCTTTTTAGAATAATTAATCGTGGTAAAATCATTTAAACAAACTTCTCCCTGTGGATCGAACTGGTCAATTTACTTGCTAGTTACTACATGATCGGGTTTTAGTTGCCTGTATTATGTGTTAATTATTAAGCATATTTTCTACATTTTAAAGGTTACGTCTTGACACATCAATTACATATATTACACCACACGAATACAACTATCTTATTCCGACTCGCTCGTTTCTTCTTCTTCGATTTTGGTTCGTTTTGCCAAGTTTCTAGGGATATATGATGTTTCCCTAATACGAGCTGTCGTTTTCCACAACGGTTTAGAAAAACCTGGTGGTTTAGAGGTTCCCGGGTCATTGTTACAACTTAAGGGCTTCGGGGGTTGACGATACATATAAAGTTCATCGGGGTTGGAATTAGATTTCTCTATTTTTATGCCCTTTCCCTTATTATTTTCTTTTGCCTTTTTTAATTCAGTTGGGGTAATTTCTATAACATCATCGGAATTCTCATCGGAATCCGATTCATCAGAGAATTGGTAATCCTCCCAATATTTTGCTTCCTTGGCGGAAACACCATTGACCATAATTAACCTTGGTCGGTTGATTAAGGATTTTCTTTTACTTAACCGTTTTATTATTTCCCCCACCGGTTCTATTTCCTCCTCCGGTTCCTCCTCTTCCGGTTCTGATTCTTCTTCCGGTTCTTCTTCGGGAACTTGTGAATCAGTCCAATATATATTCGACTCTTCGTTATTATTAGGTGAGTCAATGGGATTTGTGCTAGAGGTAGACATCTATCACACAATATCAAACATGTTAAGAGATTAATATATCACATAATATATACATGTTAATAATATATAGTTTCCAACAAAAATGTTAAGCAATCATTTTTAAAGAAAACACGGTCGAAGTCCAGACTCACTAATACATCCTAACAAACTCGATAAGACACACTAATGCAAATTTTATGGTTCTCTAAGACCTACGCTCGGATACCAACTGAAATGTCCCGTTCTTATTGATTAAAAAGGTTCCATATTAATTGATTTCGTTGCGAGGTTTTGACCTCTATATGAGACGTTTTTCAAAGACTGCATTTATTTTTAAAACAAACCATAACCTTTATTTCATAAATAAAGGTTTTAAAAAGCTTTACGTAGATTATCAAATAATGATAATCTAAAATATCCTGTTTACACACGACCATTACATAATGGTTTACAATATAAATATGTTACAACAAAATAAGTTTCTTGAATGCAGTTTTTACACAATATCATATAAGCATGGACTCCAAATCTCGTCCTTATTTAAGTATGCGACAGCGGAAGCTCTTAATAATCACCTGAGAATAAACATGCTTAAAACGTCAACAAAAATGTTGGTGAGTTATAGGTTTAACCTATATATATCAAATCATAATAATAGACCACAAGATTTCATATTTCAATACACATCCCATACATAGAGATAAAAATCATTCATATGGTGAACACCTGGTAACCGACATTAACAAGATGCATATATAAGAATATCCCCATCATTCCGGGACACCCTTCGGATATGATATAAATTTCGAAGTACTAAAGCATCCAGTACTTTGGATGGGGTTTGTTAGGCCCAATAAATCTATCTTTAGGATTCGCGTCAATTAGGGTGTCTGTTCCCTAATTCTTAGATTACCAGACTTAATAAACAGGGGCATATTCGATTTCGATAATTCAACCATAGGATGTAGTTTCACGTACTTGTGTCTATTTTGTAAATCATTTATAAAACCTGCATGTATTCTCATCCCAAAAATATTAGATTTTAAAAGTGGGACTATAACTCACTTTCACAGATTTTTACTTCGTCGGGAAGTAAGACTTGGCCACTGGTTGATTCACGAACCTATAACAATATATACATATATATCAAAGTATGTTCAAAATATATTTACAACACTTTTAATATATTTTGATGTTTTAAGTTTATTAAGTCAGCTGTCCTCGTTAGTAACCTACAACTAGTTGTCCACAGTTAGATGTACAGAAATAAATCGATAAATATTATCTTGAATCAATCCACGACCCAGTGTATATGTATCTTAGTATTGATCACAACTCAAACTATATATTTTTTGGAATCAACCTCAACCCTGTATAGCTAACTCCAACATTCAGATATAGAGTGTCTATGGTTGTTCCGAAATATATATAGATGTGTCGACATGATAGGTCGAAACATTGTATACGTGTCTATGGTATCTCAAGATTACATAATATAAAATACAAGTTGATTAAGTTATGGTTGAAATAGATTTGTTACCAATTTTCACGTAGCTAAAATGAGAAAAATTATCCAATCTTGTTTTACCCATAACTTCTTCATTTTAAATCCGTTTTGCGTGAATCAAATTGCTATAGTTTCATATTGAACTCTATTTTATGAATCTAAACAGAAAAATTATAGGTTTATAGTCGGAAAAATAAGTTACAAGTCATTTTTGTAAAGGTAGTCATTTCAGTCGAAAGAACGACGTCTAGATGACCATTTTAGAAAACATACTTCCACTTTGAGTTTAACCATAATTTTTGGATATAGTTTCATGTTCATAATAAAAATCAATTTCTCAGAATAACAACTTTTAAATCAAAGTTTATCATAGTTTTTAATTAACTAACCCAAAACAGCCCGCGGTGTTACTACGACGGCGTAAATCCGGTTTTACGGTGTTTTTCGTGTTTCCAGGTTTTAAATCATTAAGTTAGCATATCATATAGATATAGAACATGTGTTTAGTTGATTTTAAAAGTCAAGTTAAAAGGATTAACTTTTGTTTGCGAACAAGTTTAGAATAACTAAACTATGTTCTAGTGATTACAAGTTTAAACCTTCGAATAAGATAGCTTTATATGTATGAATCGAATGATGTTATGAACATCATTACTACCTTAAGTTCCTTGGATAAACCTACTGGAAAAGAGAAAAATGGATCTAGCTTCAACGGATTCTTGGATGGCTCGAAGTTCTTGAAGCAGAATCATGACACGAAAACAAGTTCAAGTAAGATCATCACTTGAAATAAGATTGTTATAGTTATAGAAATTGAACCAAAGTTTGAATATGATTATTACCTTGTATTAGAATGATAACCTACTGTAAGAAACAAATATTTCTTGAGGTTGGATGATCACCTTACAAGATTGGAAGTGAGCTAGCAAACTTGAAAGTATTCTTGATTTTATGTAACTAGAACTTGTAGAATTTATGAAGAACACTTAGAACTTGAAGATAGAACTTGAGAGAGATCAATTAGATGAAGAAAATTGAAGAATGAAAGTGTTTGTAGGTGTTTTTGGTCGTTGGTGTATGGATTAGATATAAAGGATATGTAATTTTGTTTTCATGTAAATAAGTCATGAATGATTACTCATATTTTTGTAATTTTATGAGATATTTCATGCTAGTTGCCAAATGATGGTTCCCACATGTGTTAGGTGACTCACATGGGCTGCTAAGAGCTGATCATTGGAGTGTATATACCAATAGTACATACATCTAAAAGCTGTGTATTGTACGAGTACGAATACGGGTGCATACGAGTAGAATTGTTGATGAAACTGAACGAGGATGTAATTGTAAGCATTTTTGTTAAGTAGAAGTATTTTGATAAGTGTATTTAAGTCTTTCAAAAGTGTATAAATACATATTAAAACACTACATGTATATACATTTTAACTGAGTCGTTAAGTCATCGTTAGTCGTTACATGTAAGTGTTGTTTTGAAACCTTTAGGTTAACGATCTTGTTAAATGTTGTTAACCCAATGTTTTTAATATCAAATGAGATTTTAAATTATTATATTATCATGATATTATCATGTATGAATATCTCTTAATATGATATATATATACATTAAATGTCTTTACAACGATAATCGTTACATATATGTCTCGTTTAAAAATTATTAAGTTAGTAGTCTTGTTTTTACATATGTAGTTCATTGTTAATATACTTAATGATATGTTTACTTATCATAGTATCATGTTAACTATATATATATCCATATATATGTCATCATATAGTTTTTACAAGTTTTAACGTTCGTGAATCACCGGTCAACTTGGGTGGTCAATTGTCAATATGAAACATATTTCAATTAATCAAGTCTTAACAAGTTTGATTGCTTAACATGTTGGAAACACTTAATCATGTAAATAACAATTTCATTTAATATATATATAAACATGGAAAAGTTCGGGTCACTACAGTTGTTTGTTTTTCGATTGAGACAGAAATATTTAGTAGTAGTAATAAGATCATGTGAGTAAGTGTTGTGATCAAAGGACCCTTGCTTATAATTATATATATCATATTCTACAAGTTGGCCAACAATATGCACTGGTGATGAGTTGATCAAAAACAGAAAGTAGGTAAGTGGTGTCATATAAGAAAGAAAAAGGAACGAAATCAAATTTAATAATATAATATTAGTTAACAATTTAAACGTGTAAGGAATCCTAAGCAGCCATATAGATTGGTTTTATCCTATCGACATCATTTTATGGAGTATTATATCGCGCTCCGTTGTTAATCAGTGGCGGATAAAAGTATTTTGAAAAGAAACCTCTAATTTTTAAAATTATGTTCACGTAGTTATTTTGGTCATAAAATGTGCGAAACATGATCGAGTAGGCTCGTCTATTATTTATTTTATTACCCTCACAAGTTTGCAACTTATTTAATATCAATCGACATAATGGACGTGTGCTATTACCGTTTACTAAATAAATTCGAAACAATATATATATATATATATATATATATATATATATATATATATATATATATAGATTTATTTTAATAATACATTTTATTATATCTTCTATTATTTTATTTTACAAAATTAATTCTATTAACTAAAGAATATAATATTTCAAATTATATTTCGAATTAATATATATATTTATATTTTTAAATACATATGTAAATAATTACAAATAGTTGTTCATGAATCGTCGGGAGTGGTCGAAAGTCAATTGCATATATGAAACAGTTCAAAATTTTGAGATTCAACATTACAGACTTTACTTATCGTGTCGAAATCATAAAAAGATGTAAGTTTAAATTTGATCGGAAATTTCCGGGTCATCACAGTACCTACCCGTTAAAGAAATTTCGTCCCGAAATTTGAGTGAGGTGGTCATGGCTAACAAAAAAAATGTTTTCATGACGAATATGAGTTAATAAATAGAGTTTTATTACTGTTGAGTAATATGGATAAGATAATTCGATTATTCGAAGCGTGCGAGTGAAGCTATCACAAAATAGTGAAATGAGAAAGATAAATTTCATCATAACTTTTGACTAGTCATGGTTTAATTTAGGAAAATAAGGTTCGTCTTAACTTTTGACGTTGTCTCGATTGAATTCCAGAATTCAAGGGATTTAAAGAAAATCTTGGAAATCTATAAGATCTGATTCTTCGGGATTTATGGAAATTATGATCTCTTTAATTAAATGCGATCATCTGTCTCGATTGCTTTGTCTGGTATTTTCACTATAAATGAACTTCTTTCGTTCCATTACTTCTCACCACTTCCAATTTCTATATTTTAATTCATACTTTCAAATCATCAGTAAATATGCTTCATTCAGTTTTAATTCTTGATATATTCCTGACTTTCATATCGATCATTCTCCTTTTTCATCTACCACCAGAGGAATCTGTTTACTCCTACTATGCTCTTGGTTTAATTGTGTTTATCATACCCCCGTGTCTTTATGTTGCTATTCGTATTGATATACACGATTTGTAATTTCTGTGTTTGTGATCGGCTTTATATTTCTTGTTATGTTTAGGAGCTCCATGCTCTTGTTTTCTCTTCCCGACTCCAAGTCAAGCGAATAATGGTCCAGAATTTGTAGATATGGTGTTTCGAATGATTATAATGTTCTAAGCAGGAAGGAACGTGATAGCACGATTTGATTTTCAAATTTATCAACATCACGGAAGGTAGAACCATCAAGAATACATTTTCTTGATATGTCCAGAGGTTAATTAGAATGAAAGGGTTATGTAACATGGCACATGATGACATTATGATCTGTGAATCATCACGTTCCATTTAGAAACTCAGCATGACTTACTGTAATATAATCACGTTGGCCGGGCGTCATTATATTATACTAACCCATGCTTCAATTCCCAACACTTCTCCACAATTCATTCATAATTTATACTTAGATTTTACAGAAGTTTCCAATATAATGAAATACAGATAGAACGAAGAGGTATATAATTTCGGACGAGAATATTTATAAAAATATCTTCAGAAATATCGAAGATATTTATGATGATATTTTAGAATTTCTAAGTTCGTAGGTTGACGAAGAAAATCCATTCGCAAGGATTTAGTATAAGTAAGGAGCAAGATATTCTCTAAAGATTTCATCGGATCCAGATTTATCAGGGTTCTTTGAATATAGGGTTTGGTCCTTGTATTTGTTCTTGATCTCCTTCATGGTTTGCTCAATCCGTTTTTCAGTATCAAATTTTCTATCGAGCGTTCCCAACACTCCCTTATTTATCATCAAACTCTTGGCCGTTTAGACCATCTACCATTTTTCTGTTTCCTCTACATTTAATGCTACGATATCTGAATCATCAATTATCAATTCGAGGTGGTTTCAGGAGAATTGTGTTTTTAGATGATTAAACGCTGATGGTAATATGGTGGAATATGAAAGGTTCCCCTGGCAACAATAAAAGAGCACGCATATATCAAGGTTATAATAAGGCTAGTCCGACTGAAAAGTCGAAGTTGATTTGTTGAAGCTGTGACAAAATTGGCTATTTTGGAAAAGGATTGCAAAGTTATTTTCGGTAATAGCAACGCCAAATGAGCTAGCACAGATACATTTTAAACGTTTACTCAAGTTTTGAATGTTTTCAGGTGCATAACTATATGTATCAATCTTTTCTTCCGTAGATGAAGTTCGGTTGGTTCATCCTCTCGATTGAGGTGTTTTCAAGAATCATGAAAGGTTTGAACGCAGATTGTAATCGTCAAGATACAAATGAGGTTTAAGATGAAATCAAGTGGCAAACTTAAAGAATTGTTTAGTTTCATATGTTATAATCAATATTTTAATTCATTTTAATTGTCCAATATCATTAGTTCACAGTCGATAATCCATAGTTGACAGTTCAATAATTCATTTATAGTTTAATATATAATATTCGAATTAATTAATACGTATCGTGACCCGTGTACATTTCTCAGACTCGATCACAACTCAAAGTATATATATTATTGTAGAATCAACTTCAACCCTGTATAGAGAACTCGATCATTACTGCATATAGAGTGTCTATGGTTATTCCAAATAATATATATATATATATATATATATATATATATATATATATATATATATATATATATATATATATATATATATATATATATGCGTCGATATGATATGTCAAAACCTTGTATACGTGTCCCGATTTTTAAAGTGCATAAAAATAAATAACAGAAATTAAATGACGATAAATAAAATTGTGAGAATGTAAATTGCGATAAATAAAATGTAATCAGTTAGCTAGGAACAATTAGCTAGGAACAGTTAGCGTGGATTCTTAACAAAATTCCTCATAGTTAATTTGTTTGTTTCTAACAAATTTTATTTTATCAAATGTTTTCTTCATTATGCCACTTGTTGGATTCTGATAAATCAAAATCCAAATATGAAATTGAATTAAAATGGTTATTCTGCGGTGAACGGATACGTATATCAGTGGTTGTAAATAGGATAGTAAATGACTGTTGAATCGGATTCGAAGAATGTACAGTGTAACTTTTTAATGTGAAATCTAAATGTTCCTCGGGTATTACCTACCCGTTAAAATGTTTTCACCATTAACAGTCTGTACAAAAGAATTTTTAATTACAATTTTTATGAAAACATATATACATATATATTTCCTTCAGGTGTAATCATGGATTTAATGAATCAATATGATATTAAAATTATTTGATTTATCATTAGAACAAGAATATATAATCTCTAAAACATTAGAGATTTCATAATCGCCATATCGAACGAAGATAAAATAGATAGAACGATACGTAGTACGATGATTATACTCGAGGTACAGAATGAGATGTTGAGGCATGGGATGAGAATGTCGCTGTTGATGACGGTGATGTTGCTGAAGCTGGTAAATTTTGCAGCATATTTTCCAAGGCTACAACTTGGGCGCGAAGCTCGTTGACTTATTACTCCGGGATGATTGTCGGTAGGAACGAGCGAATGAATAAAGTTTTGAATTTGAGATAGTATATAATCGTGGCGAGATATTCGGGAAATGAGTGTGAAAATGGTGGTTCGAATGGGTTCGCCGGTGAGTTCTTCGCCAAGAGTGCAAGTTGGTGGGTGGAAATGATCGCCTTCTTCTCGTCTTCATCGGTTAAGTCAACTACGAACTCATCAGATGAATTGGTTGATTTATTCTGGGACACTGATTTCGGAGCTTAGGTGAAAATCCATATCGGAATAGCTTTTAAATCCAAGGAACTTGAACTAGTGACGAGTTCCATTTCGTACGATTGAATAAAGGATTTTTGATATGAAATGAGTTCCGGCTATCGGATGGTATTCTAATTATATAGAATATATATATATATATATATATATATATATATATATATATATATATATATATATATATAGAACAAAGGATTTCGTAGATTACGGGGGATTTACAGAATATGTCAGGCAAAGTTTTACAGTAACAGATACGCTAAGATATGAATTTAGCAGATACGCTAAGATATGAGTTTTGTCTATACACTAATCATGCAGTCAATGCAGTAAGATGTGTCTAGACTAAGAATAATGAGCAGGTAATTTTCTAAGGATGATAAGCAGGCAATTTCGACACGAAACGATAAGCAAAACTTTTGACATGCAGACACGGTCAAAGTCCAGACTCACTAATGCATTTAAACAACTATAAGTTAGACACACTAATGTAAGACCTGGTTCGCTAAGACCACCGCTATGATACCAACTGAAATGCCCCGTCCTAATCCATCTGGACGAAGTCTTCAACCGTTGGTCCCATTGCGAGGTTCTGACCTCTATATGCCATAAACGACTCCATGTAATATGAGCAAATGCACAGCGGAAGTTTTCTTTCATACCTGAGAATAAACATGCTTTAAAGTGTCAACCAAAAGGTTGGTGAGTTCATAGGTTTATCATAAAATAATAAAATTCATCATTTTGATAGACCACAAGATTTAAATGCTGCATGGTACAAATGGGCCTGAATCCTATACCCACCTGTAATGTACATGCGATATCTTTTAAATATAGTATAACCTTTCTCGTGTACGCAATCCATTTTTCATAAATCTTAGTAACCGTACACATATCTCGTGCACAAAAACAACATACACATAACCTGTGTATAAAATTATTCTCTCGATACATAACATTCCTATCAATTGGTGGCAATTATCATGTCCACATAATTCAATGGTGGCAATTATCATGTCCACATAATTCAAAGGTGGCAATTATCATGTCCACATAATTCAACGGTGGCAATTATCATGTCCACATAATTCAATAATAATCCGCAGAACTTCTGTCTGCATAATAATTCATTCGAGAAATGTTTTGCTTGTGTCTATCTCGTTAAACAATTATAAAAGCATTTCATGTATTCGCAGTTCAAAATATATTTCAAAAGCATTTAATAAAGCAGTTGTAATAACAGCGCATGTATTCTCAGTCCCAAAAATGTAAAGAGTAAAAGGGAATCAAATGAACTCACAATACTGTATTTTGTAGTAAAAATACATATAACGGCATTGAATAAATGCAAGGTTGGCCTCGGATTCAAGAACCTATATCAGTTATACATATTAAAGCATATATTGAAAATCAAATAATTCCATCTATTTATTATATAGTATTTATATATTTAATGTTGTAGTTTATATAACATTTGTACTAAATTCTAATGTATATTTTGTTTATATAATATATATATTTAAATTACATGTTATATATGTATCTATTTTGTATATATATAATAAAAATGTTAATATTTTTAATATATAAGTAATATTAATATAATTATAGTATAAGTATATTTTTATATACAAAATATTTTATTTGTTATAATAATATAATAATAATAGTTATATTGATGATAATAATAATAATAATAATAATAATAATAATAATAATAATAATAATAATAATAATAATAATAATAATAATAATAATAATAATAATAAGATAAGAAAACTACCTTTAAAGGAAACAAGTTTTAAAAGAAAATAAACTGTCGTTGCCTAGGCTCGAACCTACAACCTCCCGATACCCCAACACCACATCAAACCAACCTTCTACTTCTATTTTTCTCATATGATTTGAAGACTAACTTTATTAAACGCTTCTGGCCCAACCTACTTCGGCCCAAGGAAGATCACGGCCCAACTTGTGCAATTATTAGAAAAATAAACAATAAAACGTAGCAGCATGGATTCGAACTCAAGACCACACAGCTACCAAACACCCAATAAACCACTGAACCACACATTCCATTCTTGTAATAATTCGATCATTTATTTGTTTAACATGTATGAAACCATTTCATCTTCATCATATGATTATCATATCATCATCATTATTCGAATCTCCACATTAACCTACATCATAATCATCATCTTCAACGTGCATCATGATCATCATCATCATACATCAATTAATTCATCACTATAATCGTGTTTTATCACCATTCTTATCGTCACCTATCATCATACATCGTAATCACGCTATCATCATCTCCATGATCATCGTCACTTGCATCACCATCATAGCATAATCATCACTTTCGAACAGGAGTAAAACAGTAGCGATAGCAAGGGTGGTTTATGGTTTTCGTTTATTAATAGCAACAACAAATCTTATTACTTCGAAGTTTAACCGTTTTCTGTGAATGGCCCGGGTTTACTCCGGCCAAAAAAAATATAAGTGCACGATGGTCCAACAATTAATCTTACAGTCCAATATTGTATTCTATTTGCAGCCCACCTAGAGACCGAGCTTAGCAGCCCTTTCGTTCAAAAAGATATACTAGTTTATTAGCAAGACTAGTAGCCGGCCCCAATTGTTAGGTTGTATTATTAGGGACCCGTTCATATTATAATTTAATATTAACTGTGAATAAAATAAGGGAAGTGGGGGACATAATAATAATGTCGATAGTGTTTCTTTGGGGAGTTTGATAGGGAGTTATGTAAGGTAATAGTTTAGAAAAGCAGAAGCAATTTAGCAATCACATAATTGATATCAACTCAACTGCAAATGTGGTGTTCGACGGAATATTTGGTGATGGAAGGTAGACGGTTGTGATTAAGGTGGCGGTTAGAGTGGTTTGTTGATAGGGTTTGGGTGATTTACGATGGCAGTAGCATGGATTTAAGGGTGATTTAGGGTGGCTGTAAAAAGAAACAGAAGTAGAAACCTTGCAACAGGTTCGTTGGGCTGTCTTATCTTCGATCAATAAAAAGAACAATCACAGCAGGTTCTGTAGCAGTTTTTGTTTTGAATCTTTGGTAACAGAACCCAAAAGAAAGTAGCAACACAACCTAAGTAAACATCTGCAGGTTCTTGATGTGTGTTTGGTTTTTCGAATATAGAACAGGTAGACGTAATAACTTGCAAATGGTGGTTCGATATTAGTCTTGGCGATGGTTCTGTGGAGGTTTAATAAAGGTAGTGATTCATAGTTGTTTTCTAAATGGTTTAGATGGCAATGGTTCATACTGTGTGTAGTATGTCTATATAATAATATAGATAATAAAGGTACTTAAAGTTAGACAGTGATAGAATGTGATGGATAACAGAAGATGGCTAATAACAAATAATGATTTCATAAATTCAAAAGGTAAACAGCAAGACCACAGTTGAAAGTTGGATGGTTGTTTGTTTTTGGATTGAGACAGAAATATTAAGTAGTAGTAGTAATAAGATCATGTGAGTAAGTGTTGTGATCAAAGGACCCTTGCATATAATTATATATATCATATTCTACAAGTTGGCCAACACTATGCACTGGTGATGAGTTGATCAAAAATAGAAAGTAGGTAAGTGGTGTCATATAAGAAAGAAAAAGGAACGAAATCAAATTTAATAATATACTATTAGTTAACAATTTAAACGTGTAAGAAATCCTAAGCAGCCATATAGATTGGTTTTATCCTATCGACATCATTTTACGGAGTATTATATCGCGCTCCGTTGTTAATCAGTGGCGGATAAAAGTATTTTGAAAAGAAACCTCTAATTTTTAAAATTATGTTCACGTAGTTATTTTGGTCATAAAATGTGCGAAACATGATCGAGTAGGCTCGTCTATTATTTATTTTATTACCCTCACAAGTTCGCAACCTATTTAATATCAATCGACATAATGGACGTGTGCTATTACCGTTTACTAAATAAATTCGAAACAATATATGTATATTCTATATACTCTACATATATATATATATATATATATATATATATATATATATATATATATATATATATATATATATATATATATATATATATATATATATATATATATATATATATATATATATATATATATATATATATATAGATTTATTTTAATAATAAATTTTATTATATCTTCTATTATTTTATTTTACAAAATTAATTCTATTAACTAAAGAATATAATATTTCGAATTATATTTCGAATTAATATATATATTTATATTTTTAAATATATATGTAAATAATTATAAATAGTTGTTCATGAATCGTCGGGAGTGGTCGAAAGTCAATTACATATATGAAACAGTTCAAAAATTTTGAGATTCAACATTACAGACTTTACTTATCGTGTCGAAATCATTAAAAGATTTAAGTTTAAATTTGATCGGAAATTTCCGGGTCGTCAGAGATTTCTTTAATACCTGAGTATAAACATGCTTTAAAGTGTCAACCAAAAGGTTGGTGAGTTCATTAGTTTATCATAATCATTCATTTTCATCATTTTAATAGACCACAAGAATTTCATTTCCAGTTCTCATAAATATACGTCCCATGCATAGAGACAAAAATCATTCATATGGTGAACACCTGGTAACCGACCTTAACAAGATGCATATAGAATATCCCCATCATTCCGGGACTCCCTTCGGACATGATAAATTCGAAGTACTAAAGCATCCGGTACTTTGGATGAGGCTTGTTGGGCCCAATAGATATATCTTTAGGATTCGCGTCAATTAGGGTGTCTGTTCCCTAATTCTTAGATTACCAGACTAAAAAGGGGCATATTCGGTTTAATAATTCAACCATAGAATGTAGCTTCGCTTACTTGTGTCTATTTCGTAAAACAGTTATAAAAGCAGCGCATGTATTCTCAGTCCCAAAAATATATATTGCAAAAGCATTTAAAAAGGGAGCAAATGAAACTCACCTAATGTATTTTATAGTAAAAATACATATGACGGCATTGAACAACTGAACAATGCAGGGTTGGCCTCGGATTCACGAACCTATATCATGTATATATATTAACGTATTATAAATCAACTAAGTTTATATATATTCTGTTAAGTATTAAGTTTAATATTCTTATATACAATTTCATTAATACTTATAATACGTTATGATACTTATTTCAAAATATGTTTATATATATTTAAGCTTATATAAGTTAAATTAGTATTTAAAAATAAAAATGGTTTTATATTTATTAATATTTACATAACTTATAAATATAATCTTTTAATAAGGATTACTTATAATTATATTCATGGTATAGTTATCATATTTTCTATTTTTCTTATTATGTATTTAATAATATTAGTAGTAGTAGCAGTAATAATAATAATAATAATAATAATAATAATAATAATAATAATAATAATAATAATAATAATAATAATAATAATAATAATAATAATAATAATCCACTACATCAAGAAATAGGCCCTCTAAAAAGAATACGCTCCTGCACGGACTCGAACCCCCGACCTCCCACTCAGTGACAACACCACCAACCACACTACCATCTCTACATTTCTACTTTAAATCCAACTTAATTAATTATATCCCGAATTAACTGGTTCCTTTCCTTCTTCATGTTCATACAACTAGTCCACCAGAAAATAGGACTCGGCCCAAGAACAAATTATGGCCCAACAACATACAAGCCCGTCTAGTCATTTATGGCCCAACATTATAGTTTGATCTAAAATATTTTAACGGGTTTTGGTTTTTAATCGAAAAGAAGACAGAAAAGAATAACGGATTTGTAGTAGCTCGATCGTTTCATCATCAACATATCATTATCGTCATTGGATCATCATCATCGAATCATTATTATGATCACATCATCATCCATCATCATCATACATCATAACCGAAATCATTGATCATCATCATCATCATAACATCCGTCCATCATCATCAATCTTCTCTTCATCATCGGCAACATCATCTTGTATCATTTTACTATTACGATCATTATCTTAAACTAATTATCATCATTACCTAATCACTTCCATAATCTAGTCATAATCATAATCCCTTAGTATAGTTATTATCATCATCGGTTGTTTATACAAAGATGAGGCCAGAGAGAAAAAAAAATTAAATAAAAACCCCAAGTTGCATCAAGAATCTAAGAGCAAGTGGTGGCCCAAACTAAGAGAAAAATTTCGGTCCAAAAGCAAAACAACAAGGGATCCGTTTTCTTTTCTTCTCTTCCTGTCTATTCCGGTCCTACAGCAACATAAAGTATTCATGCCCTTTTAAAAATTCAAAAGGCTTTATGTTTTTAAAATGTATCGGCCAGGTGTAGTTTCCACTCAGCAGCGACAGAATAATGAAGGGAATGAATCACGATTGTTGGCCATCATGTTTTAAATTGCCCCACCATTATAGTTTTGTTAATGCTCAATTATCATTCTATATATAAGTTGATAATTCATAAAGCCTGTAAACATCTTAAATCACTTTTTGTCATAAACAATCATACGGTTTGTGGTGCTGTTACATAACAGAAAAAAATAACAGCAGTCGTGTAGCAAAACTGAAGGGATTTTAGTGGTGATGATGCACGTATGTATATACCTGGAAGAGGGATGAGAGATAGAGGGAGATAGATGGTGGTTAATGGAAGCGGGTTATGGTTCAACGAAGAAGAAAAGAAAATATAAGGATGATGTTTGTGGTGGTTCTCAGCGGTTGTTATATGGCGTCAAGAAAACAGAAATATCCACGATATAGCTGCAGCAGGATGGTAGTTGTGTAACGGTGTCCCTAGTGTGTTCTACATCGACTGAAACCGTAAAAATTATTGCAACAAAACGGGTATTTTATCAATAATAAAAGGTGACAATTTGATGATTATCGGACAAAAGAGAAAGAGAACAAGGGAGATGGAGACGACGGTTGATGATTAAAGATAATATGAAGGTGGCGGAGTGTTCTTGTGGTGGTGATCGATTAAACATAATCGAACACAAGGTGGTTTTGCAGTTTTTGTTTTGAAACAGAGGTATCGACATAGCTTTTAAAAAAAATACCTACATTATCCGATAAATAATCAGTGGAAGTGATAATTGATTGTGAGGGTGAAACTTGAATTACTTTTATCAATATTGTGAGGTGATCAATTGTTTTCTAGCAGATGGATTCGACAGGGAGGATCAAACGTACGAGAAATAAATAAAGAATTAAAAGTTGAAGTCGACCCTAAAGAGATTTTTGGATTTGTTTGTTGTAATGGAATCAAATTATACCAATTTTGTATGTAGGAAACACTTTATGACACAGCTTGATAAGGATTGAATACAGACTACGAAATTCTATGTATTTATTTACGTATATACAGTATTTATACATATGCCTACCTGTATATGTATTTATATATGTCTGTAATCATATATATAGTTATATAATTCTAATTTAACTAATATTAATGATTATTAATGTATTAACAATAATGATATTGTTAACATTTATAATAATAAGAATACTAATATTAATTACAATAATAATAGAATAATAATAAAAGTGTTTATGTTCATAGACCCACCATCGGCGGGTAGTCCGGTCAGCGATGGCTCGCGCTGGGTATAAGGTTTGTGTTCATAGAACGTTACCTGTATATCGAGAGTGTCTAGTGATATGCGTGAGTCCGGTAGCGCGGGTAAAGATGGCGCTGTATGAATAGCGCAGTTAGTCCGTACGTGGGTACTAAAAATAGTATGTGTGTAACTTCCCAAAAAACGGATCCTTTGCCTTGTGATTCGAGTCCATTGTTTATAGCTACAGTGCTGTTCGCTTATTGGAGCCACGTGTTCCACGTTGCTTTCTTGTCTGCACTATCTGGTCGTTCAGTGGAGGGGAACAGTGAACAGTACTATTACTTTTTTGCTAGTTGTCGACCCTTGTACAGAGATCGTGGTAAGTACAGGACACGTCATCTTTATGCATCGCACTATCCCCAACCTAGCGCACCCTAGCGCACATTTACTTGCGCCTGAAGTGCTACAGCGCGGAGGATATGCACATATGGTGCAAGTGTGATGCACAACACGAGCCAATCGGGTATGCGTATCATTACATTTTATGGGTTTGTCTCATTAGAAGAATAAAGATGAAGGCATATGGTCGTATTTTATGATGTTAACTGTTTCATATAATTCCACATATATCTTCCTCTGTTTCTTGGAAAGTTGGTAATTTGGTATACGTCGTGTCATCACCTTTTACAACTTTAATTTGTGCGTTTGGAAGTTTATTAGCCATTTAATAATATGTTTGACTAGTAAGATGTTATTTAGCTGTCAACTACCTGATCAGGGCTGCTTTATGCGATGTTGACAATTATCTGTTAGCTATCAACAAGTAGCGGAAGCATGAATTTTTTTCAACGTAGGCGAAATTGTTTTAAAAATGTAGTAACTTTTTTTGGCAAAATATGGAAGTTTCGGGGCAAAATATGGAGGGTTTTGGGCAAAGTTTGGAGGTTTTTGGGCAAAATATGGAGGTTTTTTGGGGCAAAATATGGAGACTTAGGGGTAAAATATGGAGGCTTTGGGGCAAAAAAAAATTCACTGGAGGCAAAATCTAAAATTTTTACACTAAAAATTACAAATTCACTGGGGCAGTTGCCCCCCGCCCCCGGTCCCTTCATATTTTCGCCCCTGCGATCAACTTACGGTGTTTCCATGGCACAAGATGATTGGTATTTGTGGTGTTAGTCACCTTTAAGACTACCTTTAACTGGAGTCAACTAATTTTGACGCTGACATGGCAATTTTTGACGGAAGTAGCGCCTGTAATACGACGTCAAATTTGACGAAAAGAAGCGTCAATTAAATTGATGACAAGAAAAGAATAACCCAATAAGATTTTGACACTTAATTCATTTATTTTTAATTCAAACACCCAATTATATCTTTTCACATCAACCAATATATTTCCACAAAAATTTGACCCTCACCAATATATTGCCCCATCGGTATCCGTCGTCCTCTCTTCTTCACCTCGACCTGGTTTTTGGGGCGTCGATGGCATAGACCTGCCATCCCTAGTCACTTTCTGGTCTGACTCTTGGCGGTAAGACATGATCGAGGCAGAGTGAAACAGTCATCTGACCTTTGAAGACAAATTATAAAAGGAACAAAGTTTTAAAAAACCACGATATGGCTCAAGCTCAAGAAAAGTTTCAACGACTTTATGATTTCGTCGTTTTCTCATGACCAACCGGGTCATGTTCCAACCCACAACATTCTATAGGTTTCGTGCGTTATTCACAAATGCCACCTATCGTCAATCCAATTTCGTTACCAACCGACGGTCCACGAACTCGGAGTCAGTTTGAGTCCCTATTATGAGAGCACCCCATTCGTCGTTCACCAGGTCGTGCCAAGAGTCAAAGGAGTTCGGGTTTGTCAGATGTAGCATCTCGTTTGTCATATGAAAACGCTCGATTACCAATTTTGGATTTTGCAAATTAAACAAGACAAACTATGTTAAGGTTAATAGAGGAAAGCGAGACGCGTATGATGTTAAGGAGTTTAAGACTTCTCTTCAACCGGTATCAACTAACTTGCCTCTCGACGAATACCAAATGGTCATGAAAACAAGAGCAAAGCTGGAAAAAAATATGCCACGTCTGAAAAATCCGACTTTGAAGAATAGTTCTATCATTTATTTGATTTATAGTTTCTAATTTTGTAATTTTAAATTATTAGCGTAACATTTTAGTTTTAATGCAATGTATTATAATTAATGAAATTTCTTTTTTTAAATAAGTGTAATAAATAATAATGTTGATAATTAATATTAAAAGAATTAATGTGTATATTCTTGTAATGGTAAGGAAGTATTTGATTGATGCCACGGCGTTTGATTGATACAAACGTGACGTTGATCTGAAAGTCTATCAAGATGAAAAAGTGTGTGATGGATACGAGTAGTCTTACAACTCATCAAAAAATGACACTGTCACATCACATCCAAAACCCCTAAAGGTCCTAAGAACCTAAAATTTGCCAGCACATCACATTCAAAATAACGGGTGGTCTAATTTACCATTCAGAGTAACTGGTGGTATAATTTACAACTAACTTGTGAGAATATATAACACACTTGTATAAAAGTGAAGAATATTATAATCCATTTAATTACGATAGATTAAATTTTTTTCGAAAGGCAATTTATATTAATCTCAAGAGAACCAAAGTACATGAAGGCTTTTAGCCATTACAGACAAGGCATTGAGCCACTACAAAACTCACAAAATCACACTATCAGGACTAGTTCTATGCAAAACAGGAAGAAAACGTCACGAAATAGTCATCGACCACAAGGGCTGTAGGTTAAAGCCGTCAGGACCCGGTGCTCACGAAATTGTGCATTCACCATTTGACCAAAACCAATTAATAGCACCAATGAGATCTTCTTTAATAAGCTCCCAATACTTCTTAAAGAATTTAAGGTTAAAGCCGTCGGGACCCGGTGCTTTCGGACCATCACAGTCTTTAATAGCTTCGAGAATTTCCTTTTCGGTGAACACTTCTTCTAAAGAGGCAGATTGAGTGCTAGTGATTTGTTTCAGCACGAAACATCTCGAGTTGTTGGATATAAACATGGGGTCCTCGGCATTTTTCCTAAATTGATTTTTGAAATGGGAAAATATCTCTTCTTTTATGTCGGATGGGTTTTCGTTCCAAACACCCCTGATATTGAGCCCCCTAATGTTTTTCTTGCAATATCTTCGGCGAATGATGGAGTGAAAATACCTTGAATTTTCATCCCTGTCCACGACCCACTTTGCTCTCGCCTTTTGCTTCGCCATGTTTGTCCTAATTCTTTCTCTTTCGATTGATCTGTCAAGGTTCTTTTTTCGGCCTCTATTTCCCAGTCATTTGCTATTGTCTTGAGATTGTTTATTTCATCGTCCAAATTGCCATTTGAATCAGAATACCACTTTTTAAGAGCGCTTTTGACGTTCTTGAGTTTTTCCCTGAAACAGACATCGACACGCCTGCCATCAACAAATTCTTTCCATGCATTCTCTACGATTTGGTCACCTCCATCCGTATCGAACCATATATCGAACACTTTGCTTGGTTTAGGCCGGAAATCCAAAGCACGATCTCTAAGCATGAATGGACAATGATCCGATAAGTTTCTTTCAAGATTTATTGCAGTTAAGTCATCCCATAACTCCCAAAATTTTTCCGAGACTAAGAACCTGTCAAGCTTGCTATGTTTTATACCGTTATCACACACTCTCGTAAACTTTTTTCCGCTGAGTGGGACGTCGATCAGTCGTGCCTCGGATGAGCTGTGATATCCCAGTTTTCAAGTCAGGGGTGTGCAATATTTGGTTTAAAACCGTTTATACCGAATACCAAATCAATAACAAACCAAACTGAACTTGAAAAATAGTTTTTGGATCGGGAAAAACCAGAAATGGATATAAATTCAATTTTCGGTTCGGTTTTGAAGAATTATGAATTTGGTTTAACCGAAACCGAATATAAAACCGAATTCAATTAATACAATATTAAATAAATATATTTAGTTATTAATATTATTGTATACATGTACGAGATATGATTTGAGTAGATATCTTGATATTTCAAGTTAAATTATGTTACTCGGATTTGAAATCATATTTAGATCTTAACTTCATATTTTTTAATTAATTTCACTCCACTTTCTTGAAATTGTAATATTTCAAGTCGACTTTTCCGTTCAAGTCAGTATATGTGTGTTTGTATGTTGAATCAATAAAATTTATGTACAACTTCATTACAACACTTTTATTGAAAAAATGTACACCATGACTAAGATAAGATAGTTTTAGTTTTTCTCTTGGTTAATGACCTTTTGTTTATTTCTTAATAAAATATCTATTGTATTATGATATTCTACAAACTTAAATTTTGTAAATTTGTATATATGTTTGATTATGTATATTAGTTTAGTACGATACTTTACAAAGTAAATACATAATGTTTGTTTATCTCATGAGAAAAGACTAAAAAAATTTGATTTGGAAGTCAAATTCGATTTGAATTGGTATTTAATTGAATGCGAACTAGATTCAAATCCGGTTTTCAGTTCAGTTTTCGATTTCGATTTTTAAAGTTTCAAAATCGAGGAAACTGAATCGCGTAAATCGAAAATCGAACCAATGAACACCCCTAAGTCATGCCTTGATATGTTTTTGTTGGTGATACATGGAGAGCTTTAAGTGATATGAAAGACAACGTTTTTGTTGCTGCTATTTGGGTCATATGGTCATATCGTAATAGTGTCTTTTTCCAAACTTCTCCTATGAAAAAGGAAGACTTTTTGATTTTATCTCCATATTTCCTTTTCGTGGCTTAGACATAGAGGCAGAAGTCAATTAACTAGAATTTTCGACTATATCTTTGTAATAATCTTTTAGCTCTTTGTTAGAGGGTTTGTTTCTAATATATTTTAGACATAATTTCACTCCTCGTCCCTGAGGTTTACATAAAATTTCACTCCTCGTCCTTTTACCGGTTTTTCTGCATTCTTCGTCCCTAATATTTCAACCTTCTACGTCCCTCATCCTTCCGTCCATATTCTGTCAATTAGAGCTGTTACCTTCCATCACGTGCAGAAAATGTGGGAGGTAATTTTGTCTTTTTTCTATCATCATATGTATAACATCCACATCTCTCACCACAATTTCATTTCAATCCTCATCCCCAAATTGTACTTCAGCTCATTTGACTTCTAAACCTCAAAGAGGTTAAACCTTACGATTTTGAAGATGGTGTACACGATTCGACCTAAAGATCCTGAATATTATCTTCCGTAGATATATGGTAAGAATTTGTATACATTGTTGTCCTGATTTTGTCATCAATTTTGCATGTGAAACCCTAATTTTTATATTTTTTTTTGTCATATTACAGGTTCCTTTGATTTATTGTTTACATTAAAGTTACATCATAGTGGAGAGTTTACTGATACTCCAGGAAGAGATTATGTTAATGGTAAAGTAACTTACATTGATGTTGTTGACATGGATTTGTTTTCAATAATGAGCTTGATCATCTCATTCAGGATCTGAGATATGATGGTTTTAAGGTCGTTGTCTATCATTTTCTATGACGTAATAGTGACCTTGATTGCGGGGTAGAATCATTATGTTCAGATGAAAATGTTTGTAACCTTGTTAAATATGTTAAAGAAAGTAGGAAGATGCAAAAGTTTGTGGAAATGTCTTTTACACAGAACGACTAAATTCCAAGGTAAACCATTTTGTTAGTCCAACTGGGAGAACTAAATCGTGTTAGAGGAGATTGTTAATGAAGACCAAAATATGGTGAAGACAAAATCAGATTATAAACATTCCAAAGTTGCTAAGAAACTAAGGCTAGAAGGGGATGAAGTGTTAGAAAATCCAAAGATCAATGAAAGTCAAGATGAACTGTTAGAAAATCCAGAGGTGCACCAAGAAAGTGAAGCTGAGGTTGTTAGGGAATGTGATAATGATGATGAAGATGATGATTATATAGTAGATGAAGATTATGATACATTTGATGTTGATGTTTACATGATAGTGTTTCATTTCAGTGTTGACAAGGATTCTGAATTCATGGGTAATTCAAGCAAAATACCAAATAAAAAATCCAAAACTGATGAATTTGTGGGGATAGAAGGATTTGATATTGATCAATTTGATAGTGATATTGGTGATGAGGATGACAATGAATGTAAAAAGCACAAGATAAGGAAAGATCAGCCGGAGTTGAAAATGTTAGGTTCTATCTTGTTCAAGCTGTTGGTAGTTCAGCAGAGGTTAAATCACTTGTTAATTTGCATGCAGGAGTAGAAGGAATCTTGTAATTGTTAAAAATGACTTTGGCAGGGTTAGGGAAAGATGTGCAGATTTACTTGCAAATTTTAACAAAAATCAATTCTTAGGTGGTAAGAATCCTTTAACCGGTCAAACTTCAAGAAAGGTGGTAGTACGTGAGAGTAGTGGAACCAAATTAAAGGGGGGACACAAAAGGAAAAATACAACTGTATCTACTTTACCCAATACAGATAAGATTAAGAAATCACATTGTAACACCGTACATTTTTTTAATATTAATATTTACAAGCCATACTTAGTAATTAACTAAACCATAGTTAATACAGTCATCCAGGTGTTACGCTAATCAAAAAGCTTTTACACACATATAGGTATCAAAATATAAACATCAGAGTAAGCTTGTCAAACACTTCCAAAAGCAAACACTCCCAAAACTATAGCATGCAAAGCTTAACATGCAAGGGAGGAACTGTGGGGGATTAGCATAAAGCTAAGTGAATGGAATATCCCAACATTCATAGGTATCTAACATCAAGCTAAGCATAATTGCATAACAACAAATAAACAATCAACACAATAATAGAGGAACGACAGCTTGTACTGGCCATTAACTACTAGCTGATCGGGCTAGAGTTTACCGTTAGTTCCTGTTACTGTCTCCTTCATATAGTAATCCGAACGTAGGGGATACGTCATTCAATACTATTATACACCAATAGTAACACTTGAACCCGACCTCATAATTTAAGGTCGACCTCCACCCCGCTTCACAATTCAAAGTCGGTTGTCAAGCTTCACAATTCAAAGCTGAGAATACTAACGTGTACACCATCAACACAAATAACATAGTATATCATATACTATCAAATCAGGTCAAACATAGCAGGACAACAGTAGCATAACTTGCTACTACATACATATAACAATTAAGATAGTCCCACTCACCTGATAAACAGCAAGAACTCAGAAGTCTTATATTACTGAGTCTTTTCCGTTTCTTTACTACCTGAGAATATCATATCTCAAGTTAGTACATTTCAAATCAATAATATCATCAATTCATACTCTAAACAACATCATATAGCCTAATATATCCATATATGACAAGTTTACATGGTTCCCTATTCAGTTGCAACTATTACGCGCGTGTAAAACAAAGCATAAACGTTATCCCATCATTTTGACCAAAATTAAAGTTTGACTCAGTTTTTTAAAACTTCACCATTGAAAAGTAGACCTCATTACATTTCTAACGGTAGTTTATTCATAAAAAACGGAGTTACAGTTTGAAAGTTACGGCCAAAACAATTTTTTCCAAAACACAGGAGACCGTAGGTCGATGGTCTCGACCGTCGGGAGTAGGTCCTGACCATCGGGAGTAGGTCCAAGACAAATGGTCGAAGGTGTTCTTTAGCAGCAACAGCTGCAAAAGTGACGAGTTTTGCCCAAAAATCACCAAATCTCGTTCCTGGACTCAAATTTGACCTTAAAACCAACTACATCTTGTTTATAGAACACTTTAGGACATAAACCCACAATAATTTCAAAGAAACAACATCAAAATTGACCAATTTGACCTTAAAACCCACTTTCTCAAAAACCTAACTAAAAACCCATTTTGACACAAATTCAAGTATGAAAACACACAAATCTTACTTTGTTAGATTCACAAGAACACAAGTAAAAGAATATTAACTCGACTAATACCATTGGTATCTGCTTATGTCATAAATTAGTAATCTTCCTGTCTACAGTTATTACAGGCTCTTCCACTAACTTTTTATTCATATCAACTTTCAAATCTTGTAGTGGTAGAATCTGACTTTCATCGTCTACCTAAACACACATTGAATGTGTTATGAATACTAGCTAACTCAGCATGAAGATCTAATACTACTGTCTGATCATTCAAGACCTGTTATATTCTAAACGGCCCAATGTACCTTGGAGCTAACTTGCCTCTTTTACCGAAACAAATTTCACCTTTCCAGGGTGATACTTTCAAGTATACCTGCTCACCTACTGTGAAAGTAACTGGCCGTCTGCGCGGATCAGTGTACATCTTTTGTCTGTCTCTTGCGGCTTTCAATTTATCACGTGCAATTGCCACTTTCTCTGCAATCAACTGTACAATCTCTAGACCCGCAAACTGTTTCTCTCCAGCTTCTAACCAACAATTTGGCATTCTACATCGATGACCATACAACATTTCATAGGGCGGCACTCCTATACTAGAGTGATACGAGTTATTGTAAGCGAATTCAATCAAAAGTAGATGAGAATCCAACGATCCTCCATAATCTAATACACAAGCTCTTAACATATCCTCTAACATCTGAATAGTACGTTCACTTTGACCGTCTATTTGAAGATGATACGTTGTGCTGAGATTAACTCGAGTACCCAAATTCTCTTGTAAACTCTACCAAAAATTAGAAACGAACCTCGAATCTCTGTCTCACACAATAGATAATGGTATTCCATGTCGAACTATAATCTCGTTCACATATAGTTGAGCTAACTTGCTGAGCGAAGTTGCCTCACTTGTAGCCAGAAAATGCGCGCTTTTAGTCAATCTATCAACTATCACCCAGATCATTTCATGACCTTTCTGTGTTCGGAGTAACTTTGTTACGAAATTATGTGCTCCCACTTCCACTGAGGAATCTCAAGTTAACGTAATGACCCGTAAGGTTTCTAATGTTCAGCTTTTACTTGGGCACATACATGACACATTTTCACATAATGCGCGTGATATCGCATATTTAATACGCGTTTTCCTTAGCGATATCGGGTACATTTTGGTCCTTTTGGATACGATTTGGTGTTATTTTGATAAGTGTTGTGAAAGTTCGAGTTCTAAGACTAAGGAGATGAATTTTGAAGATATTTGATAGTTTTTAGTGATTTTATATGAAAGCAAGTGAAAGGGATTGGTTTGATTCGAGTTTGGTTCGAAAACAGGTGATATTAGTGAGTTTTCAGCTCAGATTCAGCAAAAAGGGTCTGGAGCGCCGCTCCAAAAGGTGGCGCGCCGCTCCATTAGGCTAGAAAATCAGTTCGACAGTTTTCAGAAGACCAGAAAGCAAACTTACAGCAAATGGCGCGCCGCGCAACCATTTGGCGCGCCGCGCGGGTATCTGGCGCGCCGCTCCAACCTTCAGCCTGGTTCAGATTTGTTTCCTATTTAAAGCCTGAAAATTTACCCTAATGATCACTTTCGCATCCAGATGATTTCCTGCAGCTTTTTGACGAACCAAGGTGATTTTTGGGGTTTCTCAAGGTCATTCTAACACATCAATCATTCCGGAAACAAGTCTCGATCCGTCTATCATCCAAGAACACAATTTTCATTAGGTTTAATTCTTATCATCATTATGAATACTCTTAATTGTTTATTTGTGATTTTTGTTCTAGCCATGATTGGCTAAGCTTTTAATGTTTGTCTAGATTGAATATTCGTATGTGTTTGGATGATACTTTAATGTTTTATTGATTAATACATGATAATTATGAGTTTTGATTAACAACCATTCTTGTGGGTATTGGTTATTGTTACTAGGTTGATTAGTGATCTTGTTTGAACAAAGGAAACCCTGTTTCAATTTAGTACACTAGTTTTCAATTGATTTGTCTTAACCAATTGGGTGCTTACTGGACCAAGGGGGTAAACCGGGTAACAAGGATTAAACAAAATAGGGGTGAATTGTGTGGAGCGAACGCGTAACCAATTGAATCTTAATCTTGTAATTAGCTAATTACTAAGTCACAAATGTAAGAGGTCTTTGGTGAAAGGGAACCCTAAGCCAATAAATCCAAGTTTGACGTATTTGCTAAAAGAGAACTCTGGGTAAACCGAATTTGTAGTTGCATGTATTGATAAATTGAACTGGTGCTTAATAACAAATCATCCGACACTGCGAATAGGAGATCTAGGCGAACATTCTTTTATCCATTGAATTCAAATATCTTTACTATTTGTTGAGTCAGCATTTATTTTTATAAACTTAAAAATACAAAAATATCGTCTTTTACTTTTAATCAATCTTTGATTTGGCTAATCGTTAAATAGCCACAAAACAAACTATCTCGTACTTTCGATTTTCATAGATTAACTTAGTTTATTTTATTAGTTACAATCTTAATTCTCACGTTTAAACTGTCCTTGGAATGAATTCGGAATTACCAATTTTATACTATTACACGATCGGGTACACTACCCGTTAGTGTGTAGTAATCTTTTAACCGGCATTTTCCATTATAAATTATAGACACGATTTTACACAGGTTGTTAGTTGTGATTTCGCAGATAACATGTAGTGCATGCCACATACGCGTTTTTCTAATTCTCCGATTCTTCAACCATTTGCAGAACCCGAAAGAGAGTTATTCAGAGCGTTAAGTCAAGAACAACAATCTACGGTGGATTCATCTTTTTCTTTGAGTGCTAATATTATTAATTTGGGTAGTAGTTCTGAGTCTGTGGTGCCCGATACACCACCTGAAATCAGAGAAGAAGAAGAATCTTACATTTCATTAGATCTTTTCGAGACTGAAGATATGGCTGACCAAGCTGATCAACCTAATCGTCCTCAGACTATGGCAGAAAAGTTGAAGGCCACACGAGGGGGCCAAGGCAATTTGATTACTCAACCGGACATCACTCAGCCTTTTCAAATTACAGGGCCGATCCTGAGTTTGATTTCTTCTGACTACCAATTTCATGGCAAGGATAGTGAGGATGCTAACGAGCATCTTCGCATTTTCAATGATGTCTGCAACCTTTTCAAGCTTCATGAGGTTGCCGATACTTCGATTAAGACGAGGCTTTTTTCTTGGACTCTTAAGGGAGAAGCCAAGAGATGGTTAGATAAGCAACCGGAGGGGGCGATTACTTCTTGGGATACGTTGGTAGATAAGTTTTTATCAAAGTTTTTCCCTGCGTATCGAGCTGCTAGACTTCAACCAGATATTTCTCAATTCAGACAAAAGAGCAGTGAGACACTATTTGATGCTTGGGACCGTTATTCTAATTTGTTACGCTCGTGTCCGAATCACGGGTTGAATGATTTACAGAAGGTCCAGATTTTCTATAAGGGGTGTGACATTCCAACTCGCCAGAGTATTGATCAAGCAGCAGGTGGGACTTTGATGGATAAAACCGAAGAAGAGGCACTAGCGATTATTGAAAAGTAGGCTGCTTACACTCATGAATGGCATCAAGATCATGAGTCAACTCGTTCAGCTTCAGTTAAGAGAACCGAAACCACTGGCGCATATGACGATTTTGGGTCTATAAGTGCTAAGTTGGATTCCTTTGGTAGGAATTTGGAGAAGATAAATAAGGATATTCATGGTATGAAGGTTGGTTGTGAGTATTGTGGGGGATTACATCTGGCAAAAGATTGTGATGCGGGGCTAACGATAGGGCAAAAGGAAGAGATCGCTTATATTAGTCAGCAGAACAACAATCAGTTTCAGGAATGTGCGCAGTTTAATAGGAATTTCAACAATCCCTATAATCCTCAAGGTAATCAAGGTTCGAGGTTTCAGCCAGGTTCTAGTGGAGGATATCAACAGCAAGCTCCCGGGTATTTTCAGAAACCCCAAGCCGAAGAGAAAAAGTCCAACCTTGAAGCTATGATCGAGAAGCTTGTGATTTCTCAAACTCAGCTTGTTACTACTGTTACTCAGAACAATGAGAAGAATGATCAAATGTTTCGAAATCAACAAGCGGCTATTCAGAATCTGGAGGAATAAATTGGTCAACTTGCTAATCAGAATAATGAGAGGAAACCGGGGGAGTTACCAAGTAAGACAGATAATAACCCGAAGAATGGGCACGTTAATGCTATCACCACCAGAAGTGGTTTAGCATATGATTCACCGAGGAAGCCCGATGAGTATGATTTGCGAGTGCTGTTGGTTAAGGTTAGTGAGCCAGTTGTTGTTAGTGAACCAGAGGGGGATAAGGAGCCGGAACAGGTGATTGAGAAAGTTGTGAGGGTATCAGAAACTGTTGCTGCTAAACTGGTAGTTAAAGAGTACCAACCACCGCTTCCATTCCCGAGGAAGCAAAGATTGGAAAAGCTGGAGGCAGAAAAGTCCAAGTTCATGGACTTGATTAAAAAAGTTAACATTAATTTGACTTTTATTGATGTGATTGCAGGTATGCCAAAGTATGCAAGGTTTCTTAAGGACTTGCTAACTAACAGGAAGAAGCTGGAGAACGTGTCTTCAGTCAGGTTGAATGCCGCATGCTCAGCGGTAGTAGCAAACAAGCTTCCCGAGAAGCTTAAGGATCCTGGGAGTTTTACCATTCCTTGTTTACTGGGTAATCTGGATTGTATGAGGGCGTTGGCAGATTTGGGGGCAAGCATAAATTTAATGCCCTATTCTATTTATTTGAAGCTAGATCCCGGGGAGTTGAAACCCACGTATATGGCTATTCAGCTAGCTGACCGCTCTATTAAATTCCCTCGTGGAATTATTGAGAATATGCTAGTTAAGACCGGGTCGTTGGTTTTCCCGGCCGATTTCGTGGTGCTAGATATGGAAGTGGATGGGAGGATTCCACTTATTTTGGGTCGGCCATTTTTAAATACTGCTAGGTGTATCATTGATGTCTATGGCCAACAGTTGACCCTTAGGATAGATGATTTGCATGCAACTTTCTCAATTGACCATGCTTTAAAATACCCTGCCTACACTGATGATACATGTTATTTTCTTAACACCGTGAATGTCCAGTCTGAGTTGTTGCAGGAATTCCCAGAGTTACAGGGTTCAGGAGAATGTTCATTGGTTGAAATTGTTGAAGAGTTGCAGGTTGAGGAGGTGGATATTTTGACCACCTTGATGGAAAACAGCTATGAGCCGACTGAGGAGGAGTTCAAGGAACTAGAATGTGATGCGAATTACCGGAGCAAGTCTTCAATTGAAGAATCTCCTGAGTTAGAATTGAAGCCACTTCCTGATCATTTGGAATACGCTTATTTGCAGGAGGAATCTAAGCTCCCGGTAATTACTTCTTCTTCTCTTACTACAGGTCAGAAAACTGAGCTTGTAACCATGCTGCAGGCCCATAAACCGGCCATTGCATGGAAAATTCACGACATTAAGGGTATTAGTCCCTCCTATTGCACCCACAAAATCCTAATGGAGGATAACTCCAAACCTGTAGTGCAACGACAAAGGAGGTTGAACCCGCACATGCAAGATGTCGTGAAGAAAGAGATCATTAAGCTCCTCGATGCAGGTCTGATTGACCCGATCTCTGACAGTCCTTGGATTAGCCCGGTACACTGTGTACCTAAGAAAGGTGGTATGACTGTTACCACCAACGATAAAAATGAGTTAATTTCCACTAGGACTGTTACGGGGTGGCGTGTTTGTATTGACTATCGAAAGTTGAACGACGCCACACGCAAAGATCACTTCCCGTTACCTTTCATGGATCAAATGCTAGAGAGGTTAGCGGGAAACAGCTTTTATTGTTTTCTTGATGGTTTTTCGGGCTATTCCAAATTCCTATCTCGCCCGAAGACCAGGAGAAAACTATTTTCACGTGCCCGTATGGCACATTTTCATACCGACGCATGCCTTTTGGCCTTTGCAATGCTCCGGCCACTTTTCAAAGGTGCATGATGGCCATATTCCATGATATGATAGAGGATTGCATGGAGGTGTTCATGGATGACTTTTTGGTTTTCGGTGACACTTTTGATTCATGCCTTCTTAATTGAGAGCGGATGTTGGAAAGGTGTGAGAAGTCTAATCTTGTGCTCAATTGGGAAAAGTGCCATTTCATGGTTCAAGGGTGCATAGTTCTCGGGCACAAGATTTCTAAGGACGGTATTGAGGTGGATCCTGCGAAGGTAACGGCTATTAAGAACCTTCCACCTCCCACCGATGTTAAGGGTGTTCGGAGTTTTCTCGGGCACGCCGGTTTTTACCAGCGGTTTATTAAGGATTTTTCTAAAATTGCTAACCCGATGAACAAACTCCTCGAAAAGGACACGCCTTGGAATTTCTCCGAAGAGTGCCTAAAGGCATTCAATCTTCTTAAGGACAAACTGATCAATGCGCCAATTATAATTGCTCCGAATTGGTCCCTTCCATTTGAGCTTATGTGCGATGCTTCTGATTTTGCTGTTGGCTCTGTTTTGGGTCAAAGGGTCGAGAAACACGTCCGACCCATTTACTATGCAAGCAAGACCTTGCAGGGAGCTCAATTGAATTATACTACCACTGAAAAGGAGCTCCTTGCGATGGTCTTTTCTTTTGATAAGGTCGTACTTAGTCTTGTCTAAGACTATTGTTTTTACGGACCATTCTACTCTTAAGTACCTCTTTTCGAAACCGGATGCAAAACCTTGACTGCTTAGATGGATCATTCTTTTGCAAGAATTCGACATCGAGATCCGGGATAAGAAGGGTGCTGAAAATCTAGCGGCTGACCACTTGTCTAGACTCGAGAATCCAAATCTCGAAGTCCTTCACGAATCGAGTATCCATGATGATTTTCCCGATGAATATCTCATGGAGATGGACAAGGTGAACGAGCCGTTGTACGTGGACATTGCTAATTATCTCATTGGGGGATTCTTAGAAAAAGGGTGGTCGCATCAAAAGAGGAAGAAATTCTTCAGTGACCTTAAGTACTATTTCTGGGAGGCTCCCTATCTTTTTCGTTGTTGTCCCGATGGGGTTATCCGCTGGTGTGTTTCCAGTAAGGAGTGTATGCGTAGTTTGACCGAGTTCCATAGTGGGCCTATCGGTGGGCATTTTGGACCCCAAATCACGGGGCGTAAAGTCTATGATGCCGGCTTCTTTTGGCCAAAAATTTTCAAGGATGCTCACCGGATTTGCATGTAGTGCCATTCTTGTCAGAGGGCTGGTAAAGTCACCAAACAGGATGAGATGCCTCAATAAAGCATCCAAGTTTGTGAAGTATTTGACGTTTGGGGAATTGACTTTATGGGGCCATTTCCGAAATCTCAGAATTATAGTTACATACTAGTTGCCATTGACTACGTGTCTAAATGGGCCGAAGCACAAGCTTTGGCTACAAACAATGCACGAGTTGTGATTTCATTCCTTCAGCGATGATTCTCTCGATTTGGAACTCCTTAAGCTTTAATTAGCGATAGGGGTACTCATTTTTGTAACGCCCAAATGGAGAAGGTATTGAAACGATATGGAGTTCTCCATAAAGTTTCTACTTCATACCATCCCCAAACGAGCGGACAAGTTGAGAACACCAATCGAGCTCTTAAAGGGATTCTTGAGAAAACTGTGGGGTCGAATCCGAAGGAGTGGGCGAATAAGCTCGATGAAGCTTTGTGGGCGTTTCGAACCGCCTACAAAACGCCAATTGGTACCACTCCTTATCGGTTGGTTTATGGGAAAGCGTACCATCTTTCGTTGGAGATTGAGCATAAAGCGATGTGGGCACTTAAAAAGTGCAATTTAGATTTGAAGGAAGTCGAACGCCTAAGGGCGGGGCAATTGAATGAGCTTGGTGAATTACGCCTTGATGCGTATGAGAATTCGTTAATTTATAAAGAGAAAACCAAGCTATGGCATGATAGAAGGTTAAAGGGTCCGAAAGAGTTTAATGAGGGCGATCGAGTGCTCTTGTTTAACTCTAGGTTGAAGCTTTTACCAGAAAAACTAAAGTCCCGGTGGACGGGACCATTTGAGGTTATTAAGGTGTACCCATACGGTGCGATTGAGTTGAAAAATGCTAGTGGTACTACCTTTAAGGTGAATGGACATCGTGTGAAGAAATATTTCGATGGTCCATTGGAGATTGATGACGGGGTTCACGTTGAACCCGATCCTAACGTCACTTGAAGTTAGAAACGAGTCTTGTGAATGACTCGGTAATAAACTTCACATTGTTGTAGAGTTTGTATGTATTTGTGCTTGTTTGATGACATGTGCAATGTGATCATGCTCGGATTTTTGTTGGGGTTGTTTGTTGGTTTTTAGGTTGAGAAAATGGGTTAAAATGGCTTAAAATTGCGAATTTTTAAGAAAACAGCACTTGGAGTGCCGCTCTATATGCTTGCGCGTCGCGCCACATAAAAAGACCTGAAGTACCAGATATTTAAAAAGCCTCCAACTGATTTTTCAGTTGAATGGAGCGCCGCGCGGCCTTTTGGCACGCCGTGCGATTACCTGGCGCGCCGCGCCGATTGCTGTCGGGCAGACTGTTTTGCTTTATAAATGAAATAAACACGAATTTTCCCTACCACACATAATAGAAAATGGATGTTACAGCCTTTTTACACCAAACCCTTTATTTTTTTTCATTCTTACTAATTCTTTTACACTTTCAAACACCTACATCCATAAACCCTAATTTTCAAGACTTCAATTTCTTGTTTTATCAACTTCAAATCTTGCAAGAATGGTTAACCCAAAGGTCCAAATTTATTTTCTATCTTACTAATTTCATCTAATTGTGTGTATTTACATGCTTGATCTTTAATTTACATGATGAATTAATGTGGGGTTTCTTTAATTGGGGTTTTGTGTTTTAATTAGTGATGGGTTTTGTTAGATTATGATTATATGCTTTGATTTCATGATTTACTTGGTGTTTTTAGAAGTTGCAATTGATACTAGGGTTTGTATGTAGAGGATCCGAATTTGTAGGTGATAAAGGTGTTTCATGCTTGAAATTGCTCTAGTTTTTGAAGTGTTTATGTGTTTTTGAACTAGTGTGGGGTTGTGTTCATATGGGCGGGTCATATTGGTTTGAATGACTTGATGCAAAATTGGTTTAGTTATGTATGATGCCATGCTAGTGAGGATTAAACATGTGTTTTTGAGTTGTGATGAGTATGTTGGTGGTAGTAATTTACATTGGTAAACATTGGTAAACATGATGAACTTTTTTAAATTTGTGGAAATTAAAAGTGTTATGAGTAGTCGTGTTTGTTAACATTTTGGTAATGGTGTTAAGTGAGTGTCTTGATATGATGAATTGGTTTACATGGTAGTATGATATGAGATAGATTTGTGGTCTTGTCATTGTTTTACAAGTGTTATTTGTTAACTTGGTGATTGTTTTCAAAAGTGGGTTGACATGAAACATGGTTTGGTTATAAAGGGTACTTGGTGCTTATTATTATGACTAACACTAACACTAACTTTTGAGTTTGGTGTTTTGTTTTCTTTACTTGTTTCATAAATGTAGCGATCAAGAGGAAACCAAGAACAACCAAGGCAACCACCGAATAATCCTGAATTATGGTTATCTCACATCTCTAATGATGAGGATTTGGAAGAAAGGTTCACAACAAATAGCGCTCGTCAGATTGAGCGAACTTTTTATTTGGATTGGTCGCATCTTTCATCATTGGGTAATAATATTGTTCGGGAGTTTTTTCGTTACTTGTGGGTAGTTTATGCGGGTAATGAGTAGAGACCTTATGAAAGGTTATTTGAAATTAATGAAGATATTTTTGAGCAGATAACTATAGAGTTCTTCTCAACTGTTAGTTGTCGACCTCGAGTCTCTCCGACCGAGGCAGATTTCTTGACGTTTAGGCTTGGCGGGTTAGAGCGTCGCATGTCTAAAATTGAGTTGGCTCGGGCGTTGGATTTATATCCCGAGTTGACTGATAATGATTTGAAGTGACATTTGATGAATTGCAGAGTGTTTGGGCAGGAAGTTTTTAGTGAGAGTGATTGTTGGCCAACTGTGGCAAATGCTAGTGTTGGTCCGTTTAGTTCAAGTCGAAGTGTTCAGACGATGCTTAGACTTCCTGAGGATCGAATAATTTTTAAGATGATTGCTACTATGTTCATGGCTAGGAGAAACGCGAACAAGATTCAGTGAAGGGATCTTTGGATCCTACAACAAATTAAACTGAGGGAGCCAATCGATGTCCTGTGTATGTTAGGGGTATGGTTGCAGGAGATTGGAACAGATACACGTACGGAACGCCCATTGTTAGATGGGCATTTTGTTACTAGGTTGGCTCGGGCATTTTCGTTCCCGACTAGTAGGTGTGATGTAGTGGGAGTTGAGGCGATGCCCACTAGTATTCTGTTTTTCTCGAAAGCTGAGTTTATTCGACGAGGGCCAACATGTTAGGTTTTGTGGTCTGATGAACAGCAACAGCAACAGCCAGGTGAAGGTGCAGATCGTGGACGTGGACGTGGGGCTAGTCGATCCACGTATGAGGCAGGTAGCTCGAGTGATGCGAACGTACAGGGTACGTGGTCAATTGGTGAAGAGAGTTGGAATTCGTTGGTTAACATTGTAGACGGTCTTCATTTGGAGTATAGGGACAGCATGTCAGCGTATGATGCTTAGGTTGAGCATAATCAGCGGATGTTAGCGGAGCAGCGTAGGCATAACGAGGATTTGATGACTTGGTACCAAAACAATTATGGGTCGATTAACACAACGCTAGGACAGTTTGGAACAAAGTTGGGTCATTTGGGAGAGCGTGTTGACAGGGTAGAGTACGATGTTAGGGGAATTAGGGCCCATAATCAGTGGGAGGTCCATCAGCGACAAATTCAGCGTCAGATGCGTCAGAACCCGGAGGCGTATATTCCGACGCGAACTACCATTCCCGATTATACGTCAGTTACTCCTCCGAGACCGGATCCTTCATATGACCCGTACCAAGCTTGTCAGGATACGTATGGTGTGAATTGGGACCCTACCAGAGATTTTTTGGATAGAAGTGATTGATTGTTGCGCATGTTATGTTGTATTTGTTTGAAACTATTTCTTTTTCATTTGGTCTGTACTTGAATAATTTTATTTTCTGTTTATGTACTCTGCAACTTATTTGAGGGACAAGGCGTTTCGGCATCGGGTGGTGTCACCTTGTCCCGTTTATGTAGTTCGTTGGTTTTTATTTTCTTTGGTTTGTTGGTGAAACGATTTTTCAAGTCTGGCATTAAGTTCAGCAAAACTGCATGATTGATGATATTGGTGTGATGATCGGGAATGGACGATGTTCTTATGCTGGCAGTCAGTTCAGTGCCATCTGTCACTGGCATTCCGCGATCAGTGGTTAACTCGATAAGTTTTTATATTTTCTTTCTCACATAAGCGTTTCGATTTTTATCTATTTTCGATCTCAAGTGATGGGGACATTACTTGATCTTAAGTGTGGGGTGGGGATGTAAAATCTCTCGGGTTGGTTGTTAATGGAATCATCATCATATTTGTTTTGATTTGAAAAGACTTGTCGTTTCACGGGTTTTGGTCGTAAAAAAAAAATTGAAAAAATTAGGGGTAAAATAAAAAAAAAAACATAAAAGTTAGCTTAAAAAATAAAAAAAAAAGTATAAAAACAAATGAAAATTCAGCCAAAACCTTTATTATAAAAATTGGCTTGGTATTTTATGGTATAATTCGTGTTTTCAAAGAAGCCAAAATTGTCCCACATGTTCATTATTTTGGACATGAAATCCTACGAGTTCGGGGAACTCAATAGTAGGTCACCTGTACCAAAACGGGTGTAAACCGTGAGAGAGCGGTGATTGCATAGCGTGATTGTGACCGAATCATGTGCCTGATCACAAACTTTTGGTTACTTGGTATAGCAGACTTCCGAAACTATATCATTTTATTATTACATCATTCAATGGTGTGATACTGTGGGAAGAGGAGCCTAGAGCTTCACCAGTTTTATCCTTTATAGGAACAATAGCAACGTGCTTGTGTTTGCTCAGACAACACAACCCATAGTCAAAAGCTATGGCACCCAAAGATTTTTGGGATTTAAACCGAGTGTCAATTGAAATAAATTAGCATTCCCGAGTGACTCAGATCCACTCATTAAGGAAGTAAAGTCTTTCGACCGTTTTACTTGGTACGTATACCTCTTAAGCTGTACCATTTCATTACCCATCATTTCACGATGAGGTACTGTTAGAGGAGAAAGTCTTGAACTTTCAAAACATGTTCATTATTTTGAATGTGAAATCCTACATGAACATTAAAATTCATACGTAGGTCATCTGCAACAAGGCGGGTGTCAACCGTATGAACGGTGATAGTGGCGTGTGGTCGAAACCGGACCATGCGCTAGATCGAAAACTTAAACTGGGCGATCCTCATTGTTTCTCCTAACAAGGACAATGTTGCACCCGACCACCTTATTTAACCACACAGGATGTATCTTTTCCATCCTTAAGGGAGTCAAGTCTCCCGAACGACATACTTGCTGATTTGTTTCAGAAGATGTAGTCCAGATCAGTTGTAGGGTGACGAAAAATCTTGAAAAGTCATTGCTAAATTCGACTGGAAATCTACCAGGCATCAACGTCAAACAGGGAAGCTGGTAGTCAAAGCTTGTCTCAATGAGGGAGATTTGCTAGCCAAATGGGAAGCGCACCATGATACACAAAATGTCAGTGATTGATCAGATTCCCAGTGGATAACCTCCGGAAAGGTAAGATATCAGCTTTTAAGCCTGATGAACCTCAATCTTTATGGTTGACTTAACGGATTAGATGATCACCTCATGATTATCGATGATATCTGGACGTAATGTGTATCCTCCTAAGCACATTATTTTCTTACTGACATCTCGCGATGTTAGGTACTGTGGGAGGCTTGGCTTGACCAATTGCGGGGCCCGTGCATTCTTTTGGCACATATGTTCGATTGCTATACTTTTTGGTGCTCGGTTTCCACTTGATTCCCGTTTACTTTGAAGACTTATTTTATGATTCGAGATTCTCTACTTCATCAGTATGGTACGTTATTCGAGATTATTTTTGGTTACTATATCCATTACATATTGATTGCGGTTTGGGAAGTTATTTTGGGGAATGCAAGTGGGAGGCATGGTTGTTATTTACCCCAAATCGTGCCCACGCTAGTTATTTGTTTGGGTTCTTGTTCGTTTGGTTCTACATACATGTTTGAAGAAGTTATCATATGGTAGAAGATTATTATCGAGTTTAATTGCTTGAGGACAAGCAAAACTCTAGTGTGGGGTTGTTTGATATCTCATATTTAATACGCGTTTTCCTTAGCGAAATCGGGTACATTTTGGTCCTTTTGGATACGATTTGGTGTTATTTTGATAAGTGTTGCGAAAGTTCGATATCTAAGACTAAGGAGATGAATTCTGAAGATATTTGATGGTTTTTAGTGATTTTATATGAAAGCAAGTGAAAAGGATTGGTTTGATTCGAGTTTGGTTCGAAAACATGTGATATTAGTGAGTTTTCAGCTCAGATTCAGCAAAAAGGGTCTGGAGCACCGCTCCAAAAGGTGGCGCGCCGCTCCATTAGGCTAGAAAATCAGTTTGACAGTTTTCAAAAGACCAGAAAGCAAACTTACAGCAAATGGCGCGCCGCGCAACCATTTGGCGCGCCGCGCGGGTATCTGGCGCGCAGCTCCAACCTTCAGCCGGGTTCAGATTTGTTTCTTATTTAAAGCCCAAAAATTTACCCTAATGATCACTTTCGCATCCAGACAATTTCCTGCAGCTTTTTGACGAACCAAGGTGATTTTTGGGGTTTCTCAAGGTCATTCTAACACATCAATCATTCCGGAAACAAGTCTCGATCTGTCTATCATCCAAGAACACAATTTTCATTAGGTTTAATTCTTATCATCATTATGAATACTCTTAATTGTTTATTTATGATTTTTGTTCTAGCCATGATTGGCTAAGCTTTTAATGTTTGTCTAGATTGAATATTCGTATGTGTTTGGATGATACTTTAATATTTTATTGATTAATACATGATAATTATGAGTTTTGATTAAGAACCATTCTTGTGGGTATTGATTATTGTTACTAGGTTGATTAGTGATCTTGTTTGAACAAAGGGAACCCTGTTTCAATTTAGTACACTAGTTTTCAATTGATTTGTCTTAACCAATTGGGTGCTTACTGGACCAAGGGGGTAAACCGGGTAACAAGGATTAAACAAAATAGGGGTGAATTGTGTGGAGCGAACGCTTAACCAATTGAATCTTAATCTTGTAATTAGCTAATTACTAAGTCACAAATGAAAGAGGTCTTTGGTGAAAGGGAACCCTATGCCAATAAATCCAAGTTTGACGTGTTTGCTAAAAGAGAACTCTGGGTAAACTGACTTTGTAGTTGCATGTATTGATAAATTGAACTGGTGCTTAATAACAAATCATCCGACACTGCGAATAGGAGATCTAGGCGAACATTCTTTTATCCATTGAATTGAAATATCTTTACTATTTGTTGAGTCAGCATTTATTTTTATAAACTTAAAAATACAAAAATATCGTCTTTTACTTTTAATCAATCTTTGATTTGGCTAATCGTTAAATAGCCACAAAACAAACTATCTCGTACTTTCGATTTTCATAGATTAACTTAGTTTATTTTATTAGTTACAATCTTAATTCTCACGTTTAAACTGTCCTTGGAACGATTTCGGAATTACCAATTTTATACTATTACACGATCGGGTACACTGCCCGTTAGTGTGTAGTAATCTTTTAACTGGCATTTTCCATTATAAATTATAGAAATGATTTTACACATCAGCGCGATATCTTTCTTCATTGTTGGCCACCAATATAAAGGATTCAGATTATGATACATCTTCGTGCTTCCAGGATGGATAGAAAATCTCGATTTGTGCTCTTCATTCAAGATTAAATCCCTCAATCCTCCGAGCAAAGGAACCCAAATTATGTTACTAAAAGTCTTTAATCCATGAGAATCATCAATTAAATCCTCTTTTCGATTTACTAATATCTCAGGTTACAAATGTTCTTCTTTCAAGGCTTTTAATTGGGCTATCTTTAAACGATCAATCAAATCTGACACAATCTCAATTCGCATGAAATTCACATTATCAGTGGATTTCTTTCGACTCAAAGCATCTGCAACTACATTTGCTTTTCTTGGATGATAACGAATTTAATAATCATAATCCTTGATCAGCTCTTGCCACCGTCTCTGATGCATGTTTAATTCTTTCTGTGAAAAGATATGTTAAAGACTCTTATGGTCGGTACAAATCACATAATGAGTGCCGTAAAGGTAATGTCTCCATAATTTCAACGCAAATACAACCGCATCCAACTCTAGATCATGTGTCGGCTAATTCCTCTCATGAGTTTTCAATTGTCTTGAGGCATAGGCAATAACTTTCTCTCTCTGTATTAACACACAACTCAATCCAGCTAATGATACATCATAATACACAACAAAATCTTCTGTACCCTCAGGTAACGCTAAAAACGGAGCTTGACACAATAACCATTTCAATGTCTGAAAGGCATTTTCTTGTTCATAGCTCCATCGAAAAGTTACATCTTTCCTGGTCAACTTGGTCAATGGACCCGCGATCTATGAGAAATCTTTAATAAACCTTCGGTAATAACCGGCTAAACCCAGAAAACTCTTAATCTCTGTCGGAGTCTTCGGTGAATTCCAATTCATTATCGCTTCTATTTTGGACGTATCCACTTTGATACCCTCTTGGCAGATAACGTGACCCAAAAACTGCACTTCTCTTACATTTAGAAAATTTGGCGAACAATCTTTCTCATTTTAATAGTTCTAACGCTTGGCTCAGATACGTAGCGTGCTCGGCTTCTGTTTTCAAATAAATCGAAATATCATCGATAAATACTATCACGAATTTTTCGAGAAACTATCGGCACACCCGATTAATTAAATCCATGAATATTGCTGGCCCATTTGTCAACCCGAACGGCATAACTAAAAACTCGTAGCGACCATATATTGTACGAAAAGCTGTCTTTGGAATATCTTCCTCTGCTACTCGAACCTGGTGATAACCTGATCTTAGATCAATTTTAGAGAAGGACGATGCCCCTTGTAGCTGATCAAACAGATCATCAATTCTCGGCAACGGGTACTTGTTCTTCACCGTCCTTTTATTTAGCTCTCTGTAATCAATGCATATACGGAGAGTTCTGTCTTTCTTTTTTACAAACAACACTGGAGTACCCCATGGCGAAGAACTTGGCCGAATAAACCCATGATCTAGCAACTCCTAATTTTGCGACATCATATCACAAATCTCTAACGGAGCTAACTGATAAGGAGCTTTAGCAACTGGTGTGGATCCCGAAAACAACTCGATTTTATATTCAACTTCCTTAACTAGCGGTAAACCCGGCAATTCATCTGGGAAGACTTCTGGGAAGTCGGACACTACTGGGATTTCATATATCGTCATCTTTTCTTTCTTAGCATCGATTATGTATTCGAGAAACGAATCACACGCCTTTGCTAACGATTTCTTAGCTTTCATCATCGAAATTAATGGACAATTAAACCCGCCCCGTTCACCTCGGGCCACAGCTCGTGTCCCATCGGGCAAAGGAAAATAAATTATTTTCTTATGACATTTTATACTTACCTTATGGGGGGTTAACCAATCCATACCTAATACGACATCAAAGCTAGGTGTAGGCATAACAAGACAAGTCACATGGAATTCACTCCCATCTATTTCAATGGTTACTCCAGACACAAAGGTTGTAACTGGAACCGTTTACCATCACCCACTTCTATTCTTAAAGGTTCAGATAAGACATTGATAGGAAATTTCAACTTATCACATAATGTAACAGACATAAAAGAGCAATTCGCTCCACAATCAAATAACACACGAGCCGACGAAGAATTTATCAGAAACGTATCGGTGATCGCATCGTCGGTTTCAGTAGCTGTATCAACCGACATTTGAAAGGCTCTTGCTTCAGGTAATGGAGGATTCTTTCACTTCTGTCCCATTGAAGAAGTGATGTTATGCGAGGTGTATACGAAATAGTTATATTTTTACTATGAAATACTATTAAATACGATACAATTTTACACAAGTTATTTATTTTATTATAGAGTGGATATACCGAAACCTTGCTACAACACTATAGGTAGTGTACCTAATCGTAGTAGTAGTGTAGTTTTTAGTAAGTCCGGTTCGTTCCGCAGGGAGCTAGCCAAGTTTAACGCTATATTTTTAAAAAATATATTTTGTATATATATATATATATATATATATATATATATATATATATATATATATATATATATATATATATATATATATATATATATATATAAGTAGTATTATTATTGTTATAAAAAGGGGGTTTTACCGTTTAATGACCGGTTTGTCGATTTTATGTCTTAAGTCACAATTAAAACCTAATGTAAGATATAAATATAACTTAATTTAAAGCGTAAAGTAAATGAAGATAATAAAATTGCGATAATTAAAAGTGCGATAAATAAAATGAAGATAAATAAAATTACGATAATTATAAAGTACGATAATTAAAAGTGCGATAAATAAAATGACAGTAAATAAAAGTGCGATGAGATATAAAATAAAGGAATTGTGCTTATTTAAATTTCCGTAATCATGATGTTTGACGTGTTGATTTTAGTTTATTGCCATGGGTTAATTGTCCTTTGTCCTGGATTATTCGATATGTCCATCAGGTTTTTGTCCATAACAGTCCATCAGTCATAAATATAAAGTGCGAGTGTCCTCGTCAAATTATCCTTATACCCGAAGTCAAATATTCCAACTAATTGGGGACTTAAACTGTAATAAGGTTTAATACATTGTTAATGATTACACCAGGTTATCGACTGTGTGCAATTCAAGGTTTTAATACTTTATTAGCAATTACACCAAGTGTCATTGTATGTAATCCACCCCTGTTTTAATGAGTCCATTGACTATTAATCCATTCAGTATCCGGTTAAATGAACGATTATTAGTACTTATAAATATCCCGCCCATTGTGTACGATTGAGTGTATGTGGTTATTTATAGATACGTCAAATTGTAAATCTCTATATTAAATTAACGAACTATCATTTAGTTAAACGAATATAAAGCCCATTAATAGTCCATAGTCCAATTTCCACAAGTGTCGGTCTTTTGTCCAAACCCCAATTATGGTACAAAGCCCAATTACCCCGTCTTTAATATTTAGCCCAACATCATGATTACTTCGACTTAAATAAGCATAATAATAACTTAGCTACGAGACATTAATTTAAAAAGGTTGAACATAACTTACAATGAGTATTAATAGCGTAGAGTTACACGGACAGAATTTCGACTTACAAACTTAAAACATTCGCCAACATAACCTTATTATTATTAAAATTAAATTAAAATTAAAATTATAAAATATAAATATAAATATATCGTAGATAGATAGATAGAAATAGGTGTGTTTAAAACGTCGAGCAAACTGCCTTTTTATAATACTTGGCCTACTACAGTAACTCATGCGACCGCATGAGTTTTGTGCTTCCCGCATGGCCGCTTTTTCCTGGTCACATATGGTTCCAAAACATGGGCTGCTCGTATTAATATATAATATAATATAATATATATAATTTTATATAATTATATATATATATTATATTATATTAGTGTGCATAGTTTTCTTGTAATTTTAGCTCCGTTACGTCGCGCGTTGATAGTTGGCTCAGGTCCCGGTTTCGGATTTTTGAACGTCCATTCGTACGATTTAATATCTTGTACTTTACGTTTTACGGCTCGTACTCTTGTAATTTTTAGACGTTTCTCATCAATAATTTGAACCACTTTGATTGTACTTTGTACTTTTTAGATTTTTGGTCGTATGCGTCTTCAAATCGTTGAATCTGTCTTTTGTCTTCACCTTTTATTATTTAAACGAATATCACTTGTAAATAGAACAATTGCAACCAAAAGCTTGTCTTTCTTGAAGGATAATGCTATGAAATATATGTTCGTTTTTAGCATTATCAAATATTTCCACACTTGAGCGTTGCTTGTCCTTAAGCAATATAGAACTTGAATAAAACTTTACTAGAATCACTTCTTTATTCTTCACACTTTATACATCAGTGATTTCTATA
Source organism: Rutidosis leptorrhynchoides (assembly GCF_046630445.1). Lineage (NCBI taxonomy): Eukaryota > Viridiplantae > Streptophyta > Magnoliopsida > Asterales > Asteraceae > Rutidosis > Rutidosis leptorrhynchoides. The sequence continues at coordinate 386,487,794 of NC_092336.1, read as the reverse complement.
CGGCGGTATAAACAATGATAGTAACGATGTGGTTTACAGTCCCACATGACTATGCAAATTTAGATCATTTAGGAAATTTGATCTTTATGAAAACATTTGATTTTTTGAAAATTCAATCTAGCTTTTACCCTAGATAAGTTTTCCGGAATAACCCTTCACCGGTGTTTGCAAATTGTTTTTGTGGGTTTTGTGGGTTTCAGATTTGAAAATTTTAGCTCAAAACTTATGGTTTTATGTCACCCACTTGCTAACCTTGTATTGGGAAAGCAACACGTCTAGTATACTTGCTCCGTATATTACCTTTCGGTAAACTACCATCCGGTTGTAAAAGAAAGCGTTGAACAAGCAACTGTTAAGGCAATGTCCCGTGACATGCTGATAATTCTGGTCTATATCGTGTCGGATGCAATTACTATCCTTTTTAGGAGCAATAGTAAAGATCACCCTATAGTTTTTAGGTCTGGCACAAGGTCCTGTCTTCGACCATGCTATGCAACCACCGTTCTTACGGTTGACACCCGATTTGGTTCAGGTGACCTAATGAATTCCAGGTGAATTCCTAGGATTTTACGTTCAATGGTAATGAACGCATTAAAAATAGGGTTTTCAGAAAACAAATCGGTTTGTAATTTAATCAAAATATTTTCTCGTTCAAGCTCGAGTTTAGATATCATTGAATTCCATGAGTTTGTAATTCCCAATCTTTAAAAGTCAATCTCAAGGATTGAGTAATATCAGTCTTAAAAGCTGATTTTTGATCTTTTAGGAGATTATCCTTTCTGGGGATCTGATTCATTAGTCTTATAAGCTAATTTGCACGGTGCCCTCATTGTACGAGACAGATCCTCTCATGGTTAGGATAAGTCTGACCACTTGGCGACCCTGTTTGATGCCGAGGTCCGTGAATTTTCAGCTGATTTTTGAGAAAACTTTTCAAGATTTTTCGTAGACTCTACAACTGGTTTGGACGACAACTTCCTGACCTAAATCAAGAAGTGCGTGTCTTTTTCTCGGAAGACTTTACTTCTTTTTAGATTCTATTTATATTATAATAAACTGGGTAAAACTGATTAATATCGTCCAAAACAAAAGTATTTTCAATTATTTGTACAAAAATATGTGATATATGTTCTAAATAACTTGGTAAATTTTTCCAACACTTGGCTTTTATTTTCCTTTCTTTGCCTTTTTATTTTCCTCTATTCCATTTTAAATGAATTCTAACATTTTGGGTTGTTTCTTAATTTATGTCCTTTTCGAGGTAACAATAATTTCGGTGTTAACACCTAGTTTTATCGTTCATAAATATGTATAAACATGATTTTGAAATCATTTATTTGAAAATTTTTAAAAATTTATTAGAATTGGGTAGTCAGTATATAAGACTAGGGCTGTTCTTTATTATCAGAGAGCACTAGATTCTAATACAACTACTGCGTTACTAGTATTTTTAATGGTAACCAAGTGTTTAAGTTAAAAATTTTAAAAGTCCGAAAGAATTTAACCCCTTCCCACACTTAAGATCTTGCAATGCCCTCATTTGCAAGAAATTAGTAACAATTTAAATTATTGAGGGTGATTAGCGTAGAAAAATGATTAAATTTTACCAAAGTTTCCAAACATATTGTTGCTTGTGTTGAATGATAAATGGTGCACATCATTTGTTCATTCAGTCTGTTGTTACATCTTGAAAATGCGCTGTTTTACCCTGTTGTGTACATGAGATAAAATATATACAATACAAATATAAACATGCATGGTAATTTGAAATGGGACTTAATATCCCACTTTCAAATTACAAAAATGAAATATTAGTACAAAATAATAAAAATATTAAACATTACATAAAAGTATCAAAATGTTAGATGTTTAGCATAAATAGATAAAAATAATAAAAGAGAAGACATCACCAATGGAACACTAATGATTAGGATAGGGGTTCCAGTTCATATCATCTTTTGGGTTCCATGGTTGGTGATAGGTGTTCTGGTATGCTTGATTGGGGTCGTACAGGTCAAAGGGTAGTCGCATGTCGGGCTGATGTGGTGGATAGTAAGCAGACCGAGTCAGAATGTAGTTATTTGGTACCTGATATGATAGCTGGCTTATGATTTGGTGCTGATGAACTTGCCAGCTATCGTGTTGGCATCGCCTGGAAGTCTCATACTCATTTGCGGCTTGCCACTGCTCATACCGACGATGCCTTTCCTCATTAGTCATTTCTACATCATCTATACGCTGGAAAACGTCAGCAAAACTATCCCTAATGACATCCCTGATGTCATCTGCTTCCTCCATCTCATCATCCGAACCCCTCTCTACTTGTGGATGACGGCCCTGATATGGTAATGCCTGATTACGTCTCCTAGTCAATACCTTTGCACCTTGATAGACTTGCAAACCTAAAGTCTCATCCTATTCCCTACAAACCATCATCGGACCCCCTTGATCCCTATCTACACCTAAATACTCTCCAATGAGAGTAACAAAAATACCTCCTCCTATTATTCCCCCGTCCTGTATTCCTTCCACCATCTTAGAAAAATAAAAACCAACACAGTAGGGGATATTAACAAAGCTTCTAGTGTTTCGAATGCACTTAAGGTAAAATAAATCATGTAGAGTCATTTTCTCCTTGTTGTTACCTCTTTGTGTAATCGAGTTTGCTAAGAATCTATGTATTATACGAAGCTCGGCTTTGTTAATATCTAAATAGGAGTGTCTTCCACTCCGCGTAAACACATTAAAATTTGACATACGTCTCCAGACGGCGTCAGCGTCAAAATTTCTATCTACCCTCTCACCATGATAAGTCAAATTTGTATAATCAGGTAGTAGTAATTCAGCGGGAGTGTAAATCTGTAAAGCCCTGGCCATGTCCAGCATGGACATTCTGTACATCCTACGGCCAAGTAAAAATCTAAGAAAACTCTTATCGTCTAACCTATCTACATCCTTATTAAAAGCTATAGAACTCATAAGCTCAACACACCACTCTTTATATACAGGCCTACGAGTGGTAAATTAACGTTCCCTATCGGAAAAGAAGAGCTGCCATACCTTTGGATTAGATGCTGCCTAACTGGGTTAGCTAGGTGGACCCTTTCCAAAGGCTCCCAATCTATTACCCTTGGAACTTCTACATTTTTGGTCCAAAGCTTAAATTTTTTACTTTGGTACGTCGGGTAATCTCTCCAACTTCTATCAATTCTTAAATTGGGATGCAACTGTTCTTCATTAATTATTGGGTGTTCTATTATATGGTGAGCGGAAAATACAATGTAGGCAATAAAAAATTGTGGGTCTGGTTCATAGTATGGCATATGTTGTTTCTGTTGTTGTTCCGGTTCGTGATATTGCATCTCTGGCTGTGGTTCCGGAGCAGGTTTCCTAGATGATGATGATGCACCATCAGTATCGGTATTTCTCTACAAAACACATTAAACACAAAATTTGTGCATCCAAATATGCATTAGTGTTAGCAAAATAACAAATTAAAACAATTACAATAACATGTTTAATCCATTTTAAACTTATACTCATTTTCATATTTTTATCAAATCTACACTTTTTCAAATAAGCATATATGAAAATGTTTACAAAGTTCATAAGCATTCAACTCAAATAACATGTTAAAATGGTTATTAGCAATTAAACAAGTTTCAAATGGCATTTACATCAATTTAATTAAGTTCATGAATTTTAGACTTAAAAAGTCCAATTTAATTCTCAAAAATCATGTTTAGGATCAATGTTTGGATCATTTAGCTACCTAAACATGTTACACTACTTAATTTAGCAATAATTCATGACAAAAATCGGCCATAACCTGTTTATATCAAAAGCACCAAATTGCTCAAGAACACAAACCCTAGATTTCTAAAAATTTTGAAGTTTTTGGCTTCAAATCATGACAAATAGCATCAATCTAGGTTATACATGCATAATATACTAACAATTTAACTCTAATTACACTAGAAATTAAGAAAATTAAATTAGGTAAAATTTAGCTCAAGAACACTAAAATTCAATTTTAAAGAGTTTTAGGGGTGTAATTGTTACCTTCTTTGAAAAACTTCTGAACAAACGCATGATTAGAGCGGATTATAGCAAGAAATTTGGTTGAATTTGGTGAAAAATTGGGAATTTTTGAGAAATCTAGGGTTTGTGTTCTTGAGCAATTTGAGGCTTTTTGATATAAACAGGTTATGGCCGATTTTTGTCATGAATTATTGCTAAATTAAGTAGTGTAACATGTTTAGGTAGCTAAATGATCCAAACATTGATCCTAAACATGATTTTTGAGAATTAAAGTGGACTTTTTAAGTCTAAAATTCATGAACTTGATTAAATTGATGTAAATGTCATTTGAAACTTGTTTAATTGCTAGTAATGGTTATTTTAACATGTTATTTGAGTTGAATGCTTATGAACTTTGTAAACATTATATATTTTCAAATTAATATCACTTTAATCATTAATGATTAGTAATGATATTTTAATTGCTAGTAATGATATTTTCAAATTAATATCATTAATATTTATATATTTTAGTTTTACAAACTTATATTAAAAATATTAATTTTTTAAAATATTTAAAAACTTAAATATATTAGTTTAAAAATTACAATAATAATTTAATATTAATTTAAAAACAAGGTAAAAATTAAAATTAAAAATCTTTTTGGTCTTTTATCCAACTTTAATCAATCAAATATTAATAAAAATATACGCCCCTTTTTTGGGTAAAGTAATTTCGGCTAAATTACCTAGTTTTACTCCTGATGAATTTCTGAAATATTTTTGGATTGATTGATTAAAGATATTTATACCTTAAGAATAAACGGTAAATTTCGCAGTGATGTAATAAATTTTTGTATGATATCAATAATTTTGATTTCGCATACCTAATTTTACTGAATATCAATGTAATACTTTATAGCGAACGATTTAGCGTTTATTATCAATAGGTTAAAAGCAATAAAATAAAAATAAAAATTGTACATACTTACCTGTGAGAAAAAAATTCTAAGAGACCTGTTTTAGCCGACTCATAGGAGAGTCGTGTAATTTGGTTTTCCATAGCTACATAAGCGTAACCTCGATTCTTCAATAACTTTTCTTCCAAACATATTCAAATACCGAATTTGTTACTCTATGCAGTGACCACTTTGTTGGAGGATTCTTTCGCTTCTGTCCCATTGAAGAGGCAGAGGATCCTCCGACTGACATTGTTCTTGCTTCGACCCCTACCCCAGAGCTCACTCGCCTTGCCGAAGGATAATCAGCTGATCGGTGACCCTGTTTCTGGCAATTCCAACAAACATTTTCTCGGAATGAACAAGATAGAATATCATGACCAACTGTTCCACACCTTATGCACCTCTTAGTTAAATTTGAACAGGGACCCGCATGTGAGGATTTGTATGCATTACACCACGCTCTTTGATTCCCACTATTGCCACTTTGAGAAAACCTACTTCGTTGTTGGTTTCCATGAGACCTGCTAGACTTATTGCTCATTTGACTCTTATGGCTTGTCACTTGTTTTAGTTACGACATTTGCTCTCTCTGATTACTCTTGGTGGCTTTGACGTCTCCTTCCACCATTCTTTCCATAGAAAATTCTTGAGGCAAAGTTGTTTCTAATCTCACCATCGATCGATATTCAGGCAAAAGCATTTCAACAAACTGATCAATTCTGGATTGTTCATCGGGAAGCCATTATTGTACAAAGCAGAGTTTATCGGTGTACTTTTCTATCACTTCATCAATTGACATCAGCTCAGCCATTCTTAAATTCATAAACTCGCGCTTCATCTTGGAGATTTCCTAAGGAGTACAATATTGCTCGTACACCTTTGCTGAAAATTATTCCTACGTGACTTGACTCGACTGTTCTTTTGACACCTGTGCGGTCAAAGAATCCCACCAGCCCATTGCTTTCTTTTTTAGAAGTCGGCTTGTATAAGTAACACGCAATTCAGGATCGCATTGACAAGCATCCAGTGCTCGATCTACTTCGCGCAGCCAATCTAAGGTGTCTGTCGGGTTTGTACTTCCATAATACTCTGGGGGTTTACAATCAATGAATTGTTTGAAGGTACATTTCTTTCGGGTGTTAGCAAGTGGTTGCGATATCATTTGTAATGGGTAAGTGTACATAAACTAGTTAGGATATTGGTTTCCAGTTTGGAGGGGTATCTGGTTAGCTTGTGGTGTTTGAAATTGAGGAGGTAACGAAAACTGGTACTGTTGTTGTTGCTGAGATGAACTCCCAGTGGGTGCAGGCCCACGTTGGGGAAATGGAAAACTAGGAGGTGGCGGTTCCACATTTGCCCATAAGGTACGTGCAGGAAGAGTATTTTCTAGTTCTGTAATATTTTCCCAAGCTTCCTGTAGCTCACTTTCCAACCTCTGGATGTATTCTCCTTGATCTTCATCCGAAATTTCATCCTCCGTCGGAGCTCTGAAGATACCAGGGGTCGGGGGAGCATGAACATTCTGTTGTCTGTCAGTCATCTTTAGCCTGTACTGCACATCATCTCACCAAAACTTAGTGGATAACTTGTTAGTACCTAAGACTAACATACAATCTCCACATTCACTTAACTCTACCCCACAGATGTGTTTGACATAACATAAATAAGGTTTGGGAACATGACATCCATGTGTACACGTTGCCAAAGCTACGCTCTGATACTAACTTGTAACACCGTACATTTTTTTAATCACAGCGGAAACATATTATATTAATATTTACAAGCCATACTTAGTAATTAACTAAACCATAGTTATTACAGTCATCCAGGTGTTACGTTAATCAAAAAGCTTTTACACACATATAGGTATCAAAATATAAACATCAGAGTAAGCTTGTCAAACACTTCCAAAAGCAACCACTCCCAAAACTATAGCATGCAAAGCTTAACCTGCAAGGGAGGAACTGTGGGGAATTAGTATAAAGCTAAGTGAATGGAATATCCTAACAGTCATAGGTATCTAGCATCTAGCTAAGCACAATTGCATAAAAGCAAATAAACAATCAACACTGTAATAGAGGAACGATGGCTTGTACGGGCCATTAACTACTAGCTGATCAGGCTAGAGTTTGCCGTTAGTTCCTGTTACTGTCTCCTTCATATAGCAATTCGAACGTAGGGGATACGTCATTCAATACTATACTATACGAATAGTAACACTTGAACCCAACCTCACAATTCAAGGTTGACCTCCACCCAACTTCACAATTCAAAGCCGGTTGTCAAGCTTCACAATTCAAAGCTGAAAATACTAATGTGTACACTATCACCACAAATAACATATTTTATCATAGACTATCAAATCAGGTCAAACATACTACATACATATAACAATTAAGATAGTCTCACTCACCTGATAAACAATAAGAACTCAGAAGTCTTATATTATTGAGTCTTCTCCGTTTCTTTATTACCTGAAAATATCATATCTCAAGTTAATACATATAAAATCAATAATATCATCAATTCATACTCTAAACAACATCATATAGCCAAATATATCCATATATGAAAAGTTTACATGGTTCCCCATTCAATTGCAACTATTACGCGCGTGTAAAACGAAGAATACACGTTATACCATCATTTTGACCCAAATTAAAGTTTTACTCAGTGTTTTAAAACTTCACTATTGGAAACTAGACCTCATTACGTTTACAAGGCTAGTTTATTCATCAAAAAAGGAGTTACGATTTGAAAGTTACGGCCAAAACAATTTTTTCCAAAACAAAGGAGACCGTAGGCCGATGGTCTCGATCGTCGGGAGTAGGTCCTGACCGTCGAGAGTAGGTCCTGACTGTCGGGAGTAGGTCCTGACCGTCAGCTGAACGTCCAAGACGAATGGCCGAACATCCAAGACGAATAGTCGAAGGTGTTCTTCAGCAGCAACAGCTGCAGAAGTGACGGGTTTTGCCTAAAAATCACCAAATCTCGTTCCTGGACTCAAATTTGACCTTAAAACTAACTACATCTTGTTTATAGAACACTTTAGGACATAAACACACAAAAATTTCACACAAACAACATCAAAATCGACCAATTTGACCTTAAAACCCACTTTTTCAAAAACCTAACTAAAAACCCATTTTTGACACAAATTCAAGTACGAAAACACACAAATCTTACCTTGTTAGATTCACAAGAACACAAGTAAAATGATTTTAACACTTGCACAGATACAAGAACAATAATTTGGATTAGGGTTAGGGATTTAGGAGTGAAAAGTAGGTACGGGAGTTTTTTGGGAGTTTTCCAGAAAACTCAAGAAATGAGCAGCCATTTAGTATGAAATAGGTTTAAATCCCATACCTCATAATACACGGGTATTTATCAATTATCCGATATCTTTCGTACATTATTAGGTAGTCCTAACGAGGTCCAAATTAAATAAACAAACATGTTCTGTGACCCTTGTCACAAACTAGTCTCAACTAAAACACCAAATAATTATAAACATATAATTATTAAAATAACATATAATAACACGCAAGGGCAATTAGGACAATTACCACTAAGCCCAATGTGAGGTTGTTACACACATCATAGGGTAAAGCATATTGAATGTCAGTGGGTTTTACATGTTTCTAAGGAACCTAATTCAGAAACATGGAAAGTGAGAACATTCAATGATAAACATGATTTTTGGAATCAAGAGTAATTAAGCAGTATACCTCACAATTTTTGTCTACAAAGTTAGTTGACCAGTTACAAACAAATCCTAAATCCCAGTTAAAGCAGTGAATGCTCATTGAACAAGAATTTGGAAGTGAAAATACATCCACATAAAGCATTTAGGGCACCACAGAAAGCAAAAGAGACACTGAAAGGAGACTACATGGATCAATATGGGGATTTGAGAGATTATTTAGTTGAACTTATGAGCTCCAACCCTGGTACTACTGTTAAAATAGAAGTAGAAGAGGAAGATTGATCCATCTTTAAGGACAAGAGTGTTCAAAATATTTTCATTTGCTTAGGGCATCGAAAAGGGGATTTAGGGCTATTGGAAGAGATCTCCTTGATGTGGATGGAGCCTTTATGAAAGAACCTGCTACTAGATTTTTTAAGAGTTGTTGGTCTTGACTTTAATATTGGAATATATCCTCTAGCTTATGCATTTTTAGAATCAAAATGCTACAATTCATGGTGTTAATTTTTAGACTTATTGACTTCAGATCTAGAACTTACTGAAATGTCTATTTCACATTCATAAGTGTAGGAACTAGAGAGGGGTGAATAGTTCCAAGAATGATTTGTTAAAACTTTTCCGGTTTAGAATATCCTACGGTCGACCATAGATGCGACCATGGATGTTGTGTTCAACAATGATATTGTTTTCAAGTCCAAGGAACTAGTTTTAACAAAATAGTATGCTTGTGTTTGTTAGACTATATATGAAATAAAGTAAAATGCACAAACACAAGGATTTATAGTGGTTCAGGTGGATGTTAACTAATCCACCTTAATCCACTCCCCAATTCTACGAATTGAGAGTTTTCTTCACTATGATACCTCAAACCCATGGAGTGTCCGGATACAACACTAGCTCCTCGATAAGTCGCTACTTATGAACCCTTACGTCCCTTTGAAGAATTCACAATCACCAAAAGGTCTTACCACAAGATCCTAATGCTCTAACCTAGTGAAATCACAACTACCTTCTAGATCCCTTTAAGAAGATAGCTCACAAGTAAACTTATAGCTAAGCTTACAATCACTCATAGTTCTTCAATAGGTCACACCAACCTTACTTAGATCAAACTTGTCTTTACATTAGACAAGTATTAATTCCCAATTAAATTAATCAACTTCCTAGATCCCTTTAAGGAAGTTGAATCATTAAGTAAGATAGATGTTTCCTATCGCAAGAACCATTTAACTTCCTTAATCCCCCAAGGAAGTATCTCACTATGTAAACTTAAAGATAGAAATGTTAAGCATAAATTTTACATTACAATTCTACTTAGTGTAAGTAGAATCTCTCTTTCTCTCTTATAATCTCTCCATAAATTTTTGCTTGAGGCTTGGGAGATTAGTTGATATGACTTTGAAAGAATGTTGGAAAGAGGTGGTCTTAAAGTGTCTTTAAGCCTTGTTTAAATAGGCAAATAGAAATGCAAAGTAGTGGGCACACATATCCGTTGATGAGTTTTCTTCTTCATCTCTTTTGTCTTGTTTCTTCATAATGTTACTTACACAAAGATTCTCTTTGACTTGGAAGTACTCATTGATTATAACCCTTCAATACATGTGTCAACATTTGATCTTGGAAGCATGCATATGATACTTTCCAAATAGCAATCTTCTAAAATACTTCTTATAAGCATGCATGTGATATTCAAGTAAGTACTTGACAAGTAGCAACGTTCCAAATTCTCTTTGTAAGACTTATATGCATGTGTCAACATCTAATCTTGTGACAAACTATAATACTCTAAACTTCATTTCCCAAGACTTTAATAAGTTGTCAATACATGGATGGAAGTATCAAGCTCCATTGGTTGCTTGCAAATGAGGAAAGCATCTTCTCTTGAGACTTTGTCATTGATTCTAAAAGAGGTAAATGCTGAATTTTGCTCCATGACAATTAGAAACCATCCAAACTTCATAACCCATGACTTTAACCATTTGTATTTTCTTTGATGGAAGTATCTAGCTCTTTAGAACCTTGTTACATCTTAATTGAACTATTTTGGATCTAGTTGGAACTTAATGATCCTTGTTACAACTTTGACTAGCTTGAACTAATTACATTTACATACATACAATGGTACTTAAAACTAATGGGAGAGCACCTCTTTAATTGGGACGTTAATGAACATTATTAGTATGTTTAAATGACATTATTTAATAGGATAAAAGGTATAACACTTGTGTGTTTAATCTTGTTTCAAGTTAAATTGTCGTTAAGGTGTAATTATGTGTGATTAATCAAGATTAACATCTTTTGGTTCAAAACTCTTTTGAGATTAAAAAGGGCAACTATTATAAGTATGTTTAAAAAGGTTCTATAATTTATAGATGCCTCAAAGTGGTCTAACTTAAAGTGGATGATTTTGCAGCCGTTGATACAGGGCATCCACCGTCAGGCCTACGGTCGATCGTGGATCAACCGTGCTTTATTTTTGCCAATTTTATTATTGTGAATTAGACTTTTGCTAGAGATAGTGTAGGCTTATGAACTCATTTCGTCTTGCATATGATTAAGCAATTATCTCTTTTATGTCATCATCAAAACAAAGTGATTAACATTTGAATATTATCATTGGATCATTAACCAACATTCTCCCCCTTTTTGATGATGACAAACATATGGGCAAGTGCTTAGTTATGTAAGCCGACATAAGTGTTAACGTCACTTACCATAAACTTTCTCCCCCTTTTGTTGAAGCAAAAAGGTTAGCTCCCCCTGGAACTAAGCGTGCCCTAGAGTAATGCTCCCCTTGAATCTTACATAGTGGTAGATGATATAGCTCCCCATTGAAATGTGCAATATAAGACTCATAGAAAAGACGATTAGTCCACACATAAGTCATAATATCAAGTAAAGAGTGATATGAACTCAACGAGCTGGATAAACCTTCAATCAAGGGTTAGTGCACACACATAATAATATATATCAAACATAAGAATCATTGTGTGTCATAGATAACAAAGATAGTGGAGTGAGCACTTTGACCAATATATGTGATTGTTAGAGAGCATGTAAAATCAAAAGTGCGTATGAACCATCACATATAAGAGTTAATGAATAGTATAGCATGAATGTGTGATATAACATGTAGTGAGCATAAGTCTTAGTATATCATGCAACATTATCATTAAGTACCAACATTACTCCACTAGTACTACCAATTTCATGCATGTATAGAAGCAAGTAGGTTTAAGCAAGCATGTAAAACAATATAGCATAACATGGTATACATTTTGCACATAGCACAATGTGGAAACATAAGTGAGAGTAGCATGCAAAAGCTAATATATATGAGATCAATTGTCAAGCAAACAATCATGCATAACAATCATATTTATAACCTTAGATGCTAGAGCATGAGAGTAAGTTCAAACAAGCATGTTATGATGTTAAACCACAAGCATAACATAGCATGACAAATAAGTAAGAGCATCACACGTAATCATATCATGCAACACTATAGATACTAACATAGTAGTTTCAACAAGCATGTAAGGACACAGGCATGGCATACATATGACACATATCATAAGCATAGCATGTCAAGCATAGTGATCAATAAGGCAGATATGATAAGTTGAAACGTTATCCACATGATAAGTTATCATTGAAAAATCATACACTAAGTTTCATGTTATTCAATTAAGAGCATATCTCTTTGTATACTTAGTGATGAACATATGTATAACCTAAACATATAGAGCATGGTAATATTTTACTTGTAATGATCAAAGCTAAATTGGTATTCAAATAATCACTTATTACGTTGACTAGTCCAAATTTAGCAAGAGGATGCACACATATATGAGTTTCGGAAGAAGTGGTACCTTAATCGAGGAAAGTTTGTTTCATCCATAAGCCTTGAGCACATGATATTTCAATTGCTATATACTTGACTTTGGTAGTAGAGAGAGAGCTACAGGTGTTTGTTCCTTTGAGAGCCAAGAGGTTATGCATAAACCAACTATTGCACATACACCACTCTTCTAAATAGTAGCTAACCATCATTATCCGAATCTCTGAGGCACATGATATTCATGATACATAGAACCCTTTAGATTTCTTTAAAGATCCTTTTAGTGGCTCGAAAGTGTGACATATTTGGACTTTCCTTTGCTTTGGTGATGAGCATAATAGTGCGTTTGAAGTCTCACAAGCATTGTTAGAAATATATGCATACAAATAACTCATGAATAATTATAGTAAGCATATATCACATCAAAACAAGTAATCATGCATAATAAGCTCAATTAGAATTCACACTACAAGTAACAATCATGCATAGAAAGCAAGTAATCATGATAATCAAATAGAGGCAAGTTCCATAGCATGAATTTTGATGAGCATATTCATAACCTAAATAACTAGACCGGGAAGGCATTTAACTCGCAATTCATATCAAAATACGATATACGTTAAATCACTACTTATTTAGTTATCTTTTCAAATATAGCCCTAGAGTGCACCTAAAAAATATAACATAATAAGCAATCACATAGTTCATGGCAAACAAGCTAATATCCAATTACTTATCATGCAATCAACAATTATGATCTAAGATAATTATCATCATGTCAACATATGTTATTAACTTGACTATGAATAATGTTAACCATTTGAAATATTCTATGAGCACAAAAATATCCAAGCATAATTTTTCAACATGTTAATAAATCATAAGCATGTAAGCACATAAGCATGATGAAAAATATATAGCATGTTGGATGTAGCAAATATTAAGCACGATGCCCTCACAAATAAAATTCAATTAGCATGTTAATGATCCTTAAGTGTGTAGGGTAACATCTTTCAAGGTGATTTCAAGTAACATAGGTTCAAAAGAGATAACTCAAGTTGTCAAGCATGAAGATCATGTGAGCATGCGAGTATGACAAATAGATTTTCACATATAAGAACATATAAGCATACAAATATGGCAGGTAGATTTTGAACACACACTTATACAAGTAATGAACATATATATGGCACATGTAGGAGATAAAGAGAAATATTATGCAGTTTACACCTATTTTACAATGAGCGGAAGCCTAGACTTAAGCCTAGAGTGTAAAGCATACAATAAAGTATTCAAGTTTCTCTATCAAGTATATTTCAAACTTATCATCCGTGAGTTCAAAGAACTTTTCACAAGGAATATGGTTAATTGGATCAATAACCAAGTCATGAACTTCTATTAACATTTTATTCTTACGCTTCTTAGCAAATAATGTATTGCAACTTTTACCATTTCACACACATGATCAAGCAAGTATGTCCTAAGTTTATCAAGACTTTCAAGATGCAAAGATATAGCATTTGCATGTATGTTCGGTTATTCCTTAAGGCTACTCGGACGTCTATTTAGACCTTGTTAGGTTTTTCTTTCTAAAGAGTATCCTAGAGACGTACCTACCTTTAGAGTCACACATACACCTTTGAGTGATAATCTAGCATTGATTTCCATAAGTGTGTCTAATGCCTTAACACTTATCTAAACGTACTTGTTTGTTCTAGGTGTTAGTTTGACGCAAACCTAATTCTAGTTTAGAAATTAAGAGCATGAATTATTCTTAAAGCCTTTTAACCTTAAAGATTTAGAATCATCCGTCCAAATATGTCTAGGTGTGCTTTAAACATTTTAATAACTCCACAAACGCTTATGCATTTAACTAACAATTTTTATTAATGACTACTACTCTATCAATTTAGACAAGAATAATGTCATTTTATTTTTGTAATTTAGGTATGGGCCTAGAATGAGTTCTATCATCACGAATATATTTCCTTAAGCATAGATGATGGAAATCATATACAACCCCTTTAGTAAGACTACAAAGTTGATCTTTGGAAATTTATACTATACCTAGAAAACGAAGAACTTAGACTACACACTTCAAATCTAGTTTGACTCCTATTGATTTCTCCTAAGATTTGTTTAACATGATTCTCTTTGCTATAATTGTTTATCAAATATTTACTTTGTTGAAGCAAACTAATGAGAATGAACTTTTTGACGCTTTAGCTCACTTAGTGATCATCATATATTACTTTTAGGTAGATCTCTAATGATTAGTTTCATGGTCGTGTGATCTAATCTTATATGTCATCAATAAAAAAAACTTGTATTGATGCAACACACATATTGACATGTTCTTATCTTTTCACCAATTTCACTTGCAAGCATATAAGACATTCTACCTAATTGTATACATAACATGTTTCTACTTTGAAATAAGTTGTGACCTAACTAGCATGTTAAGATATATGCACATAGCAAGCTAAAACTCAAATAGCACATTTACTTGCAAGAGATGTTACCTCTACCGATAATGGTACTTCAAATATGTCCATCACGTCATCATGTTCTTTGTGCTCGGGGTAACATATTTATCATGGACATGTGTTTTGAGTACTTGTGATTACATCATCTTCCACCACACTTGTTAACAAACCTACAACTTGTTAGAAAAACAAAGGTGGTACCCAATGTTTGTTGGGTCCGCGGTTGTTAGCATTAAATACTCTCGCCCTAACCCATTTTAGTACCTTTCTCAAACACTAGAGTTTATCCTTTAGACATGCTTGTATTATAAGATTTGATAAACCAAGTTCATGTCTTGAGTGAGAATAATTTATCGTGTACACTTATAGTTGTTTGGGAATCACTATCATTTATATAAACAAGTGTCATTTGATGGAAATAAATAGCTTTATATTTAACAAGTGTTTAGATCTTTCCAATAAACAATGTAAAACTAATGTTATAACCAATTTACAAAGAATAAACATCTAAAAGTATCAAATCATGGCCGATCTTAAAACTGCAAAAGCACATTTTGATCAGAGCCTATGCGGTCGATCCACGATCGAGAGTATTATGAACATTTTGACTGTAGGCTCGACCGCCGACTAGTTTGGCACTATTTTGAGTTTTATGAAGTGTGTTTTCGAAAAGCATGTGATAGGTTTACTCAAGTTGTCTTTTATAGCCAAGTATTGGTTTATCATTTGAAATCTTTGACTTTAAAAATCACTTCTACTATATCACCACTTTTTATCATTTTCGAAGAAAGGTAATTCTTTTTCTTTTTCAAAATAGTCACAAGCTAGTGATATTCAAGCTATAATTACCCCTAAATAACTTTTTATTCGAGAACACTTATTTAGATGGTTAGAGTCTAATATTAGATATTATATCTATCGCTTAAGGCTCTAAGTTGTGTGACAATCTAAGTATTCTAGCATGTAAGATCAACTAATCAAGCACACATCAAGCAATAACTCATGCAAGGGTTCAAGGCACAAGTAATTTCAATTATCCTATACGTTGCATTGACTTAAGTTTCATGGAAAGTTTCAAGGTGCTTCTATTGTGTACTTATAGTTGTGATTTTGTCTCAACTCCACAATTTTCTTTACATACTTAAATGGAATCGGGTGTGATTTTACAAAAAATTGAACAGAACAGGATCCCATAGTGGGATGGTTGAGATCCCGTAGTGGGATTAAATTCTTTTTTTTTTATTATTTCATTGTTCAAGTTTTTTTTTTCAATCATGGTTTTGTTAATTATCACAACATTTAAGGACACAGATATTAAATAAACTAAAAACAAGTAAGCTTACCACACTATGTGAATGGTGGTATTTTCCCTCAATGTAATTGGATGTAGGTTTGAGCATTCGGGTTCGATCATTGATTTCACATACCACAAGTGTCTTGAAGTTGCTTCTCATATGTAAATTTTCATCGTGATTCAAGACTAACTCATCCAAGATCTCTTTTGTATTCTTCAAACAAGTAGAGTTTAGTTCCAATATCTTTGACTCGGTTTTTTGCACAAAATGATTTTTTTTACTCAAGCAAAAACGTTTTTAGAGCAAAGATTCGAGCAACCGCTCTGATACCAATTGTAGGAACTAGAGGGGGGGGTGAATAGTTACAAAAATCGATTTGTTAAAACTTTTCCAGTTTAGAATATCCTACGGTCGACCGTAGATGCGACCGTGGATGTTGTGTTCAACAATGATATTGTTTTCAAGTCCAAGGAACTAGTTTTAACAAAATTGTATGCTTGTGTTTGTTAGACTATATATGAAATAAAGTAAAATGCACAAACACAAGAATTTATAGTGGTTTGGGTGGATGTTAACTAATCCGCCTTAATCCACTCCCCAATTCTACGTATTAAGAGTTTTCTTCACTATGATACCTCAAACTCGGTGGAGTGTCCGGATACAACACTAGCTCCTCGATAAGCCGCTACTTATGAACCCTTACGTCCCTTTGAAGGATTCACAATCACCAAAAGCTCTTACCACAAGATCCTAATGCTCTAACCTAGTGAAATCACAACTACCTTCTAGATCCCTTTAAGAAGATAACTCACAAGTAAACTTATAGCTAAGCTTACAATCACTCATAGTTCTTCAATAGGTCACACCAACCTTACTTAGATCAAACTTGTCTTTACATTAGACAAGTATTAATTCCCAATTAAATTAATCAACTTCCTAGATCCTTTTAAGGAAGTTGAATCATTAAGTAAGATAGATGTTTCCTATCGCAAGAACCATTTAACTTCCTTAATCCTCCAAGGAAGTATCTCACTATGTAAACTTAAAGATAGAAATGTTAAGCATAAAGTTTACATTACAATTCTACTTAGTGTAAGTAGAATCTCTCTTTCTCTCTTATAATCTCTCCATAAATTTTTGCTTGAGGCTTGGGAGATTAGTTGATATGACTTTGAAAGAATGTTGGAAAGAGGTGTCTTAAAGTGTCTTCAAGCCTTGTTTAAATAGGCAAATAGAAATGCAAAGTAGTGGGCACACATATCCATTGATGAGTTTTCTTCTTCATCTCTTTTGTCTTGTTTCTTCATAATGTTACTTATACAAAGATTCTCTTTGACTTGGAAGTACTCATTGATTATAACCCTTCAATACATGTGTCAACATTTTATTTTGGAAGCATGCATATGATACTTGCCAAATAGAAATCTTCCAAAATACTTCTTATAAGCATGTATGTGATATTCAAGTAAGTACTTGACAAGTAGCAACCTTCCAAATTCTCTTTGTAAGACTTATATGCATGTGTCAACATCTAATCTTGTGACAAACTATAATACTCCAAACTTCATATCCCAAGACTTTAATAAATTGTTAATACATGGATGGAAGTATCAAGCTCCATTGGTTTCTTGCAAAAGAGGAAAGCATATTCTCTTGAGACTTTTGTCATTGATTCTAAAAGAGGTAAATGCTGAATTTTGCTCCATGACAATTAGAAACCATCCAAACTTCATAACCCATGACTTTAACCATTTGTCTTTTCTTTGATGGAAGTATCTAGCTCTTTAGAACCTTATTACATCTTAATTGAACTATTTTGGATCTAGTTGGAACTTAATGATCCTTGTTACAACCTTGACTAGCTTGAACTAATTACATTTACATACATACAATTCTACTTAAAACTAATTGGAGAGCACCTCTTTAATTGGGACTTTAATGACCATTATTAGTATGTTTAAATGACATTATTTAATAGGATAAAAGGTATAACACTTGTGTGTTTAATCTTGGTTCAAGTTAAATTGTCATTAAGGTGTAATTATGTGTGATTAATCAAGATTAAAATCTTTTGGTTCAAAACTCTTTTGAGATTAAAAAGAGCAACTATTATAAGTATGTTTAAAAAGGTTTTGTAATTTATAGATGCCTCAAAGTGGTCTAACTTAAAGTGGATGATTTTGGTAACAGAGAAAACTGCGGTCGAACGTGTACTTGACCGCACATCATAAATTTGAAAAGGATTGCAGCCGTTGGTACAGGGCATCTACGGTCAGGCCTACAGTCAACCGTGGATCAGCCGTGTTTTATTTTTGCCAATTTTATTATTGTGAATTGGTCTTTTGTTAGAGATTGTGTAGGCTTATGAACTCATGTCGTCTTGCATATGATTAAGCACTTATCTCTTTTATGTCATCATCAAAACAAAGTGATTAACATTTGAATATTATCATTGGATCATTAACCAACAATAAGTAATAGGCAAAAGGTACAAACATTTTTTACTTAAAGTTGTTTATTAATTGTTATTTGTTAATGTCTAATTTAAGATAAATCACTTGTGACAGGGACTAATAGCATCTGTTTCAAGAGTTTTTCCTGTGGCTAAGCATCGTTTTTGTTTAAGACACATCTATGAGAATATGAAAAAGTCTTGGCATGGGGCTGTGATATTTCTCATCCACGCTATGTTTCTCACGCAATATCTACCCCGTTTTACTCGGTTTTCATGACCTTTATGCTCAAGAAGTTAAGATCTTGGGATTAGTCGCGTTCTGAGTGCTACAGCAATTCTAAGTGTGGCTTTGGTGTAAAATTGACCAAAGTGTGCAAAATATATCAAGAAAACTGCAAAGTGCTGAAACTGGCAACAAGAACGACGTTCCTGTATCTCAGAACGTCGTTCCAAACATAAGAACGTCGTTCCAAATCTAAGAAGTACGTTCTACCTGGGAAAATACAAAGGAAATGGAAGCAGAAAAAGATGGCATTTAGAGATCAATTCAAGAATGACGTTTGTATCTAAAAGAACGACGTTCCATTTTTACAGGCTCAGGAACGACATTTCTAAAAGAGAAATGATTTTCCACTCTTAATTTTGGACAGTTTTTGGAGAAATATAAATAGAATGAGATGAAGGGTTTTTCATATACATTATCAATAGAGCAGTAGTTAGATCGTGGTAGCTGAGTAAATTAGGGTTTGATACCTAGAATATTAAGGTTTCCATCAAGTTTTCATCAATTCTTACATTCTACATCAAGAATTTGACGATTGAAGCAAGATCTAGGGCTTGTTCTTCATCATCTTCATCTAGCTTAATTTTAATTTTCATAAGTTTGGTACAATCTACTCTTAACTATTGCTTAATGATGTTTGAATCTTCTATTATTACTTGTATTGTTCTTGTTCTAGCCATGATTGGCTAGATTTTGTGATGTACACTTGTTTATGAAGCTTGATAGCTAAGGATTGTTCATATCTATGTTATTGATTGTGTTTGGATGAATCTATGAGTTGATGAATGTGATTTGTTATTAGAATTAGCCAAAACATCCTTTGCTATGTTTGTTTTGGGCTATACTTTAATTATATGAGTTGTGTAGCTATCTTAGAGATTTGATTAGTGCAGCAACTTGTACTTCAACACTTAGGTGATATAGACAATCAAATTAGGGCTTTCAAGGGATTGGGGTCTTGGTTTGGATTGGTTTTCAATTGGTCCTTAGTCAAAATAGTGAAGTTTGGTTTTCTTAAGGGATCTCAATTACCAAAAGGTTTTAGGAGACTTCAACCTAGGCTAAGCTAGTACTAATGATAATTGCATGATTCAACTAGATCAATTGATATAAGCTTATGGGAATTTGAAGGTGTTGATTTGATCATAAGAACATCTAGTAGGGATACTATCATAAATTTGAATACAGTTAGATCTTAAGTGAACAAAAGAACAATCTGAATGCTTCAAGTGGATTAAGCAAGTGTGCATGCTTTTAATATTGATATTTACTTAATCATTTCTAGTTCTTAGTTTAATTTGCAATAGTTTTCATAATATATATCTCAAATTTCAACCCCCCCCCCCAATCAAACAAACCTTAGGATGATTATGAGTTTTCATTGATTTAACTAGCAATTATCGCTCTCTTGGGACGAATCTTAAACAGAAAACTTACTAATTGCAACTACCGAGTCATTGTTTCTCATGAGTTTGTTTCATAGTCGAGTCCAAGTTTAATTTAATTATAAATTTAAAAGACAGCAAGTAAGCGTGTTTGCAATGAACTCATCAAACTTTTTTGCGCCACTGTCGGGGAGCAGTTATCTAGTTGTATCTTTGAGTTTATACTTTTAATTTTTCGATCCTTTTGTAAGGATTTATCCTTACAAAAGTTACTTTTCTTGTTTTTATTATATATATGTGTTTGGAAGACCGTTGTTGTTTGTGTTGTGATCAAAAATTAGGTACAACGGTGTATGAAAAGGAGATCCCAAAAGGATCAAGAGTTTGAACATTAGTTTTGCGATCCAGAAAGGCACGTTCACGGGGGTTATAAGTGTAGAGAAGAAAGGGTATTAAAGAAGAATTTTGAGGTTTTACCATTTTGTATCGAAGAGATGGATGGCAACGGTCAACCACTTCACAATGAGGAAAATCCATTCGTAGGGGTTGATCCCAATAATCCACCAATCATTAATCAAGAACAAGTTGATCCAAATGATACGCTAATGTGGAACGCTAGGTTTGTTGCACCTACGGTGGTGCCTCCGGCTATTACTAAACCGCCCATCGGGGCCGATAATTGGAAAGTCGAGGGTAATTTTTTCACAATGATCAAGGATGTGCAATTTCATGGGTTAATGGAAGAGAATCCTTTCGAAAACCTTCAATAACTCAATGACATTTGTGATCTTTACAAGCATAAAGATGTTACTGAAGATGCTTATAAGTTTTAGGCATTCCCCTTTTCTCTTCAAGGTGATGCAAAAGCTTGGTTAAGGAATCTACATTCCGACTCGATTAGAACTTTTCAAGATTTAAGTGACACTTTTATCAATCACTTCTTTCCACAATCAAAGACGGAGAAACTTAGGATGGAGATCAATGCATTCGCTCAACAGAGTGATGAATCTCTATATGATGCATGGATTCGTTTTAAGAAAGTGTTAAGAGCGTGTCCACCACAAGGGTTAACCAAGAAAGAGTACATCAACATGTTCTACCGGGGTACTAATCTTTTAATAAGACAAATTCTTGATTCCTCCGCGGGAGGTATGTTCATGTATAAGTCACCGAATGCGGCTCAAACCTTGTTGGAAGATATCTCAATTCATACTTATGAGTGGAACCCTTCAGCTAAAGATATGCCAAGGAAAAGTGTAGCTCAAGTGGAGAGTGACAACGGTCAAGTTACTCTTGCTAGCTTGAACAATCAATTTCAATCATATGGGAAGGAGTTAGAGAAGTTACAACAATCTATTGTCGCGATGCAAGTAGGGTGTGAAAGATGCGATGGACCTCACCTCATAAAGAATTGTCCTCAAATCTATCAATGCAATCATATCGATTTGGATGATATTCCCATTAATTCAGATGCTCATGTCAACTTTGTGAGTAACCAAAACTACCAACGATGTGGTTCATCAAGCCAAGGCAACAACTCTTATCAAGGAAACCAAGGCTATTTCAACTCAAATCAAAGACAAGTCTCCTTCAACACCCAAAACAACCTGTAAGTAACTAGAGGGGGGTGAATAGTTACTTAGTGGTTTGTTAAAACTTTTTCGAAACCTTTAATGATCAAAACATAAGTTTTAAGTGTGGAAGCATTTGTGTTTGTTAATGCAAGTATGTAAAGAATGTAAGTGCACAAACACAAGGATTTATAGTGGTTCAGGTGGATGTTAACTAATCCATCTTAATCCACTCTCCAATTCTACGAATTGAGACTTTTCTTCACTATGATACCCCAAACCCGGTGGAGTGTCCGAATACAACACTAGCTCCTCAATAAGCCGCTTCTTATGTGAAGGTATTTTGTATGCCCGAGAGACATATCAAATTAATGTGGCTAATGTGTTATGATCCAAGTCGGGTCATACCAAATAACAAGCTTACCGACACCTCACATGTATTTAACCTTAACGATTGGTTCGTTAAATAAATACGCGACACTAGAACTTTAGAAAATCGGTTTTCTAAATTATTATCACTTGAGATAAATTATTTGGATAATTTAAATGATAAGGATTTAATTATTTATAAGTTTAAATAATTATATTATGTTATATTTTATAAGTGGTTTATAAAATATGTAAGTAACAAAAGTATATCCATGGATTTTATTACAAGTTTTATAAAAACTAATCTTGTTATAAAATATGGGAAGGGTGGCAGTTTTGGAGACCCAACGAAGACCACACATGTCCACTTTTGTTACTTCCAACATACATATTCCTTAAGGGCATGCTAGTATATCTTTAATCAAGGTTTTGACTCATGCATTCAAGTGACTAACTTTGAAAACTCTCCTTCCCTCCTCCAAAAACCTGCTAGCCGAAACTTACAAGGGAGAAAGAGAGAGTTTTAAGCTTGATAATCTAGTTCACTTAGTGAAAAATCCTAACCAAATTAAAGGTGGTGTTGGTGCACAAAAGGCTTGTGGGTATTACACACTTGAGGCTTCAAGTTAGAGGCTTTCATTCATCATCTTCTTCATCATCTTACCACTTTGAAAACAGCCCTCAAACTCACTTGAGGAGGTATTAATCTTATCTTCTCTACTTGTTTTATATGTAAGCATAAAATTCATGACTTGATATTAATATGGAATTTAACAATATGGCTTAACAAATATACTTGTTCTATTAATGCTTTCGCTTGCTTTAACTATCTTAAAATTGGTTTTATGATTGTGTAAACTACATGAACATGTCACTTGTTAAATGTTAAATTTCCATCAATGGTATCTAGAGCCGAGGTCTACGGATTATGCTTCTTATATTATCTTTAAACCCACTATATTTGCATTCCAAGTACATGCATGAAAATGGAATACAAAAATTGTCGGGTTTGGGTGGGTATGTAATTTTGGCCGAATTTTAGGAGTCCCAAAAGTGGGTTTTGGGCTCTTCTATTTGGTTCATATTTGGTTGTATGATGATGTTCACAATCTAAGCCTTGGCCTTGTGTTTGGTTGTATGTTTGATGATTATTTATCATTCATTTAGTTTGTAATAATATTTATTCAATTGGTTTGTAATAATATTATTTCGGTTATGTAATTTAATTTTATATTTGGTATGTAAAATAGATTAGGTTGTAATTACATTTTTTAGACAAAATGTATTAGGATATATTTTGTAAAATGATGAAGATAAAGAAGACTTGAAGAACACAAGAAGAAGCATTTGGATGCAAGATTAAGTGGGAGATTTAAAATCTCCTACTTTGTGTTATAACCCCTTTACCCGGTGACATTTGTTTTCGGCTAAACAAATGTCCACCAAATTGGCTTGATTGTGAACATATTAGTTTTGCATGCATGGTTGTTTATTGTGTTTGTATGTTTGGTTGCTACAAGTAAATCACAAGTTAACAACAAGCAAAATGACAATTTAATTGGTTAAATTTAACATTATTAATGACATGCAAAACGAAAATTTAATTGGTTAAATTAAAAATGGCTAAAAGGACATTAATAAACGGTTATTAATAACATGATAAGGATCATATATATAAAATGGTTTATATCAAGTAATTAGCTTATTTACAAGACATGAAAATGGTTTTTCATAAGTACCATACACTAAATGCATGCTGGTGTATGGCATAGAAGTTTTCTCAAACTAGAATTAATGAAAACTCAAAATCCCTTATTAACAAGGTAAACAAGTTAAACGCCATCCTTTTGTGTGACACTTAGGCATATTAGGGAACTCATGATGGGATAAAGGTCACCTAACCGTTGTGAGCAAACTAATATAATTAAGGTGAATTTCGCATGCTTGTGGGATAAAGGTCACCTAACCACTTGTATGTTAAATTTACACGTTTACACAAGTAGGATGACTTTATTTGGGAATCATGAACTTAGGGTCACCGAAGCATGAGGAACAAATAGGCGTTGATGGGATAAATATGCAACGCAAAAGGATTGCATGATCCCATAACTTAGAAGTTGCAAAAGGATTGCAATTGTCATATAATGACTTCCTAGCTAAATCAAATGACGGGATAAAGGTCATCTAACCGAAAATTGGTTTACCGTTGGATTCTAAAATTTAATAAATATCAATTGGATTTAAAGGGTATTGATTATTAAATTAAAATTGATACTTAAACAACTTTGTTAAATTTTGTAGATGGCCACCAATAACAACGACATTCCAAACGCACCAATCAACTTTAACAACCTATCGTTGAGGTCAATCCTCGAAAAGGAAAAACTCAACCATACGAACTTCATGGATTGGTTTCGCAATCTAAGAATTGTCCTCAAACTAGAGGATAAGGCGTGTTTGTTGGAAGGCCCCATTCCCGATCAACCGGACGAGGATGATACGGAAGGCATGGCTTATTAGGAGAAATATTGCACCGATTCGTTGCAAGTTTCTTGCCTCATGCTTGGGACTATGATACCCGAACTCCAAAAGGATTTTGAGCATCATAGTGCATATGACATGATCACACAGTTGAAGGAGATGTTCCTTCAACAAGCTCGTGTCGAGCGCTTCGAAACAGTTAGAGCGCTTCATGCATGTCGGATGGACGACTCCCAATCCGTTTCATCTTATGTCCTTAAGATGAAAAGCCTAATTGATCGAGCGAACCGTCTAAACTGCAACGTGTCTAATGAATTAGCCACGGACCTTATCCTTAATTCCTTGTTAAAGAGGTTTGACACATTTGTAATGAATTACAACATGAATGGATGGGATAAGAGCATTGGCGAATTACATACCATACTTAAGACGGCCGAAGCTAGCATGGGTAAAAGGGCTTCACCCGTGTTTATGATCAATGAAGGCGGGTCCAAAAACAATAACACTTCTAAGCCGAAGACGGCTAAGAGGAAAGGACCCGCCAGGGAAAGGGGAATATGGTTACCCCAACCAACAAGAACAAAAAGCAAAAGGTTGCCGGTAAAGCTAACCCCAAGGAAGATTCGTGCTTTGGTTGCGGTGAAATGGGTCACTGGAAATGCAACTGCCCGATCTACCTGAAGGAGTTGAAAGAAAAGAGGGATGCAGGGCAAATCTTAGGTAATGTATATATGGTATACATTGAGCTTAGTATTACTTCTTCTAATACATGGGTATTAGACACAGGATGTGGAACTCATATTTGCAATTCTTTGCAGGGGTTCAAAAGAAGTAAGTAAGGAGCGGGAACAACAAATCTCTTCATGGAAAATGGTGCAAAGGTGCACGTAGAAGTTTAAGGAGATTTTGTTTTAAAGCTACAAACTGGATTGGAGCTTGTTTTGAAAAATGTTTTGTATGCTCCTGATTTGACTCGAAACATTATTTCTATTTCCCATTTAAGACAATGTGGTTTTGATTTCAATTTTATTGATGATGATATCCATGTTTCTTTAGATAATGTGTTCTATTTCAAGGCTTCGCCTGTGAATGGTATTTATGAGTTGGTTCATGATGACACATCATACAATAGCTCAATGTTCCATGCAAACACCAAGAAACTCAAAAGGGATTTGAGTGATTCCTACTTATGGCATTGTCGCATTGGTCACATAAACAAGAATCGAATGCATACAATTCAAAAGAATGGACTTTTGAAATCAAATGAACTAGACTCGTTTGATGTATGTGAATCTTGTTTACAAGGAAAAATGACTTAAACACCTTTCAAAGGGACCTATGAAAGGGCTAAAGACTTATTGGGATTAATACATTCGGATGTATGTGGACCCTTTAAGCCCATGACTAGGAAAGGTGAAAGATACTTAGTCACTTTCATTGATGACTTTAGTCATTTCGGATATGTCTACTTGTTAAGACATAAGGACGAAATGTTTGAAGCATTCAAGGAATATCAAAACGAAGTACAAAATCAACTCAATAAGACAATCAAGGTACTTCGTACCGATAGAGGAGGTGAATATCTAAGCGATGCTTTCCAAGATCATCTTAAAAGTTGTGGGATTATCTCGCAACTTACTCCTCCTGGAACACCCCAACTTAATGGAGTTTTCGAAAGGAGGAACCGAACCCTAATGGATATGGTTCGATCTATGATGGCTAGAAGCTCGTTACCTCTATCATTTTGGGGTTATTGTCTATGCTCCATGGCTCGTATTTTAAATATGGCCCCAACTAAGAAAGTGGAATGAACACCTCATGAGATGTGGTTTGGAAAACCTCCATCTCTGTCATACTTAAAGGTATGGGGATGTGAAGCTTATCCTAAGCGTTACGTCCCTAATAAGTTGAATGCTCGATCCACGAAGTGTATTTTCATAGGATATCCCAAGGACGATATGAGATACTTTTTCTATGATCCAATCGAGCAAAATGTATTTGTTGCTCGAAAGGCTGAATTCCTTGAAACTAAGTTCCTAATGGAAGGTGATAGTGAAAGGAAGATAGATCTTGAAGAGGTTCAAGATCAAGTAGATGATACACAATTAATTGATACTGGCACTCAACATGAAAATGTTGAGAGTGATCAAATGGATGATCAAAATACACAAAACGTTCACAGATCTGGTAGGATTAGTAATCCTCCTGAGAGATATGGGTTTCTCATGGATGGTTGCTATGTGGTTGATTTGGATGAACCAACAAACTACCAAGATGCTTTATCAAGGATTGATAAGGATAAATGGCAGGAAGCCATGAACGCTGAGATGCAATCCATGTATGACAATCAAGTTTGGGAACTTGTTGAACAACCTACTGGCTCAAGGCTAGTTGATTGTAAATGGCTTTTCAAAATGAAAACCGACATACATGGAAAGTTGGATACATATAAAGCTAGACTTGTAGCAAAAGGTTTCACTCAAACTCAAGGGGTTGACTATGATGAAACTTTTTCGCCTGTGGCAATGCTAAAGTCTATTAGGATATTACTTGCCATTGCTGCTCATTATGATTATGAAATATGGAAAATGGATGTACAGACCACTTTCCTAAATGGACATCTTCAGGAAGATGTCTATATGGTTCAGCCTGAAGGTTTTGTTGATCCGAAATATCCTAAAAAGGTATGCAAGTTAAAGAAGTCAATCTACGGATTGAAACAAGCATCTAGAATGTGGAATCATCGTTTTAATGAGGAGGCCAAGAAATTTGGCTTCATTAAAAATGGTGATGAAGCTTGTGTATACAAGAAAGCTAGTGGGAGCACTATCATGTTCCTTGTAGTATATGTGAATGATATATTGTTATTTGGAAATGATATTCTGGCAATGCAAGGTGTTAAAACTTGGCTAAGTAAATGCCTCTCCATTAAGGATCTTGGAGAAGCACAATACGTTTTGGGGATTGGGATCTACAGGGATAGATCCAAGAAACTGATAGGTTTGAATCAAAGTGCATACATTGAAAAGATCTTGAAAAGGTTTAAGATGGAGAACTCTAAGAAAGGTTTGGTACCTATTCAAAAGGGAACACTTCTCAGTTCATCTCAGTGCCCCACCACGAAAGATGAATAGGAGAGAATGAAGAAAGTCCCATATGCGTCTGCCATTGGGTCAATCATGTATGCAATGATATGCACTAGACTGAATGTGTCATTTGCTTTTAGCCTGACAAGTAGATACCAGAATAACCCAGGAAATAGTCATTGGATTGCTGTCAAAAGTATATTGAAATACCTTAGAAGGACTAAGGATATGTTTATGATATATGGGTCTGGTGAGGAGGAACTCGCTGTAAAAGGTTACGTGGATGCAAGTTTCCAAACTGATCGAGATGATTCTCGATCACAACCCGGTTATGTCTTCACACTAAATGGAGGTGCAGTCTCTTGGAAGAGTTCAAAACAGGATGTTGTTGCTTTATCCACTACAGAGTCGGAGTACATCGCCGCATCATTGGCAGCTCAGGAAGCTGCATGGATGAAGAAATTCATCGATGACTTAGGAGTAGTCCCTTCCATTCAGGACCCTCTTGAGATATTTTGTGACAACGAGGGTGCGATTGCTCAAATCAAGGAACCTCGTGCTCATCAAAAGACCCGTCACATTGAGCAAAGATTCAACTACATAAGAGATGAAGTTGAAAAGGGAAAGATATGTATTCGCAAAGTTCACACAGATCTTAATATAGCGGATCCTCTCACGAAGCTCTTATATGGAGCAAAACATGCATGACATGTTTGTGCTTTAGGACTTCGATATTCTAGTGATTGGTCATGATCTGTTTTAAGTATTGTGACAGAACAAAATTGTTCAAACTCATTAATATAATTATGGTATTAATTTATTTTGAGTTATGTTCCTATTTTGCATATTTTATCCATGAATAAGTAATTATTCTAAATTTTGTAGTCGATCACATTTGTGGGAGCAAGTGTGAGGTTTAGTCTATTATGAACTTGGATTGGTATACATTCGCGGCATGAATGTGGGGCAAGGTTGCAACCAAGGTTCATAGATATTTGTGGGATACAAATGTTGGAAGACCCGCCCTCAAGATTTACTAAATGGAGCCTTTGTGGTTGATCGCATGTAATCTTGAGTAAAGGCGAATATCATTGTATCCTCTGACCTGAGATTCAAATTGGGTTCGGATATTTACCAAGTATTGTGCCTTGATTCTTTCCTTCGCTATTCTGAAATATGGTAGTTCATAAGGAAGAGCTCAGGTATAATACAAAGTATATATCTAGGACGTATGTAGTCAAGATGGAATTTGTCCCTCTTATTCGTTGAGAGTCAGATGTCTAAGGCCTGATAAAGTTAAATCTAAAAGAGAGTGATCATTCTTTTTCTCTTGGATTTAACATGACATCTAGGATGAAAGGATATAATGAAAGATTCACCTATTCATATTTGAGATGGGAACTCAAAAGGGATGATGTTATTGAATGGTACAAAGTCATAACATATTGGGGGTGATGGACGATCGTTAGGTGGTATTCGTCACTTGTATTAATTTCTTATGTTTCTCGTGTAAGTGGGAGATTGAAGGTATTTCGTATGCCCGAGAGACATATCAAATTAATGTGGCTAATGTATTATGATCCAAGTCAGGTCATACCCAATAATAAGCTTACTGACACCTCACATGTATTTAACCTTAACGATTGGCTCGTTAAATAAATACGCGACACTAGAACTTTAGAAAATTGGTTTTCTAAATTATTATCACTTGAGATAAATTATTTGGATAATTTAAATGATAAGGATTTAATTATTTATAAGTTTAAATAATTATATTATGTTATATTTTATAAGTGGTTTATAAAATATGTAAGTAACAAAAGTATATCCATGGATTTTATTACAAGTTTTATAAAAACTAATCTTGTTATAAAATATGGGAAGGGTGGCAGTTTTGGAGACCCAAGGAAGACCACACATGTCCACTTTTGTTACTTCCAACATACATATTCCTTAAGGGCATGCTAGTATATCTTTAATCAAGGTTTTGAATCATGCATTCAAGTGACTAACTTTGAAAAGTCTCCTTCCCTCCTCCAAAAACCTGCTGGCCAAAACTTACAAGGGAGAAAGAGAGAGTTTTAAGCTTGATAATCTAGTTCACTTAGTGAAAAATCCTAACTAAATTAAAGGTGGTGTTGGTGCACAAAAGGCTTGTGGGTATTATACACTTGAGGCTTCAAGTTAGAGGCTTTCATTCATCATCTTCTTCATCATCTTACCACTTTGAAAACAGACCTCAAACTCACTTGAGGAGGTATTAATCTTATCTTCTTTACTTGTTTTATATGTAAGCATACAATTCATGACTTGATATTAATATGGAATTTATCAATATGGCTTAACAAATATACTTGTTCTATTAATGCTTCCGCTTGCTTTAACTATCTTAAAATTGGTTTTATGATTGTGTAAACTAGATGAACATGTCACTTGTTAAATGTTAAATTTCCATCATTATGAACCCTTACGTCCATTTGAAGAATTCACAAACACCAAATGCTCTTACCACAAGATCCTAATGTTCTAGCCTAGTGAAATCACAACTACCTTCTAGTTCCCTTTAAGAAGATAGCTCACAAGTAAACTTATAGCTAAGCTTACAATCACTCATAGTTCTTCAATAGATCACACCAACTTAATTCCCAATGGAATTGATCAACTTTCTAGATCCCTTTAAGGAAGTTGAATCATTACGCAAGATGGTGTTTCCTATCATAAGAATTATCTAACTTCCTTGACCCCCTAAGGAAGTGTCTTACAAAGTAAACTTAAAGATACAAATGATGAGTACAAAGTTTACATTTTAATTCTACTTAGTGTAAGTAGAATCTCTCTTTCTCTCTTATAATCTCTCCATAGATATGTGCTTGAGGCTTGGGAGATCAGTAGATATGACTTTGAAAGAATGTTGGAAAGAGGTGGTCTTCTAGTTTGGCAAAGTGGTGTATTTATATTCCAAGAAAATATTGACAGACAAAACTGCGGTCGAACCACGGTCGACCTTGTAGGCAGCCGTATAACTTCTGTCAGCATTTCAACATATCCGTTGGAGCTCCTTTTTCTTTGAATTTTTGGCTTCTTTACCTAATATAGAGCCTTCAAAATATGCTTAATACACCTAGAAGTTAACTCCATTACCCCTTTGATCTTGGACATATGCATGGAGGTTGACATGTGCTAGCTAAAGAGGAAAGTCCAATGTCCTTGACCATTGTCATTGATTTCCTAATAAGGTAAATACATATTTTTGTCCCTTGACAAACCACTAGCATCCAAACTTCATTACCCACATCTTTAAACCCTTGTATTCATCTTTGATGGAAGTATCTTGCCCATTGGAACCTTGTTACAACTCCATTGAACTAGTTTGAGAACACTTTGACTAGTTGCACTAATCACAAAGATACATCACTACATTCCAAACCTTATACCCATGTCTTCACCAACTTGTCTTTTCTTTGATGGAAGTATCTTGCTCTTTGGAATATTGTTACATCTCAAATGAACTAGTTTGAATCTAGTTGCAATTTAATGATCCTTATTACAACCTTGACTAGCTTGAACTAATTACATTTACATACATACAATGGTACTTAAAACTAATGGGAGAGCACCTCGTTAATTGGGACTTTAATGACTATTAATAGTATGTTTAAATGACATTATGTAATAGTATAAAAAGATATAACACTTGTGTGTTTAATCTTATTTCAAGTTAAATTATCATTAAGGTGTCATTAGGCGTGATTAATCAAGATTAACATCTTTTGGTTCAAAACTCTTTTGAAAACAAAGAAGACAACTATTATAAGTATGTTTAAAAAGGTTTTGTAAATTATAGATACCTCAAAGTGGTCTATCTTAAAGCGGATGAATTTGGTTACAGAGAAAACTGCGGTCGGGATGCGATCGACTGTAAGGTTCGCCGTAGATTGCCAGTGTTATAAAAAGGTGCAATCGTTGGTACAGGGCATCTATGGTTAGACTCATGGTCGACCGCGGTGCAGCCGCATCACAATTTTACCAAGTTAATTATTTATGTATTGGTGTTTTGCTAGAGATAGTGTAGGCTTATGAACTCATGTCGTCTTACATATGATTAAGCACTTATCTCTTTTGTGTCATCATTAAAACAAAGTGATTAACTTTTGAATATTATAATTGGATTCTCAACCAACATTCTCCCCCTTTTTGATGATGACAAACATATAAGTAAGTGTTTACTTATGTAATCCGACATAAGTGTTAACATCACTTACCATACACTTTCTCTCCCTTTTGTCGAAGCAAAAAGGTTAGCTCCCCCTGGAACTAAGCGCGCCCTAGAGTAATGCTCCCCCTTAAATCTTACATAGCAGTAGATGATATAGCTCCCCTTGAAATGTGTAATATAAGATCATAGAAAAGAGGATTAGACCACACATAATTCATAATATCAAGTAGGGAGTGATATGAACTCAACGAGCTGGATAAACCTTCAATCAAGGGTTAGTGCACACACATAATAATATATAGTAAGCATAAGAATCATTGTGTGTCATAGATAACAAAGATAGTGGAGCGAGCACTTTGACCAATATATGTGATCGTTGGAGAGCATGTAAGATCAAAAGTGTGTATAAACCACCACATATCAGAGTTAATGAATAGTATAGCATGAATGAGTGATATAACATGTAGTGAGCAAAAGACTTAGTATATCATGCAACACCATCATAAAGTACCAATATTACTCCACTAGTTCTACCAATTTCAGGCATGTATAAAAGCAAGTAGGTTTAAGCAAGCATGTAGAACCATATAGCATAGCATGGTATACATTTTGTACATAGCACAATGTGAAAACATAAGTGATAGTAGAATGTAAAAGCTAATATACATTAGATCAATTGTCAAGCAAACAATCATGCATAACAATCATATTTATAAGCTTAGATGCTAGAGCATGAAAGTAAGTTCAAACAAGCATGTTAAAACACAGGCATAACATAGCATGTCAATCAAGTAAGAGCATCACACGCAATCATATCATGCAACACAATAGATACTATCATAGTAGTTTCAACAATCATGTAAAGAGACAAGCATGGCATACATATGGCACGTATCATTAGCATAGCATGTTAAGCATATTGCACATAATATAAGCATAGCATGTTGAATACATATTGTAAGAATACAAGTAAGAGTGGCATGTTGAAGCTAATATACGTAATCATGCATAACGATCTAATTTACATATAAGTTTAAAACATGCATGAGCCACCTCTATTCAACATAATGAGAATACTAGTCGAAGCATGTCAAGTGATAGTCACATATATGATAGGTCCAAACATTATCATTGAAAAATCATACACTAAGTTTCAGGTTATTCAACTAAGAGCATATCACTTTGTATACTCAGTGATGAACATATGTATAAGCTAAACATATAGAGCATGTTAATATTTCACTTATCATGTAATGATCAAAGCTAAATTGGTGTTCAAATAATCACTTATAAGGTTGACTAGTCCAATTTTAGCACGAGAATGCACACATATATGAGTTTCGAAAGAGGTGATACCTTAATCGAGGAAAGTTTGTTTCATCCATAAGCCTTGACCACATGATCTTTCAATTGCTATATACTCGACTTTGGTAGTAGAGAGAGAGCTACATGTGTTTGTCCCTTTAAGAGCCAAGAGGTTATACATAAACCAACTAATGCACATACACCACTTTTCTCAACAGTAGCGATCCACCATCATTATCCGAATCTCCATGGCACATGATATTCATGATGCATAGAACCCTTTAGATTTTTCTAAAGATCCTTTTAATTGCTCGAAAGTGTGAAATATTTGGAATTTCCTTTGCTTGGGTGATGAGCATAACAGCGCGTTTGAAGTCTCACAAACATTGTTAGAAATATATGCATACATAGAACTCAAGAATAATTATAGTAAGCATATATCACATCAAAACAAGCAATCATGCATAATAAGCTCAATTAGAACTCACACTACAAGTAACAATCATGAATGGAAAGCAAGTAATCATGATAATCGAATAGAGGCATGTTCCATAGCATGAATTTTGATGAGCATATTCATAACCTAAATAACTAGATCGAAAAGGCATTTAACTCGTAATTCATATTAAAATACGATATACGTTAAATCACTACTTATTTAGTTATCTTTTCAAATATAGCCCCAGAGTGCACTTAAATGATATAAATAACAAGCAATCATAGAGTTCATGGCAGGTAAGCTAATATCAAATTACTTTCCAGGCATTCAACAATTATGATCTAAGATAATTATCATCATGTCAACATATGTTAACTTGACTATGAATAATGCTAACTAGTTAACATTTCCCATTTAATGATTTGGAGTGTTCAATTAGATCACAAGCATAAAAATAACCAAGCATAATTTTTCAACATGTTAATAAATCATAAGCATGTAAGCACATAAGCATGGTGAAAATATATGGCATGTTAGATGTAGCAAATATTAAGCACAATACCTTCACAAATGAAGTTCAATCGGCAAGTTAATGATCCTTACGTGTGTAGTATAGCATTTAACAGGGTAATTTCAATCAATATTGGTTACAAAGAGAGAACTCAAGTTGTCAAGCATGATAATATTATGAGCATACAAGTATGACATGTAGATTTGCACATATAAGCGTACAAACAATGAGAACACATATGGTATATGCGAGAGATAAACAAGGATTATGCAATTTACACCTAGTGTATAATGAGCGGAAGCCTAGATTTAAGCCTAGAGTGTAAAATGTACCATAAAGCATTCAAGTTTCTCTATCAAGTATATTTCAACCTTATTATCCATGAGTTCAAAAAACACTTTTCACAAAAAAATGGTTAATTGAATCAATAACCAAGTCATGAACATCTATTTGCACAATTAAGATTTCATTCTAATACTTTTTAGCAAATAATGTATTGTAAACTTTTTACCATTTCTCATTCATGACCAAGTAAGAATTTCCTAAGTCTATCAATAGTCATTTTCATATGCATTCTTGGCATTCATTCTTATGATACACACATAATCAATTAAAATCCTTGTCAGTTCTTTCATTATGATTGGTTTTAGCAACTTCTCTTTTCTTTTCGATGTGATTGTTAAACTATATAATTGAAATGGTTTAGTTCTAGTTTCTAGTTCAAGGACATTTTTAACTATTAATCACATTGTGTTGGAATTTTCATTTGATTATTTCTTTAGCATGCT
This sequence comes from Rutidosis leptorrhynchoides, assembly GCF_046630445.1. NCBI lineage: Eukaryota > Viridiplantae > Streptophyta > Magnoliopsida > Asterales > Asteraceae > Rutidosis > Rutidosis leptorrhynchoides. Next base: position 386,452,592 of record NC_092336.1, on the reverse strand, counting down.
AGGATGTCTATTTGGACCTTGTAAGGTTTTAATTTCTAAAGAGTATCCTAGAGACGTACATACCTTTAGAGTCACACCTACACCTTTGAGTGATAATCTAGCATTGATTTCCATAGGTGTGTCTAATGCCTTAGCACTTATCTAAAAGATTAGTGAAACTTTTCATTTTACTCGTTTGTTCTAGGTGTTCGTTTGACGCAAACCTAATCATAATTTAGAAATTAAGAGCATGAATTATTCTTAAAGCTTACTGACCTCAAAGATTTAGAATCATCCATCCTAATATGTCTAAGTGTGTTTTAGATATTTTAACAACTCAATAAACGCTTGACTACTACTCTAGCAACTTAGACAAGAATAATATCATTTTCTTTTTGTAATTTAGGTATGAGCCTAGAATGAGTTCTATCATCACGAATATATCTCCTTAAGCATAGATGATGGAAATCATATACAACCCCTTTAGTAAGACTACAAAGTTGAACTTTGGAAATCTATACTATACCTAGAAAACGGAGAACTTAAACTACACACTTAAAATCTAATTTGACTCCTATTGATGTCTCCTAAGATTTGTTTGTTATGATTCTTTTTGTGATCTTGTCATTTATCCTCTCTTAATGCTAGCACCGTTTCTTAATTAATTACATTGTTGAATCTAATAATGAGATTAATCTTGTTAACACTTTTAACTCATTTATGTATTCACTCAGTGACCATCATATTTTACTTTTAGGTGGATTTCTATCAATTAGTTTCATGTTCATGTGATTTAATCTTTTATGCCATCAACTTGAAACATGTATTGACGCACTGCATATATTGACATGTTTTTATCATTTTACTAATTTCATTTGCAAGCATAAAAGACATTCCACCTAATTGTAAGCATAACATGATTTCTACTTTCAAATGAATTTTGACCTAACTTAGCATGTTAATATATTTGCATGTTAAATACTTAGCATGTTAAAACTCATGTAGCATATTTTAAGAGTAATTCATTTGTAAGTAAAGTTACCTCGACCGGTGAATATTCATTAAATATGTCCATCCAATATTACGTCACCGTCATCATGCTCTTTGTGCTTCGTGTGACGAACTTATCAAGGACATGAGATTTTTTCACTTGTGATTATTTCGTCTTCCACCATACTTGTTTGCAAACCTACAACTTGTTGATACAAGGCTTGGTACCCAATGTTTGTTGGGTCCGGGATTGTTAACATTAAACATTCTCGTCCTAATCCATTTTAGTACCTTTCTCAAACAATAGATTTTATCCTTTAGACATGTTTATATTTTAAGATTTGATAAACCAAGTCCATGTCTTGAGAATAATTGATTTTCTACACTTTTAATTGTTTGAAAATAATTTACACTTACGTGTTAAAAAGTTGACATTTAAACAAGTGTCGTTTAATTACAATAACTAGCTTCACATTGGTAAATGTTTAATTATTTCCAATAAACAATGTAAAACGATTGTTTTAACCATTTTTAAAAAGATTTAACGTCTAAAAGTGTCACAACATGGCCGATCTTAAAATTGCGAAAGCAATTTTTGATCAGGGCCTATGCGGTCGATCCACGGTCAACCGTAGACTCTACCGCCATCCGATTTGGCATTATATTGAGTCTTATAAAGTGTGTTTCTTGAAAATCTAGTGGTAGGTCTACTCAATGTGTATTTTTAAAGCCAAGTGTTAAATTTATCATTTGATATCTTTGACTTTTAAAAATACTTCTTTTTCTTGTCCAAAAATAATCACAACTTAGTGACCTTATTTACAAATTATTATTACCACTTAGTAATCTTTTGTTTGATTTTCGAATATACTTAATGAGATGCTTAGAGTCTACTCTTAGATATTATGTCTATCAATTAAGGCTCTAAGATGTGTGACAACTTATGTATTCTAGCATGTAAGATCAATTAATCAAGCACACATTAAACAATAACTCATGTCATTTTTCATGCAAGGATTTTCCTAAGTTTCATGGCAAGTTTCAAAGTGCTTCTATTGTGTACATTATAGTTGTGATTTTGACCCAACCCCACATTTTTCTTTACATCCTTTTATTTTCAAAAATTAACTTTGTTTATTCAAAGAATGTTTCTTTGTTTAAGTTTTTCATTTTAATCAAGGTTTTGTTAATTATCACAACATTTAGAGTACACAAGCTTTATAATATTAAATAAACCTATTAATTTATATATTTTTGCTAGAAGGAAGCAAACTTAACTCACCATGTAAATGGTGGTATTTTTCCTCAATGTAGTGGATGTAAGTTTGAGTATTCGGGTTCGATCCTTGACTTCCACATCCCTTGAGGGTCTTGAAGTTGCTTCTTATATGAAAAATTTCATCGTGATTCAAGACTAACTCTTCCAAACTCTTTTGCGTTCTTCAACCAAGTAGAGCTTAGTTCCAAGATCTTTGACTCGGGTTTTTGCACAAAGTAGTTTTAGTCACAAAAACGTTTTTTTGGAGCAAAGATTCGAGCAACCGCTCTGATACCAATTGTAAGTAACTAGAGGAGGGTGAATAGTTACTTAGTGATTTCTTAAAACTTTTTCGAAATCTTTAATGATCAAAACATAAGTTTTAAGTGTGGAAGCGTTTGTGTTTGTTAATGCAAGTATGTAAAGAATGTAAGTGCACAAACACAAGGATTTATAGTCGTTCAGGTGGATGTTAACTAATCCACCTTAATCCACTCCTCAATTCTACGAATTGAGACTTTTCTTCACTATGATACCTCAAACCCGGTGGAGTGTCCGGATACAACACTAGCTCCTCAATAAGCCGCTACTTATGAACCCTTACGTTCCTTTGAAGAATTCACAAACACCAAATGCTTTTACCACAAGATCCTAATGTTCTAGCCTAGTGAAATAACAACTACATTCTAGATCTCTTTAAGAAGATAGCTCACAAGTAAACTTATAGCTAAGCTTACAATCATTCATAGTTCTTCAATAGATCACACCAACTTAATTCCCAATGGAATTGATCAACTTCCTAGATCCCTTTAAGGAAGTTGAATCATTAAGCAAGATGGTGTTTCCTATTATAAGAACTATCTAACTTCCTTGACCCCCTAAGGAAGTGTCTTACAAAGTAAACTTAAAGATACAAATGATGAGAACAAAGTTTACATTTTAATTCTACTTAGTGTAAGTAGAATCTCTCTTTCTCTCTTATAATCTCTCCATAGATATGTGCTTGAGGCTTGGGATATCAGTAGATATGACTTTGAAAGAATGTTGGAAAGAGGTGGTCTTCTAGTTTGGCAAACTGGTGTATTTATATTCCAAGAAAATATTGACAGACAAAACTGCGATCGAACCACGGTCGACCTTGCAGGCAGCCGTACAACTTCTATCAGCATTTCAACATATCCGTTGGAGCTCCTTTTTCTTTGAATTTTTGGATTCTTTACCTAATATAGAGCCTTCAAAATATGCTTAATACACCTAGAAGTTAACTCCATTACCCCTTTGATCTTGGACATATGCATGGAGGTTGACATGTGCTAGCTAAAGAGGAAAGTCCAATGTCCTTGACCATTGTCATTGATTTCCTAATAAGGTAAATGAAGGTTTTTGTCCCTTGACAAACCACTAGCATCCAAACTTCATTACCCACATCTTTAAACCCTTGTCTTCATCTTTGATGGAAGTATCTTGCCAATTGAAACATTGTTACAACTCCATTGAACTAGTTTGAGAACATTTTGACTAGTTTTACTAATCACAAAGATACATCACTGCATTCCAAACCTCATACCCATGTCTTCACTAACTTGTCTTTTCTTTGATGGAAGTATCTTGCTCTTTGGAATATTGTTACATCTCAAATGAACTAGTTTGAATCTAGTTGGAATTTAATGATCCTTGTTACAACCTTGACTAGCTTGAACTAATTACATTTACATACATACAATGGTACTTAAAACTAATAGGAGAGCACCTCTTTAATTGAGACTTTAATGACCATTATTAGTATGTTTAAATGACATTATGTAATAGTATAAAAAGATATAACACCTGTGTGTTTAATCTTATTTCAAGTTAAATTGTTATTAAGGTATCATTAGGCGTGATTAATCAAGATTAACATCTTTTGGTTCAAAACTCTTTTGAAAACAAAGAAGACAACTATTATAAGTATGTTTAAAAAGGTTTTGTAAATTATAGATGCCTCAAAGTGGTCTATCTTAAAGTGGATGAATTTGGTTACAAAGAAAGCTGCGGTCGGGATGTGGTCAACCGTAAGGTTAGCCGTAGATTGTCAGTTTTAGAAAAAGGTGCAATAGTGGGTACAGGGCATCCACGGTCAGACACACAGTCGATCGAGGTGCAGCCGCATAGCAATTTTACCAAGTTAATTATTTATGTATTGGTCTTTTGCTAGAGATAGTGTAGGCTTATGAACTCATGTCGTCTTACATATGATTAAGCACTTATCTCTTTTGTGTCATCATCAAAACAAAGTGATTAACTTTTGAATATTGTAATTGGATTCTCAACCAACACAACCCAACACCCGGATTTACAAACCAAAACCGAAACCAAGGTTACAACATGAACTATAATCACAACCGGAGCAACAATTACCAATCACAAAGTCAACACCCTTACAACAACCAATCCTATAACAACCAACCTTATAACAATCAAAACAACCAATGCTACCAACAAAACCAAGGTTGTGCCCAAAAATAAAATAACCAAGGTTATAATCAAAATCCACCTCAACAAAAGAATCAACCATATAAACCTTCAAAGAGTTTAGAAGAAATGATGTAAAACTACATCAAGACGGAGGAGACAACCGAAGCATTTCTAACTAAGGAGAATGAATTCTTAAAGCAACAATTAAGGCATCAACAAGCCTCATTCCAAAACCTTGAGAGTACCATTAGGAGATTATCAAATCAAGTCACCGAGAGAAACAACCAACATCAACACCAAAACTATAACAATACAAGAGTCATTCCCATTGAGGGCAACAATCCCAATAAAAACAACAACCAAACAAGTTCATAAAATTCCACACCTAATCCAAATTATGCTCAAGTGAATTCAATCATTTCAATAAAGGAAGAAGAGCAACACGAATGTCCTAATTTTTTTAATTCAATGTTGAAGACGAGGAGTTTGATATGAATGCAGCATTAGAAATCAACACAATGGAGCTAGGAGTATTTAATTTCTTGGATGATTTGGAAGTAGTGGAGTACATTCCTAATAATGTAAAGAGTGTGATGTCCATGGAGGCTATCGAGTCAACATACAAGCAATTAGGAAGTGATTTCGAGAAAATTGAATTAAACAAGGTAGAAAAAGGTGCAAAGGTAGGGAATGTATTGAATGAAAAGGAGCAAAGGAATGAGTTCGAGGTTCTTGCAACCAAGGAAAAGTATGAGACACCGGTGCCATATCCTCAAGCATTGCTTCCTACACATCTAAAGGATGTGGATTATAGTTCCATCAAAACCGAAAATGAGAATATCAATGTTAAACTCCCCTTGGTGGAGGTGCTCGAGAATATGCCCAACTATGGGAAATTTTTTAAGTCACTTATGGCCAAGAAGGGGGAATGTGAGTAAGCATCCACAACTTTCCTAAAGAGGGAGTGTGATGGGATTTTAAAGAAATGTAATCTACCACCTAAAATGGGCGATCCCGGGCCTTTCCTCATTCCATGAAGTGTGAATAGGTCGAAGATGTTTAGATCATTGGCCAACTCGAGGGGCTAGTATTAACTTCATACCCTACTCTATCTATCAAAGGTTAGGCCTTGGTGACCTTTCGCCCACCAAAATAGGAGTAAAATTAATTGACTAATTCATTAACCCTAGCGTGGGGATCGTCGAAGACATAATTGTGAAAGTAGGTGAAATGGAGTTCTCGGTCGACTTTGTCATTGTTGATATAAAGAAAGACCCTGTTATGCCCCTTGTTTTGGGAAGACCATTTTTGGCAACCGCGGGTTCTTTCTTTGACTTTAGAACCAGCAAGTTGACCCTTAGAGACAAAAGCAAGTGCATGAGCTTTCGTAGTAAATACACAAAATTGCCATTAATGCCCATAACCACATCACGAGTTGTTGCTAGTGTGCCATACACTACAAGCACAACACAAGTTAGTTCACCAACTAAGTATGGTGGAGAATTGACCAAAGAAACTCTAAATAAACCAAAAGATTAGATTGATATCATTGACAAGTCCATGAGGAAGTTATATGGGCGGGTACATTGTGCATCATCCAAAAAGGATGAAAACTTGAGAAAACGCCTAGTGTCAAACTTGTCAAAACGTGAAAAGTGCAAACTTAAGGAATTGATTAATGAAGCTAAGGTGATGGATAATGGGTTGTTATTAATGATAAATTATAGTTGTCAAGGTGGTGGTTCCCTTAGCTCAAAAGGAGGGGAGATTTACCACCCGAGTATTAGTTGAAAGCTTAAGGGGAGTGAAGTCGGGTAATAGACTCGTTAAACACTTTATACAATCGTGTAGATAGCTCATTTTGTTGCATTTCATGTAGACTGGTATGATATTGCCTTTTTGTAGCTTGCTTTAGAATTTAGGTTGCATTTCATACATTTACTAGAAAAGATAAAAAAAAATAGTTGGTGAATGAGTTAGATGTGTTTTAAGTTGAAAAATTGCATTTCCTGGTAAGGAACGACGTTCTGGTAATCCAGAACGATGTTCTTGATTTAATATCTTAACAGAAGCAGTTCTAAGCAGTTTGAGGAACGGCGTTCCTAATTTAGGAACGACGTTCTTGAGTTACGAAGGAACGACTTTATGGTTTGTAGAACGACGTTCTTATGTTGTCAAAGGAACGACGTTCCACTTTATGGAACGACATTCCTAAGCTTTTTTTAATGTGTTTTGGGGCTGATTTTGAATCACTTTTTCACACCCCACATTTTATTTTTCTCTCAAGGCCGACACCCACACTCGAAAACCCTAATTTTAACCTGAAATTACTTACTAATCATCAAGATTCTTTCATAATCTACAATAATGAACTTTCTTAGAGTATGATTCTCACTTCTTTCTTGTCTAATTGCTTGATTATATGTGATGTTCATGCTTTATTCTCTCTATTTGCCTTATATGATGATAATGTTTGATTTAGGTTGATAGTGACGAAATTATTGTTGAACCTAGACTACATTGTTGTTGATTTACATGTTTCTCGTGATTAATTACATAAATTACAACTTTGAAAATCTAGGGTTCTTCCATTTGGGGCTTTTTGTAATCGGTTAGTTGAGATGCAATTGGATGTTGTCTAGGGTTAATTACTAGTCTACCATTATGCTATTATCATTTGTCCCTTAAAATTAGTGATTTTTTTTCTATGAACTTGCAAATTAGGGTTCATGACTTTAGGGTTTGACTAGCTTTGACTCTTTGACTAGTGATTTAGTTGATTTAAAGCATGAAACAATATGGCATATAGTTTTAATGTGTGCTTTCGGTATGCTTGAAAGGTTATTTAGGTTTACTAGATTTGCACGTATTTGGTTGACCCGAATTGACCATTGTACCATTGTTGCATATTGACTATTTGGCCTAAACATTACAAAGTTCAAGCCTTTATGTGATAGATTGTGATGATTGATTGTTGAGCTTAAATGTAGGGGTGAGTTACCCCTTTGATTAGTTGATTGTGGTATGGGTGCACATATGCTAATTTTGTACAAACATGGCTTTTTTGTTGTTATTGTTCTATTTCAGGGAGGAAGAGGCAATGGAAGAGGTAAACAAACCAAAGGTGGCACATCTCGCCAACAAGCAATAGCAAGGAACAAACGTGCGAGACAAGAGCAATCATCTAACGCACCACCACCTCCACCACCACCTGACTCACCACCTCATGATGATGAGGGAGTTCAAGGGTATTACATACACCCGTGGCTACAAGCCATTTTAAACTTACTAGACGAGGATGTGTGGCATAGGCGACTGCGGTCCCGACTTGCCAAACAAGTTAACATTGCCAAGTACATTGATTGGCAACCCCTGAAAGACCTCGGCAAATACAACAACCTTTTGAACAACATAGTGGTTTACCCTGATCCAAACCACAAGCAACAAACTATAAATCTTAGGTGTGTTAGTGCATTTTCTGATGTTGTCCATCGCTGTCGAATAACTAGAAATAGTTATGGTTAAGTTGTACACCTAGGATAGTTTTGAACACTAGAAACTCACGTCGCAGGAGCATATGTGACAAAACTGTTGTAATATATATGCTACACAAGTGACTGTGTCACTCGTGCGTGTGATTCATGTCAGCCGTACGGTCGAGATTTCAGACGTACGTGTGAGCTGACAGAGGCATATATAAAGAGTTTCCTTGTTCATTTGATGAGTTGTGCATAATGGAAGCTTATAGAAGCTCTCCACTCCTGTTCACCTTCATGGTAGAGAGGAATCAAGGTGAATTGATGATCCAATCACCTTGATAACCCATGTTTCTTTGTTTAAATCGATGTAATCATTCTTGTAATGTTTATCTTCATTAATAACATATGATTTATGCTTAGATTCTGCTGTTAATGATTAATCTAAATGGGTTTTATGCTTGTTCATCATATCTCATCACTTATTAAGCTCAAATTGCTAATCGAAGCTTGTTCCTTGATCAAATGATCCTAGCTAGTGAAGCACGGGATCCAACAAATGGTATCAGAGCCTAAGATCAAACAAGATTAGATTAAACAGCTGCAATTTGATGAATTTGAGTTTTGAGCTCGGTTTTGACTTTTGTTGACTATTTTTGGGTTTTGATGATTTAGGCCGAATTGAAGAAAACTAAGAATGTGGAATTGTTTGTAATCATTTAGTGATTGTTTCCTCAAAATTACAGGTCCTAATTAATTGATTTGATCGGGTTATGAAATTTTTTGTGTTCTTGAGAAAACTGGACTAATTTTGATCGATTCTGTGATTTTAAGAGTTTATTTGGATGATTTGTTAATGGGTTTGTGTTTAGCGGTTTCTAAGGTTGCTCCCTGTCAAATTTTAGCCTTTTTGGTTGAGATTTGAGTGTTTTGCCATTATCACCGCCATGAACCGCCATGAGAACCACCAGGGACTGCCAGAATCTGCAATACAATGAAGAACACGATGATAAGCTGGACCGTACGAGTGGTTAGGTGGAATATACATCTGATCATGAGTGTGTACGTGTGATGAAGCTGAATCGTGAGTTTTATAGTGAATGATGTTGGAACGTACGAGTTAGGGTTTAGACTTTGTGAAGAAGATACACAGTAACCAGCGGGTGGCAATTCAGTAATTAAATTGAATTTTTCTGTAGGTCCCACGTGAAATTCCATGTTGTCAGATGGATTATAAAACCGTGCATGGTATTGGAAAACCGCGGATGGTATTGTTTATACCATTTGTTTTTGTCGGCTTATAAAGGAAAGAGAAAGATTCGCCTGGTCCCACGTAGACTTGTTGACTGTAATTTGGAAATAGGAAAGAGGTAATCAGACGCGTGGACCCTACCTGGTCACTTGTTTGTATCGGCTGGAAAATGGAGAGAAGGGGAAGGTTGACAGCTACCTGTCCACGTGTCATATTCTTGTCTCCCATGTCCCCTTACCCTTGACATTGTATCTAGTCCAATTTATTAACGAAATTCATTCCAAAAATCCTTTACCCATTTTAGTTACAAGATTCGGATCCAACATGGATCCAGCTGACCCGAAACCAGATTCCGACCCAGATCCATATATTTGACCCAACAGCAAACAATTAAATAATTAACGCTGTTAGTCCTTCAGTTAACTGTTCTAGTTAAGTCAGTTAACGACTGTTAAACCCCAGGGACTTCCAATGCAAAATTTTGAGAAATTTTTCAGAATTTTCATTCTTAGCCTCTCAAGTTTAAAAAAAAGTTTCATTTTCAACCCCTAAAGTTTTGAAGATTTACAGTTTTGGTCCCTCAACTTTTGAAGTTTACACTGCGGTCACTGAACTTTCCAAAATTTTCAGAGATGGGTCCTTAACTTGTGTGATTGTTTATCAATGGTCCTAGAATGTTACTTTTCAGCTGTTAACCTATGTGTTGGAGGGTTTGTCAACAAAACAAAGTCATTATTACCTATTGATGTATGTTTGAGATGTGATTAAGATGTGATCAAGAGATGATTTGAGATGTAATTGTATCGAGAAGCGTACGAGACGTGACTTGTGCTGGAAATACGAATTAAGCTTACACGTTTGAGAATTTAGTGACTCACTGGGTCTTGCATCATTATTTTTCTGACCTGACTTGGTTTGCACGCCAGAAGTACCAACGTGACATCATGTGCATCTGTGGTGTCACACGTATCTTATTTTGATTCGTGCGTAGCTACTTTGGATTTTTAATCGTGGGAGTATTTATAAGATGCACAATCGACAATCGACCTGCTCAAGCGTTATTGTGAGAAGATGTTTACTATTAACTGAAGCATTGATATACAAAGTTTAGTGGACAACCTCATTTGTCCGTTGAACTTATTTAGTAAGTGTTTATGTAAAGCACTTGTGTTATGCAAAGATTAGTGGGGCAGCTAGGAGTATCTGACTGTTTATGGGCCAACAACGTGTTTAATTCCGCATCGTCTGTGTTAGATGAGTACACGAGACACGAGTGTTAAGAAGAGTATTTTTGTGGGGTAATCAGAACGATCTGATTATTTATGGGCCGAAACGTTTTAAATTCCCAATTTCGAGAGTTCCATTATATGATGGAAGCTAGTTGTGGAAATTCCGCTGGATATAGAGCATTTGTTTGAGAAGATTCCACTCTGTCAAGGGAATTGATGAGAGTGATGCGCAATCATGAGATACCAGATTGACGACGTGTGATGAATCAGATAAACTGTGGATCAGATTTCTATAATATTTTGCCCATTAAAGTAGGCAAGTCGTGATGAAGACGTTTATGCTTGATTAAAGTGTTGAGAGAATGGGATACTTTGAACGCCGAGAAAGAAGATTATGCAGTCAAGATACTTTGAGTGTGTCTTTTATCAGAGGAGTTCGTCAGAGATTGATCTCATTTCAGTCTTAGGTGGAGTACTGCTGCAATTGGTTATGTGGGTAAGTGCAAGTGGATTTGAAGTATCTTCAAGAATAACTGGGAATTCGTCTACCCGGACTCCATGACCTAAAATCATTGAGGGGCGAAGTTTCGATATATCAAACGACAATTCGAGCGTCTCGGCTCAATGACTAAAAATCATTGAGGTACGAAGTTCAGTACTATAGGCATTCAAGAAGATCTTTAATGAAGCATGAAGATTCAGAAGACTCGGTACCACTGCAGAGACTGACTGAAGATTGCAAGAGGTGTTTTCAACGACTTATCGACAGCAAGATTCGCCAGCAATGTCCAATGGGGAGTTGTTAGTGCATTTTCTGATGTTGTCCATCACTGTCAAATAACTAGAAATAATTATGGTTAAATTGAACACCTAGGATAGTTTTGAACACTGGAAACTCACGTCGCAGGAGCATATGTGACAAAACCGTTGTAATATATATGCTACACGAGTGACTGTGTCACTCGTGCATGTGATTCCTGTCAGCCGTACGGTCGAGATGTCAGACGTACGCATGAGCTGATAGAGGCATATACAAAGAGTTTCCTTGTTCATTTTATGAGTTGAGCATAATGGAAGCTTAGAGAAGCTCTCCACTCCTCTTCACCTTCATGGTGGAGAGGAATCAAGGTGAATTGATGCTCCAATCACCTTGATAACCCATGTTTCTTTGTTTAAATCGATGTAATCATTCTTGTAATGTTTATCTTCATTAGTAACATCTGATTTATGCTTAGATTCTGCTGTTAATGATTAATCTAAATGGGTTTTATGCTTGTTCATCATATCTCATCATTTATTAAGCTCAAATTGCTAATCGAACCTTGTTCCTTGATCAAACAATCCTAGCTAGTGAAGCACGGGATCCAACAGATAATCGATAAGGGTACACCGTGACAAGATATAATCTCCTTTATGTATAGCTGCACCAGTCTCTCCATCGTATCAGTTTTCTTCATGGCTAGGAAGAGTGCAGATTTGGTAAGATGGTCAACGATAACCCAGATGGTATCATAACCGCCTGCCATCTTCGGTAGCTTCGTGATGAAGTCCATTGTTATTCCTTCCCACTTCCATTGCGGGATTTTGGGTTGTTGAAGTATCCCAGATGGCTTCTGATGTTCGGCTTTGATCTTGGAACAAGTTAAACACTTTCCAACATATGCTGCAACATCCCTTTTGAGGTTTGGCCACCAATATTGAACCTTGAGGTCGTGGTACATCTTACCAGCTCCTGGATTGATCAAATACCTTGACTTATGAGCTTCGTCTAGAATAAGGCTCCGTAAATCTCCATAACTAGGCACCCAAATTCTTCCGGCAAAGTATCGAAGTCCAGTCTCCTTGACCTCAAATCGAGAAGCGAGAATGTTCAAGTGCTCTTGAGAAATATTCTCCTCCTTGAGAGCCTCTTCTTGAGCTACGCGGATCTGGCTGTTGAGATTCGTCTAAATGGTGATGTTCAAGGCACGGACATGAAGAGGTACCGTTCTCTCCTTTCAGCTTAAGGCATCGGTTACAACATTTGCCTTGCCAGGGTGGTAATGACGTTCACAATCATAGTCGTTCAACATCTCAATCCATCGACGTTGTCTCATATTCAGTTGCTTCTGATCAAAGATGTGTTGGAGGCTTTTGTGGTCGGTGAAGATAGTGCTCTTAGTCCCATAAAGATAGTGTCTCCACCGTTATAGTTCGAAGACAACACCTCCAAGCTCGAGATCATGAGTTGTGTAGTTTCGCTCGTGAATCTTTAGTTGTCGGGAGGCGTAAACAATAACCTTCTTCCGTTGCATCAATACACACCCAAAGCCTTGTCGGGAGGCATCGTAATACACAACGAACTCATCACTGCCTTCAGGAAGGGACATAATAGGTGCGGTGGTTAACTTTTGCTTCAGTGTTTGGAATGCCGACTCTTGCTCGGTTTCCCAGACGAACTTCTTCCCCTTATGAGTTAATGCAGTCAAAGGACGCGCAATCAGAGAGAAACCTTCAATGAACCTTCGGTAACAACCGGTGAGGCCTAAGAATTGGCAGATATGAGTCGGAGTAGTGGGGGTTTCCCACTTGCTGATAGCTTCGATCTTTGCGGGATCGACTTTGATACCCTGATCGCTCACGATATAACCGAGAAATTGAACTTCCTTCAACCAAAATTTGCACTTAGAGAATTTGGCATAAAGTTGCTCTTGTCTCAAGAGTTCTAGCACGAGTCGAAGATGTTGCTCATGTTCTGTTTCACTTTTGGAATAGATGAGGATATCATCTATGAAGACGATAACGAACTTGTCCAGATATGGCTTGTATACACGATTCATGAGATCCATAAATATGGCAGGTACGTTGGTTAAACCGAATGGCATCACAAGAAACTCATAATGGCCATAAAGTATTCTAAATGCATTCTTCATCACATCGCTCTCCTTCACCCTCAACTGGTGATAACATGATCGCAAATCAATCTTGGAGTAAACACTGGATCCTTGCAGCTGGTCGAAAAGATCGTCAATTCTAGGAAGGGGATACCGATTCTTGATCGTTAACTTGTTCAGCTCACAATAATAGATACACATGCGAAAAGATCCGTCCTTATTCTTCACGAAAAAAATAGGTGCGCCCCAAGGCGATGAACTCGGTTGGATAAACCCTTGGTCTAGTAATTCCTGCAGTTGACTCTGCAACTCTTGTAGTTCAGAAGGTGCAAGTCAATAAGGTGTGCGAGCTACAGGTGCAGCTCCTGGCACTAGGTCGATCTGAAACTCCAAAGCTCTCGATGGCGGTAATCCATGCAACTCTTCTGGAAAGACGTCGGGAAATTCGTTCATAATTCGTACATCATCCACGTTCTTCTCTTCAACTTCTAGCTTCTTCACATGTGCCAGAATAGCAAAACGCCCCTTCTTCATAAGCTTTTGTGCCTTCAAGCAACTAATAAGGTTCAACTTTGGACTACATCTCTCTCCGTAAACAATCAGTGGCTCTCCAGTCTCGCGTGGTATACGGAGAATCCTCTCTCCACAATAACTTCTACTCTTACCTTGGACAACCAGTCCATACCGACAATCACATCAAAGCTTCCCAACTTGATGGTTATTAGATCAATTTCAAAATCCACACCAGCTAGGTTGATAATTCCTCCTCGACCAATTTGGTCAACTTTCTCATATTTTCCATTGGCTACCTCAACAAGCATACTCTCCTCCAAAGGTACTAATGACCAATCTATCTTAGAGCAAAAGTGTCTACATACATAACTCCTATCGGCACCAGTATCAAACAGAACAGAAGATAATAGGTTATTGATAGTGAATGTACCTATAACCAAGTCAGGATTCTCACGGGCATCTCTTGCATTCATGTTGAAGGCTCTTTCACGTGCTGGCCCGCCATCCTTCTTCATGTTGGGACATTCATTCCTGAAGTGGCCTTGCTGTCCACACTCATAGCACTTCCTTGGTCCATTTGGGTTTGTCCTCACAGCTGGGGCTTTGCTTTTACAGTCTCTGCTAATGTGTCACATCCTTTTCCACTTCTCACACACTACGTTGCATTGTCGAGTATGATGCTTGTAGCATCTCTTACACTGAGGAAGGGTACCTTTGTAGTTAGGGTTGGAGCTAGGATTCGGGTTCGGGTTCCTCCAGTCGTTGTTCCCTTTGAAATTCTCATACCTCTTAGCTGGGTTCTGGTCAAAACCTTTTCCCTTGTTTCTGTTCCACTTACGTTTTCCATTACTAGCTCCCGATTCTGATTTCGCCTTATCTGGATCTTGGCGGGTAATTTGATTCATCAGGGTGTGCGCCATGCGCATAGCTTCTGGGACATTCACTGGTTTCGATGAAGTGACATTTCCTTAAATGTTCTTGGGGAGTGATAATGCTAAAAATGAACATATATTTCATAGCATTATCCCTCAAGAAAGACAAGATTTTAGTTGCAAGTGTTCTATTTACAAGTGATATTCGTTTAAATAATAAAAGGTGAAGACAAAAGACAGATTCGACGAATTGAAGACGCAAACGACCAAAAAGCTCAAAAGTACAAAGTACAATCAAAGTGGTTCAAATTATTGATGAGAAACGTCTCCAAATTACAAGAGTACAAGACGCAAAACGCAAAGTACAAGATATTAAATTGTACGCAAGGACGTTCGAAAATCCGGAACCGGGACTAAAGTCAACTCTCAACGCTCGACGAAACGGACTAAAAATTACATGTCAACTATGCACATAAATATAATATAATATTTAAATAATTCTTAAAATTATTTATATATTATATATATTTATATAAATCGTCGGCAGAATGCAAACAAAGACATGTGACCTGGAAAAGTTGGCCATGCGATCGCATGGCCTGGAAGGCAAAAAACCATGCGATCGCATGGTGAATAGGGACAGGTCTGGTCCTATAAAGTTCGCGAGTTTTGGACGAATTTTTACACCTTTTCCATCCATCACTCTATCTATCACGTATATATATATATATATATATATATATATATATATATATATATATATATATATATATATATATATATATATATATATATATATTTATATTATGATTTTAATTTTAATTTTAAATTCTAATAATAAGGGTATGTTAGCGAATGTTGTTAGGGTGTAAGTCGAAATTCTGTCCGTGTAACGCTACGCTATTTTTAATCACTGTAAGTTACGGTTAATGTTATTTTTAAATTAATGTCTCGTAGCTAAGTTATTATTATGCTTATTTAATGCTGAAGTAATTGTGATGTTGGGCTAAATATTAAAATTGGGTAATTGGGCTTTGGACCTTAATTGGGGTTTGGACAAAAGAACGACACTTGTAGAAATTAGACTATGGGCTATTAATGGGTTTTATATTAACTAAATGATACCTCGTTGATTTAATATATAGACTTATAATTTGACGTATTTATATATAACCACATACGCTTGACTGGGTACGGTGGGCGGGATATCTATAAATACCAATAATTATTCATTTTACCGGATACGGAACTGGATTAATAGTCACTGGACTTGTTGAAACAGGGGTGGATTACATTCAAGGGTAATTGGTGTAATTGTTAACAAAGTAGTAAAACCTTGGTTTACACGCAGTCGATAACCTGGTGTATTCATTAAACAAAGTATTAAGACGTTGTTACAATTCGAATCCCCAATTAGTTGGAATATTTGACTTCGGGAATAAGAATAATTTGACGAAGACTTTCGCACTTTATGATTATGACTGATGGACTATTATGGACAAATCCGTATGGACATATCGAATAATCCAGGACAAAGGACAATTAACCCATGGTGTTAAAACTAAAATCAACACGTCAAACATCATGATTACAGAAGTTTAAATAAGCATAATTTATATATTTCATATTTAATTGCACTTTTAATTATCGCACTTTTATTTATTGTCATTTTATTTAATTGCATTTTTAATTATCGTACTCTTTAATTATCGCAATTTTATTTTATCGCACTTTTATTTATCGCAATTTCATTATCGTTATTTACTTTACGCTTTAAATTAAGTTATATTTATTTTTAATATTTTACATTAGGTTTTAACTGCGACTAAAGTTTTAAAATCGACAAACCGGTCATTAAACGGTAAAAACCCCCTTTTTATAATAATAATATTATTTATATATTTTTGTATTTTTATAATTATAAGTTAAAAATATAGCGTTAAGCTTGTTTTAAAAGATCCCCGTGGAACGAACCAGACTTACTAAAAACTACACTACTGTACGATTAGGTACACTGCCTATAAGTGTTGTAGCAAGGTTTAGGTATATCCATTCTATAAATAAATAAATATCTTGTGTAAAATTGTATTGTATTTAATAGTATTTCGTTGTAAAAGTTAATACTATTTCCTAGTACACCTCGCACACATCAGGGAGTCCCCACAGATACCTCTCCATTCGCTTGTACTCCGGAGTAACCATTGTGGGGCACATCAGGGCTAACTCCAAGTACCTTCGGTTATAGCCATCAAGGTCAGTCCCTAAAACTTTCAGTTCCTAAAACTCCGCTTCCATCTTCTGAATTTTTGTTCTGGGGCAGTACTCGTCGATCATAGCCCTCTTAAACTCTTCCCCTGGTGTAGAATAAGCTTCGTCAATTCCCTGAGCCTGGGCGAACGTATTCCACCAAGTCAAAGCGCCATCCGACAGTGTGCAGGATGCGAAATTAGTCTTATTCCCTTCGAAGCAGTTACTCACATGGAACACAGATTCCAACTTCTCAAACCATCTTGTTAAGCCAACTGGCCCTTCTGTTCCATTGAAATTGTGGGGCTTGCAGCTCTGGAACTCCTTGTAAGTACACCCGTTCTGAACAGCTGGGTTAGCCGGTGGAGCTGGAGCAGGGTTGGCATTCGCTATAGCCGGGGCTACTCGAGTAGCTATCATCTCCTCAATTTGAGCAGCGGTGGGGATTTCTCTCGGACCTCTTCCGTTAGCCATCGATCTTCCAAACAAAAGTTTCGACTTAAGTCAAAATCCCATAATCGGTAGCGTCATAGCATAAGGTAAATAGTACGGAAACAACACAATACACGATAACTAAGCATGGCAAACAGCAGCAGATAGCACAAAAGCCAACATGTAATAATTTAAAGTAAACGCCGTACAACAATTAAGCAACAGTAATTTCATTCATAATAAGAAAGTTACGTACAATGGCATGAGGTTCGTACATTACATTAATGAAAAACAGGAAACTACAAATGGAATACATAATTAAATCTAATACAATAGTCCTAGGGCGAAGGTGGGTAAATGATGTCCATCAGGTGGGACATCTGATCCTCAAGCTAAGTTACCCGAGCACGGAGGGCATGCACTTTCCTCGTCAGTTCCTCGACGATGGGGGATGCTGGTGGGACAGGTGGTGCAGATGGTGCAGATGGTGCAGGTGGCGCCGGTGGTGCAGATGATCCATATGATGCAGATGTAGACGGCACAGTGCGGGCGGTCTTATGAACGAATAGATCGGCAGGATATGGTACGACCCGCTTACGGGCTGTGACCCTAACCAACTGTCCATGTGCGTCCACGAACATTCTACCTCCATTAACCCCTGAAATAATAGTACCATCGAAACGGTACAGCTTCTTCGGTGGGGTAGAGGGCAGCTACACAGGCTCCTCCTCAGGGTCCTCCTCAGAATCCTCCTCGGAATCCTCCTCGCTGGAGTCGTCGGATGATGAATCGTCTGAATCATCGGAAGGTAATGTCGGATCATCGCGGGCGGGAGAAAGTGTCTGGCCGGTGGTCAAATGTCGATATCTGCCAGGTGTAATCAGTACGACACGTCCGTCAGCGGTGTGTCTAGCCCAATGTCCATGCTCGTTACGTAAAGGATCGTCTCCGTTTCCCCCAGGAATCACAGCATCACCGGAATGGTGATGTGCTCCCGGGAGTCCAGGGCTGGGTGGAGCTGGGATCTCCTCTGGATCCTCGTCTCCATCCGAGATGTCCATCAGGTCAAGCGCGTATCTGCTATCTCCGGATGAAGAATTGCCGGAGTCGCCGGAGGGTTGCGGTGAATCAGCAACAATCGTAGGCAAGGTAGCAGACGTATCTGAGTCACTCTCGAAGTCAAAGGTTATGGGCGGAATGTCCGACATCTGAACAAGGAAAAATAACTTTTTCCATGTCAGTAAGACATATAGCAAGCACGTAATTAGGCACTACAGCAACCTAGATCGTCTACCGCAGCACATAGCATGGCAATGACAACAGTACTAAACAAAGTAACATGCAATCGAAAGCAGACAGTAGCATGCAGTAACGAGGATAAGCAATAGCATACAGCAAGTTCACATAGCAGTAAGGGTAAGCAGTAGCATGCAGCAAGATCATACAGCAGTAAGCAGTAACAAGTAAACGAGGGGTAAGCAGTAGCATGCAGCAAGATCATACGGCAGTAAGCAGTAACAAGTAAACGAGCAAGTTGTACATTAGTCTTATTAGTGAATCCTACTCGGTCTGGTCTAGACTCACTAATGTAACCTAATTCCCTACAACCAATGCTCTGATACCAAATGTGACACCCCGTATAAAACCGTCGTGTACGGTTCATCAACAACAGGATCATTACAAGGTCAAACACTATATGCTGTTTGAAAACCAGTTTTTCATTCATAAAAAGATAGCGTTTTACAAAAGATAACGTGCTTCCTGTGAATAGAAGCGTTAACATAAGTATGTGACCCAAAGGTTGTTACAAAGCCTTTGTTTTTAATAACATAAATTACGAATGCAAAATAAAAGTTTCATGATTGAGACATCTCTAAGTAATGCAGCGGAAATCTAACACAGAAGGTATATAACAACAAGTCTATAACACCAAGACAACAAGTCTAACAGCAGAAGCAACATCGTCTAAGCACCTGAGAAATACACGCTTAAAAGTCAACACGAATGTTGGAGAGTTATAGTTTGTAATCAGTAAAGTAATGTAGACTACGAGATTTCAGTTCTTCAATCAGCAGTTTAAATCAGTATGAAAAGTATATGCTTAACCGTGGGCACCCGGTAACTAGACTTAATGTATGTATATCACCCCCTAAAAGTTCACTTGGCGAGTGCGTTTATCCTCGAAGTATTAAACACCCATTGAATGCTAGCGCGACTAGCCTAAGTGGGGATGTCAAACCCTATAGATCCATATCTAAGATTCGCATTCATGGTTAGGAAACCAATGATTAAACGTTACCTAGCTAAGGGGAATCTTTGTGCCGTTTTGGTAACCCACACATATATAAAGTTTAAGTACTCGTGTCTAGTATGTAAAATGTAAAAAGCGCATGTATTCTCAGTCCCAAAAAGATAGTAAAAGTAGTAAAGGGATGCTATAACTCACAGTGAATAAGCAGTAAAAGTCGATATGAAATGTATGCAGGTAGTAAGTCGGTCCGAAAGGTCGTCAAACTAGGTCAAAGGTCACTAGGTCAGTATGTTGTCCCCAAAAGTTTAAAAGTGAATAAATTACGTTTAAGTGTCATCATCATCATCATCATCATCATCATTCATCAAAGCTAAGGTAAGTTTAACAAGAATAGAGATTGAAACAAAAGGCTGATTTGGACAGCTGTTACGACCTCTATACAAATCGAAAAGATGCGTAGTCAGTAGCCAAGGCTCCGTATGTGAGTCCTCTAACCGCTGATAAATTTTCAGAACCTAACTCGTCTTCGTTTGACTGTGGCGACGGTTTAAGTGCGAGTATGTCAGAAATTTCAGTATAACGTTACAAAGGCGTAATGACTTTCGGAAGGCTATAAATCCTAAACGTATAACGGATTTAGGCGAGGCCTAGACGAAAAGTCATCTACTTGAAATGAACTATCTGAAAATCGAATTTTCAGAAGCCCAGAGTGTAACGACCCAACTTCGTTTTACCAAAAACACGACTTAATTTTTTTTTAACAGACCAGGTGTCCAGTAACAAAGGACAGGACGGCGTCCAAATCCTTGGACGGCGTCCAATTACACTGAAGTGTTCTGAGACAGAAAACACCCAACCCACATTATACTGGACAGCGTCCATCCCATCTGGACGGCGTCCAGCAGACCTGATCAGCTCCAATTCATTTCAAAACACATTTAACACTTTAAATTAACAACCAAACACTTTGTAACAACCCAATCGAGTTTTACATCATCAAAACATTAAATAAAAGTGTTTAAACCGCAAATACGGGTTAAGATTCAATAACCCAACCCAATACCAAGAGCATAATCTCGGGGACTACCAAATCCCAATCCGCGTCCAAATATCCAAAAGCTACCCCATCGAGCCCAAGGGCTCCTAAGCCTCTAGTCTACCAACTAGCTAGCTTCATAATCACAATACCTGTAAAAAGGTAAACAACGAGAGGGGTAAGCATAAAGCTTAGTGAATGCAATAATTATACACATACATATATAATATACCTACTTGCAACACTTACTCACATACCGCATACATACTAGCAACACAATTAGATTATCATCACAAGTATAAAGCTATTAACCTCCAATACCACAAGCTAGCACAACAATGGCATACATATAAACCGAACAATATAATATACTACACTACAACACAATAACCATGGTTAACCAATCGAACAAGGGAATGGCGCTCGCGAAAGGCCATCGGTGTTCATAACATCCGTTAGTGTACTTAACACCTCGTATCACTAAACCCTCGGGTGGCATCTTAACACCTCGATACTTCACCCCGGATGGCGTCTTAACACCTCGACACTTCATCCGTTAATTTCTTGGAGTGGCATCTTAACACCTCGATACTTCACCCCGAGTGGCATCTTAACACCTCGATGCTTCACTCTTTACTTTACGGAGTGGCGCCTTAACACCTCAACACTTCACTCCTAGGTGGCATCTTAACACCTCGATGCTTCACCCCGTGTGGCATCTTAACACCTCGATGCTTCACCCATCAATTACTTAGAGTGGCATCTTAACACCTCGATGCTTCACTCCGAGTGGCGTCTTAACACCTCGACACTTCACTCGTCACGTGAAACGTGGTGTCTTAGCACCTCGACACTTCACATCTCATGCTACATGTAACAACCCAAACCAACCCTCGACCAAACCACGCGAAAATACAAAATAAAAAAAAAATTCTGTGCAGCATACCCGCGTGGCGCGCCAGGTAGGGGCGCGGCGCGCCAAAGTGGACTGTCCGGAAAGTTTTTAAATGCGAAAAAGATTGACTAGTTCCCAACACTTTTAGACGAAACGCTTTTTACCATACATCCAAATATGTAAAACTAACCTGTTTCAAACATAAAATCAATGTTTTACAAGCGGGGCCCACACGACCCAAATTACAAGTTTAGTACAAGTTAAGAGTTTCGACCACCAAAAAGTTTAAGTTCCAAACTACACAATGAGCATGGCGTTTGGGATTAAACTACCCAACTATCGGTCAAACTCCAAGAGCTACTAAAGCCAAAAGCGTCCCCTAGCATCAAGCGGGATCTCTAGTCCAAAACGATGCCCTTACTCTTGTCCAAAACCGAACCTATAAAATGGTAAATAACGAGAGGGTAAGCAAAGCTTAGTGAATGCAATAATTATACGAATACATATATAATTATACCTACATGCATACACCTACACAAACCGCAAACATGCTATCAAACACAATTAGCTTATCGTCGCAATAACAAGCTATAATTCACCAATACCCCAAGCTAGCATAACAACCGCATATAAATATAACTCGAATAATATAATATACTTACAACACAAATAACCATGGTTAACCAATAGTACAAGGGAACGACGCTCGCGAAAACGCCATCGGTGTTCACAACATCCGTTAGGGCACTTAACACCTCGCACCACTAACCCCTAGGGTGGCACCTTAACACCTCGGCACATCACCTCGAGTGGCATCTTAACACCTCGATGCATCACTCATTAATTTACGGAGTGGCGTCTTAACACCTCGACACTACACTCCTAGGTGGCATCTTAACACCTCGATGCTACACCCGAGTGGCATCTTAACACCTCGATGCTACACTCTTCATGTGAAACATGGTGTCTTAGCACCTCGACACTACACATTTCACGCTACAACAAATAGATACATTATATACATACGCATATAATTATTCCACTCACCTCAAAGTCTTGTGAAAAGATACCCGAGCTTGCAAGACCTCTGTAGTGACCCGGAAATTTCCGATCAAATTTAAACTTTAATCTTTATATGTATCCGACACGATAAGCAAAATCTGTAATGTTGAGTCTCGAAAAGTTTGAAAACTATATTCATGTAATCAATTACCCTTTGACCATGTCTGACGATTCACGAACAAAAATGTGTAAATAGAAATGTATGTGTATGTACATATGTGTATTTTTTTTAAGCTAAGAAATATTGATAAAACATTTAAGAGCTTGGTGATACAAAAATAGATTATGAGATTATTATGTGACTTGAAAGCATTGAACGAATTAGTTGATATGAATATAAGCTACGAGATCTATTTTATGAACATAGAAATGCTATCACAGTAGTTAGTGAATAATACTTTACTTGAACGTATTTGTTCGATGTAAGTTTATCAATGAGATTAAAAGATAATATCAAGTGATTGATTTATCAGGTACATTGAATTATAATTACGAGTCTTTGTTATGAGGTCCACTTGAATTAGAAAACTCTTACTTTTAACGGTATTCGGAATATTTAGTAAAGTGATTCCATGTAAGAACAAAAGTGTTATTATTGAGGATTAGACAGAGGTTAGCGGAGAGTCTCGTTTAATTATCAAAAGTGTACCTTGCAATTATTGACTTGTGTCACTTGGTAGGTTAATTATTTAGTTTTCTTAATATTGAAGACGTTTTACGATATAGATGAAACCTTTTAAAGAATGATTTTGAATATAACTAATTCTGGAAAACTAAATTATATTTATTCAATTTAGTACAAACACATTTTTTTTCGATATAATAGAATTTGATTATAAAATATTTTTATGGATTTTCAATGATATAAAAATAAAAATAAATATAAAATAAAGATTTCTAATGAGCACCAAAAGACTACAACATTTCATCACAAGATTGAAAGTTAAAATGTTGGAAATCACTAAACCTGCGCACTTGCACGAGAAAAATCATAACTAAATCATACTGACTCGAAAAAGGGTGATTCCGGTGTCCAAACGACCGTAACTCAAAAATCTACAACTTTCATGAAGACACCATACACGAATCGTGTACCTATCTACACGAAACGTGTAATCTTGTGCCGACATATTTTGGTGGCGGCTCACTATGCAACATGTTTTTAATTTTTATTAATATTATATTATATTATTATATTATTTATAAATCTATATATATAGGATCGATCATAATTGTTTTCTAACTATCTATCTCTCACACTCTCTCTATAATTATATTTATTATTATTATTGTTAGTGTTATTATTATTATTATTATTAGTATTATTATACATAAAATACTACGACGAGGTCATGGGCGAGTTATTTCAAAACGGGTTTTATGAGCGGGATAGAGCTAAGGAAATTATGAGTTATGGTTATGGAGGTGATGGGTATTGTTCATGGGTATGCTTGTAAGGTTAAACTAGTGTTTGTCACCTCCATTGCGTCTACGTACCTTTCCTACAATATTGAACCTCAATATTGATACGTGAGTACTCCTAATTTAATTTTTACATACTAATAGTGTATCCCTGACTAGTGCTCGAGAAAATAGGATTATGCATGCTTGTAAATTTGATAGTGCCGTTAGATAGGTTATGCCGAATCTTAAAGGTTGTTATATTATAGTTGAAGGAAGATATAAGATTTGCATGTCCTTAAAAAGCTAGAAAAAAATTAAGAACTTTTCCTTTAGATGCCAAATAGATTTGATGGACGGATTAAAAGTTATAGTCAATTAAAATTTCGTAAAAATGATTATTATCGTCGTTAATATCGTTGTCTTAATTTTTTTATCAAATTGTTATTATTCCAAAATAACACGACTGTTACTTATTATTATTATCAATACTATATTATTAACTAGAAATGTAATACAAATTATATAACTACCTTAATAGAATCTATCGCAGTATTTTTATGATATTAAATGAACTTTATAAGTTTTATTACTTAAGATATATAAAAGTATATTTTAATATAAAATTTTATTTATAAACGAATTATATTATTTACTTTATTAAATATTTAAAAAAAAATATTTTAAAAATATAAAACGACGATATTTAAATTATATAATAAAACATTTATAAAGTTTTGAAATCATTTGGAGTTAAACTAATTTTTGTCGACCTTTGCATACTAGACTCGAGCATTAGGATTGTGGTACACTATGACTTAACTTAATGTATTAGACAAATATTGACAAATACATAATTATATATAAATAATTTAGGTTCGTGAATCCAAGGCCAACCTTACACTTGTTCAATGATGTTATATGTATTTTTACTACAAAATACAGTATGGTGAGTTTCATTTGCTCCCTTTTTAAATGCTTTTGCAATATATATTTTTGGGACTGAGAATTCATGCGCTGCTTTTATAAATGTTTGACGAAATAGACACAAGTAATTGAAACTACATTCTATGGTTGAATTATCGAAATCGAATATGCCCCTTTTTATTAAAGTCTGGTAATCTAAGAATTAGGGAACAGACACCCTAATTGACGCGAATCCTAAAGATAGATCTATTGGGCCTAACAAACCCCATCCAAAGTACCGGATGCTTTAGTACTTCGAAATTTATATCATGTCCGAAGGAGGATCCCGGAATGATAGGGGATATTCTTATATGCATATTGTTAATGTCGGTTACCAGGTGTTCACCATTTGAATGATTATTTTTGTCTCTATGCATGGGACGTATATTTATGAGAACTGAAAATGAAATTCTTGTGGTCTATTAAAATGATGGAAATAAATGATTATGATAAACTAATGAACTCACCAACCTTTTGGTTGACACTTGAAAGCATGTTTATTCTCAGGTTTGAAAGAGATCTTCCGCTGTGCATTAGCTTATTTTAAAGATATTACTTGGAGTCATTCATGACATATTTCAAAAGATGTTGCATTCGAGTCGTTGAAGTTCATTAAAGATTATTATTAAGTAAATGACAGATTAGGTCATTTATAGTTTGGATATTATGAAATGGTATGCATACATGTCAATTTTCGATGTAAAGAAAGATTGTCTTTTAAAAATGAATGCAATGTTTGTAAAATGTATCATATAGAGGTCAAATACCTCGCAATGTAATCAACTATTGTGAATCGTTTATAATGTATATGAACGGGTCCTTTCAGTTGGTATCAGAGCGGTGGTCTTAGCGAACCAGGTCTGCATTAGTGTGTCTAACTGATAAGTCGTTAGGATACATTAGTGAGTCTGGACTTCGACCGTGTCTGCATGTCAAAAGTTTTGCTTATCATTTAGTGTCGAAAATTACCTGCTTATCATTTTTAAGTCTAGACGCGCTTTCCTGCATTTATTGCATAATAGTGTATAGACGAATTCTTATCTTAGCATATCTGATACTGTGAACTTTGACTGACATTTTTCAAAGATTCTCCGTAATTTATGGGATTTTGGTATTATATATACATATGTAAATTATGTATAGAAAGATATCAAATCTAACTCCTATAATCTATTTCATATCAAAAATTCATTCCCTTGATCATACGAGATGGATCCCTCAACCAGTTCGAATTCCTCAGATTACGACAGCTATTTCGATATGGAGTCTCATTCCAGCTCCGAAAGCAGTATGACCGGAATAGATCAACCAATCAGTCATCACCTATTCTGGATGAAATGGGGATGGGTTCGTAGCCTCCTCAATTATTGGAGACAAGAAGAAGGTGATCCTTTCCATCCACCAAATTGCCCTATTGACAATGAACCTGAAGCACTTACCGGCGAACCTGTTCGAGAAACCATTTTCTCTCTCATCTCCAGAGTATCTCGTCACGATTATATACTACACCAAATTCTTGATTATATTTATCCGCTCGTCCAAACCGACGATCACCCCGGTGTAATAGAAGAAGTTAACGAGCTTCGCGCTCGGGTAGTGGCTTTGGAGAATACGGTGCGAAGGTTACAAACACCATCAGCAACACCAGCAGCGTAACCAGTACCGCCAGTAACATCCACATCGCAAGTCTCAATACTAAAAGCACCAGCAGCATCACCGACATCAACATCAACCACCATTATTAACATCAACAGGATCATTACCACCACCAACAATCACATCCGCATCACACACCTCAATATCCCAATCTGTATATCGGACATCAACGTCACACGCACCAAAGATACCAAGGAGTACCAACAACAACAAACGATGAAGTATTGATTCATAACTTCATCGGAGAAACATTCTGTGGTGATTAGGTAATCTCTAAAGTTTTAGAGATTATCTATCTCAGCCTTAACCGTAAACCAGATGAGTGGACAGAGATGATAGAGAGAAGAACCGAAACCCTAACAAGACTGGTGCGTAAGGTACAAGCTAGACTTGTTTTACCAACATCATCAGCAGTACCAATAGCCTCACCAACACAGTCAATGCTGTCAACATTGTTAGAATCGTCAGCACCTCTAACCTCACAAGTTTCGCCAATTCAAGAATCACTGTGGAAACCATTACAAATTAATAACAAGTATATTGTATCAACGAGTTATGAAGTATTAACTCAGTTCCTCCGAAGAATTTATATGTATATTCTATAAAAAAATTTTTACCATAATAAATCTTTCTGTACTAAGCTATTATGTATGGAACTTAACTATCTGGTTAATTCATATTACTAATTTGCTATGATGTACATTCTTCGTTAACAATTTAATCATTGTTAACTACAATCTCTGCTTCAACTCAATGAATTTTATTTCATAATAAATCAAGTGTATCATTCAATAACATGTTTGATTATACACTTTCATCTTTGATATACCCGAAATTTACGGGAAAACAATATTCGTATCTTGCGAAGTTAGCAAGAGTTCCATGAGCATCAGCATGATTCACTAAGGAAATACATATAAATATTGAAGCATTGATTACATTAGTGAAATACTCCGCAAAGTTTATGTAATCTCTAATGTTTTAGAGAAAATTCATTTCTAATTCAATCCGAAAATCAAATGAGCTTAGTATGATATTAACTCATTGAATCTGTACTACATCTGAAGAAAATATACCCACATATATTTTCATAAAGATTGTAATGAGAATTCTTGTTCAAAATATTATTTGTGAAATTTTTTTAACTGGTAGGTAATACCCGAGAGATATATAAAATCACAATTAATATGTTACATTCTTCAATTCTGATTCAATAATCATCAACTAAACCAATATACATTCTTCTATAGAAATCAAAACAATCATACTCATTCGAATCTAATTACATATTCTGATTTTGGGAATTTCAGAATTCAACTCGAGATACAACCAAAATCATCACTCTTAGATCCTTATATTTTTCAAAGCTATACTTTGACTTCAAAACTGTGATAGCACATCACTTTTAATCGTAACACACAAGATGGATATGAGAAATCATTCGGGATTTAGGACGATTTCATCATTTGGATATTGACTATGACAATCTGCAATCAAAACCCTCCGAAATTCTAGAAGACACTTCAAATAATAAACAATTGAGATGATGATCCAACCACACGTTACCCGAAGTTTTGTACCTGAAAAACTCTCGAAACCAAAGTCATAATCTAACATGTACCTGCGTCGAATTCTTCTAGCAAGAACAACATTTCGATTCCTTTTCAAAGTAGCCAATTTTGTCACGGATCCAGCAAGTCAACTTCGATTTTTTCAGTCGGACCAGTCTTATTATAACCCTGATAGATACGTTGCCCTTTCGTCATTATTACTGGGGAACCTTTCATATTCCACCATATTACCACCAGCGTTTAATCATCTAAAACACGATTCTTCTGAACCCACCTCAGATTGATAACCAGAGATTCAGATATTATTGCATTAAATGCAGAGGAAACATAAAAATGGTAGATGGTTTAAACGGTCAAAAGTTTGATGATAAAAGATAGTGAGTTGGTAAAGCTCAGAAAAAGAAAGGATTTGGTACTGAAAAATGGATTGAGCAAAGTATGAAGGAAGCCATGGACAAATCACAGAGACTGAATCTGCCTTCAAAGGATCCAAATGATTCAGTGCCTGCTGAACTCGTTAGCGAACACCTTATTTCTTATTCTAAATCTCCACAGACAAATATTCTTCATCATCATCATATCTTGAATATTCTAAGATATCATAGTATCTTTAATTATAAATATCCTTGATAATTCTGAAGATATTTTCATAAGTATTCTCATTTGAAATCAATTATCTCTCTGTAATATCTGCAACATAAAAAGAAACTGTGTTAGTTTCTAAATACTGAAAAATTCGAATATGAATGTTTTTGAAGTAGTGTTGGGAACTGATACATGAGTTAATATAATATAATGACACTTGATCAATGTCATTATATTACAGTAGGTCATGTTAAGTTTCTAATGGGATGTGATGATTCACAGCACCATCATCATGTGCCATTTACACGACTCTTACATTCGATCTAATCCTTAAACATAGCAAGAAAATATTTCTTGATGATTCGATCTTTTACAGGATATTCTGGTAATTTGACAAGTCAAAATCGCATCATTAAGATTTCCTTCTTAGAACATTAACTATGTTCATTCCGAAATTCATAACTGCAAATTCTGGACCATTACTCGCTTGACTCGAGGACGGGAAGAGGAAACGAAAGAATGAAGCTCCAAACTAGAAATTGGAGCATAAACCGCAGCAAATAAAAGAGAATATTAATTATGGGTGACAATGATTATAGAAGACAGATGCAGGGGCATCGAAATATAAGGGAAGATATAAAACTCAACAACCACCCCGAAGCTACAAACCGTGCATATCAATACGTATTGCCACGTAAAGGCACGGAAAAATTAATAACACTATAACCCCAAGATAATAGTAGAAGTAAATAAAATCTTCCGGTGGTAGATGAAAGAGAAGGATGACAGATGTAAAAATTAAGAGTATATCAAGGATCAAAATGGGATGGAGCATATTGACGAATGTTTTAAAGTATGAACTGAGGAGAAAGAATAGAAGGTGTGAGTTGTAAGGAAACAAAGAGGGTGGATTTATAGAAAAATATCCGACAGAGCAATCGGAACAGATTATTACATTTACTCAAAGAAGATCCTGATTTCCTAAGTCGCCGAAGAACCAAATCTTATTACGAAAATTTTCTTTAAATCCCTTAAATTCCGGAAATCAATCATAGCTACGTCATCAGTTAAAACAAATCTACATTTACTCATTTCGCTCTTTTACGATAGCTTCACTCATACGCTTCGAGAAATCGAATTATTTTATCCGTACTTCTTAATCATGATAAAACTCTATGTATCAGCTTATATTCGTCATAATAACATTCTTACTATTAGCTATGACGACCTCTATCAAATTTCGGGACGAAATTTCTTTTAACGGGTAGGTACTGTAGTGACCCGGAAATTTCCGATCAAATTTAAACTTTAATCTTTATATGTATCCGACACGATAAGCAAAATCTGTAATGTTGAGTCTCGAAAAGTTTGAAAACTATATTCATGTAATCAATTACCCTTTGACCATGTCTGACGATTCACGAACAAAAATGTGTAAATAGAAATGTATGTGTATGTACATATGTGTATTTTTTTTTAAGCTAAGAAATATTGATAAAACATTTAAGAGCTTGGTGATACAAAAATAGATTATGAGATTATTATGTGACTTGAAAGCATTGAACGAATTAGTTGATATGAATATAAGCTACGAGATCTATTTTATGAACATAGAAATGCTATCACAGTAGTTAGTGAATAATACTTTACTTGAACGTATTTGTTCGATGTAAGTTTATCAATGAGATTAAAAGATAATATCAAGTGATTGATTTATCAGGTACATTGAATTATAATTACGAGTCTTTGTTATGAGGTCCACTTGAATTAGAAAACTCTTACTTTTAACGGTATTCGGAATATTTAGTAAAGTGATTCCATGTAAGAACAAAAGTGTTATTATTGAGGATTAGACAGAGGTTAGCGGAGAGTCTCGTTTAATTATCAAAAGCGTACCTTGCAATGATTGACTTGTGTCACTTGGTAGGTTAATTATTTAGTTTTCTTAATATTGAAGACGTTTTACGATATAGATGAAACCTTTTAAAGAATGATTTTGAATATAACTAATTCTGGAAAACTAAATTATATTTATTCAATTTAGTACAAACACATTTTTTCGATATAATAGAATTTGATTATAAAATATTTTTATGGATTTTCAATGATATAAAAATAAAAATAAATATAAAATAAAGATTTCTAATGAGCACCAAAAGACTACAACATTTCATCACAAGATTGAAAGTTAAAATGTTGGAAATCACTAAACCTGCGCACTTGCACGAGAAAAATCATAACTAAATCATACTGACTCGAAAAAGGGTGATTCCGGTGTCCAAACGACCGTAACTCAAAAATCTACAACTTTCATGAAGACACCATACACGAATCGTGTACCTATCTACACGAAACGTGTAATCTTGTGCCGACATATTTTGGTGGCGGCTCACTATGCAACATGTTTTTAATTTTTATTAATATTATATTATATTATTATATTATTTATAAATCTATATATATAGGATCGATCATAATTGTTTTCTAACTATCTATCTCTCACACTCTCTCTATAATTATATTTATTATTATTATTGTTAGTGTTATTATTATTATTATTATTATTAGTATTATTATACATAAAATACTACGACGAGGTCATGGGCGAGTTATTTCAAAACGGGTTTTATGAGCGGGATAGAGCTAAGGAAATTATGAGTTATGGTTATGGAGGTGATGGGTATTGTTCATGGGTATGCTTGTGAGGTTAAACTAGTGTTTGTCACCTCCATTGCGTCTACGTACCTTTCCTACAATATTGAACCTCAATATTGATACGTGAGTACTCCTAATTTAATTTTTACATACTAATAGTGTATCCCTGACTAGTGCTCGAGAAAATAGGATTATGCATGCTTGTAAATTTGATAGTGCCCTTAGATAGGTTATGCCGAATCTTAAAGGTTGTTATATTATAGTTGAAGGAAGATATAAGATTTGCATGTCCTTAAAAAGCTAGAAAAAAATTAAGAACTTTTCCTTTAGATGCCAAATAGATTTGATGGACGGATTAAAAGTTATAGTCAATTAAAATTTCGTAAAAATGATTATTATCGTCGTTAATATCGTTGTCTTAATTTTTTTATCAAATTGTTATTATTCCAAAATAACACGACTGTTACTTATTATTATTATCAATACTATATTATTAACTAGAAATGTAATACAAATTATATAACTACCTTAATAGAATCTATCGCAGTATTTTTATGATATTAAATGAACTTTATAAGTTTTATTACTTAAGATATATAAAAGTATATTTTAATATAAAATTTTATTTATAAACGAATTATATTATTTACTTTATTAAATCTTTAAAAAAAAAATATTTTAAAAATATAAAACGATGATATTTAAATTATATAATAAAACATTTATAAAGTTTTGAAATCATTTGGAGTTAAACTAATTTTTGTCGACCTTTGCATACTAGACTCGAGCATTAGGATTGTGGTACACTATGACTTAACTTAATGTATTAGACAAATATTGTGACGACCCGGAAATTTCCGACTAAATTTAAACTTTATCTTTATATTATTTTGACACGATAAGCAATGTTTGTTAAGTTAAATCTCAAGGATTTTAAACTATGTTTATACATTCATTTAAACCTCGACCAAATTCCAATGATTCACGAACCATTAAATGAACATATATGAATATGTATGTATATGTGTATATGTTATAAATTGAAAATGTCAACAAAGTATTTAAAAGTATAATGCTTTATATGAATGTATTTGTTTCAATATGATTATCGACGAAATAAAAAAAAAATATATATATATATATATATTAAATGATTGAATTATCAGAAACATTGAATTATGATTACAAGTCTCTGTTGAGAGGTCCACTATGATTTGAGAAATCTATTCCTCTTAACGATATTCGGAATAATTTGTAAAGCTATTTATAAATAAAAATAAAAAATAACATTTACGAAAGTTAGACAAAAGCTATTGGAGAATTGGTTTCCATAATATTCTATTAATCTATTTTCAAACGTACAAAAACGTTTTCAGTTTAAAAAGAACTTTATTATTAAAACGTATATAACTTTTATAAATATCTAAAATCACTTTTGACAACTCATTACTTAACCAGTATAATAAATATAACGATATTTATATTTTATTTCATTAAATATATATATAACGATTTAAATTAATATTATATATATTTATACACGTATTATACATACATAGTTTTTATACTTTAACTTTACCTTTACTTTACTTTTACTTTACTTTAACTTTAATAATTTACTTTAATAATTCATACTTTAATAATTCACTTTAATAATTCATACTTTAATAATTCACTTTAATAATTCATACTTTAATAATTCACTTTAATAATTCATACTTTAATAATTCACTTTAATAATTCATACTTTAATAATTCACTTTAATAATTCATACTTTAATAATTCACTTTAATAATTCAAAAATTTATTATAAATAGAATTCAATAGGTTTCATTATTTCATAGAAACTTGAAAATATATTTCTCTAAACTCTCTCAATCGATTTACATATATATATATATATATTTGCTCTATATTATTTCAAGATATTATTAGTATACATAAAATATTACGACGGAGTGATGTCCGAGTGATTTCAAAATAGTTTTTTTGAATGAGTCGAAGCTAAGGAAATTATGGGTTATAGCTATGGAGGTGATGGGTATGGTTCATGGGTATGCTCGTGAGGTCAATCTAGTGTTTATCATCTCCGTTGCGTCTACGTACTTTCCTGCAATTTGAATCTCAATATTGATACGTGAGCACTCATAACTTAACTTTTATATATCAATAGTGTATCCCTGACTAGTGCTCGAGTATATAGGATTATGCATGCTTGTACATTCGATATTGTCCTTAGATAGGTTTGTTGAATCCTGAATTAGATACATATGCTACTGAGATAGGGTATATGATATGCATGTCATTGGAAAGCTAGCGAAAAATTAAGAACTTTTCATTTAGATATCGAATGGTTTCGATGAACGGATTTGAAGTTAAAGTCAACTGAATTTTAGTATTATTGTTAAAATGATTATTATTACTATCGTCGTTATTATTTTAATAGAAATATTATTATTACTATTATGTTAGTATTATCATTTTATCATAATAACATTTTTAGTAAATATAAATATTGTTATTTTTTTTATAGAATAATAATAATTATTATTACAAAATAATACAACTTTTACTTACTATTATTATGATCAATATTATTTTATCAAATAAATAGGGGATACAAAGATATTTTTCACCACGCGTAATATAATTACATTAATAATACTTACCACTATAGTTTTACGATATTAAGTGAACTTTATAAATTTTACTACTTAAGATATATAAAAGTATATTTTATCATATATAAACGTTAATATAAATTTTTATTAATAAATTACTTTTATTATTATAAAATCTAATAAATATATTTAAATATATAAAACGACTATAGCTAAGTTATATAATAAACACGTATAAATTTTAGAAGTCATTTTGGGTCAAGTTGACTTTTGTTGACTTTTGCATATTAGTCTCGAGCATTAGGATTGTGGTACACTATGACTTGACCAAAAATTGTTAGACAAATATTGACCAACATATAAATATATATAATTAATATAGGTTCGTGAATCCGAGGCCAACCTTGCACTTGTTAAATGACGTTATATGTATTTTTACTACGAAATACAGTATGGTGAGTTTCATTTGCTCCCTTTTATATATATTTTTGGGACTGAGAATACATGCGCTGTTTTTATAAATGTTTTACGAAATAGGCACAAGTACTAAAACTAATTCTACGTGGGTTTAAACCAGAAATATACCCTTAGCTTGGTAACATTAAACTACTTGTCTATGTACGGTAGGCGCGAATCCTAAAGATAGATCTATTGGGCCTGACAAACCCCATCCTGACTATGGGATGCTTTAGTACTTCGAGGTTATTTTAAACACACCTGATCTGGTGTACTTCAGAGGGTAAAACATGAACGTTAAGGCTTGTTACCGGGTACCTACAACTTATAGAATACTTTTATACACTTGCGAGTGTACATATATTTATAAACGGAAATCTTGTGGTCTATTAATATATTAAAATGATTGTTATGATAAACCTATGAACTCACCAACCTTTTGGTTGACACTTTAAAGCATGTTTATTCTCAGGTATTAAAGAAATCTTCCGCTGTGCATTAGCTCATTTTAAGGATATTACTTGGAGTCATTCATGGCATATTTTGAAAGACGTTGCATTCGAGTCATTGAGTTCATGAAGATTATTATTAAGCCAATTATAGTTGGATGTATTATGAAATGGTGTGCATGCCGTCAACTTTCGTTGTAAAGAAAGTTTGTCTTTTAAAAACGAATGCAATGTTTGTAAAATGTATCATATAAAGGTCAAATACCTCGCGATGTAATCAACTATTGTGAATCGTTTATAATGTATATGAACGGGTCCTTTCAGTTGGTATCAGAGCGGTGGTCTTAGCGAACCAGGTCTGCATTAGTGTGTCTGACTGATAGTCATTAGGATGCATTAATGAGCCTGGACTTCGACCGTGTCTGCATGTCAAAAGTTTTGCTTATCATTTTTGTCGGAAATTGCCTGCTTATCATTCTTAGTCTAGACACGTCTTACTGCATTGATTGCATGAATAGTGTATAGACAAAATTCATATCTTAGCATATCTGCTAATCCATATCTTAGCGTATCTGTTACTGTAAACTTTGCCTGACATATCCCGTAATTTCCTCCGTAATCTACGAAATCTTTTGCGCTATATATATAGATATTCTATGTAATTAGAATACCACCCGATAGCCGAAAAATCATTTCATATCAAAAAAATTCTTTATTCAATCGAACGAAATGGAATTCGTCATTAGTTCAAGTCCCTCGAATTCCGATATGGAATCCCACTCAAGCTCCGAAAGCAGTGTGACCGGAATGGATCAACCAATTAGCCATCATCTATTATGAATGAATTGGGGATAGGTTCGTAGCCTCCTCAATAATTTGAGACAAGAAGAAGGTGATCCCTTCCATCCACCACATTGCCCTCTTGGCGATGAACCTGAAGCACTTACCGGCGAACCGGTCCGAAACACCATTTTCTCTCTCATTTTCAGAGTATCTCGTCACGATTATATACTACATCAAATTCTAGATTTTATTTATCCGCTCGTCCGAACCGACAATTACCCCGATGTAATAGAAGAAGTCAACGAGCTTCGCGTTCGAGTAGTGGCTTTAGAGAATATGGTGCAAGGGTTACAAACACCAACAAATAACGAAGTATTAATTCATAATTTCAATTTTATTGAATAAATACTCCGTAAAAGTTATGTAATTTCTAAAGTCTTTAGGGATTATTCAGTTCTAGTTTCAACCGTAAATCAAATGAGTTTAATTTAATATTAACTCATTAAATCTATATTACATCTGAAGAAAATATGCACATATATATTTTCATAAAGACTGTAATAAAATTCTGTTGTACAAAATATTAATTGTGAAATTTTTTTTTTAACGGGTAGGTAATACCCGAGAGATATATAAATTCACAATTAATATATTACATTTTTCGAATCTGATTAAGCAAATCATCAACTATACTCCCAAAATCTCACAACAATATACATTCTTGTATAGAAATCAAAACAACCATTCTCACCCAAATTTGATTACGCATTCTGATTTTGACAAATCAAAATCCAAGTCATGATTTAACAGAAGACATCACTCTTAGATTCCTACATCTTTCAAAGCTATACTTTGACTTCAAAACCGTGTTAGAACATCATATGTATATTAACGATTACAAACTGTGTTCAAACTCTCCGAAGTTTTCGAAGACACTTCAAACAATGAACAATCGAGATGATGATCCAACCACATATTACCCACATTTATGTACCTAAAAAGCTCTCGAAGCCAAAGTCATAGTTCGACGCGTATCCGTGTCAGACCCTTTGGCATTTATTAGCTAAAATGACTTTTCAATTCCTTTTCAAAGTAGACAGTTTTGTCACAGCTCCAGCAAGTCAACTTCGACTTTTCAGTCGGACTAGTCTTATTATAATCTCGATAGATACGTTGCCCTTTCATCATCATTACTGGGGACCTTTCATATCTCGCCACCTTAGTAATAAACTTACCAACAACTTCAATTATCTTTGACTTTTCGAAAAATCATTATATTTATTGAAATCACATCATTTACTCATTCGCATCTTGTAACGAGAATTGTCATACGAATCATCGAAAAACAGTAACCAGTATTTTGAAATCTCGCAGCATGTCTACGCCAACAGTTATATGTGTACGTAAAACGTCTATCTCCTGGACTTACATACTTTGAATGTGAAGTTCTGAAAAATATTCTGAACTGCAAACTAGTTCTTGAAATGCTGACGAAGCATCAAAAACTGTAAACGATCTTAACAGTAAAAAGTTTGATGACAAAGAATAGTAAGGTGGTAAAGCTGAGAAAAAGAGAAGGTTTGGAACTGGAAAACGGATTGAACAGACTATGAAGGAGGCTGTGGACAAATCACAAAGACTAAATCTGCCTTCAAAGAATCCAAATGATTCAGTACCTGCTAAAGTCATTAACGAATACCTTACTCTTTATTCTAAACCTTTACAGACAAATCTTCATCATCATCCATCAATATTAGAAATTCTAAGATATTATCATATCTTTCATTATAAATATCCGCGATATTTCTGAAGATATTTTCACAACTAATCTTATCTGAAGTCATTTATCTCTTTGCGCTATCAGTGTTACATCATATAAGAAACTATTAGTTTCTATATTCTATAAACTTTCGAGTTTAAATTATGAATGTTTTGAAGTAGTGTTGGGAACTGAAGCATGAGTTAGTATAATATAATGACACTTGATCAACGTGATTATATTACAGTAAGTCATGCTGAGTTTCTAATGGGACATG
The DNA here is from genome assembly GCF_046630445.1 of Rutidosis leptorrhynchoides. NCBI lineage: Eukaryota > Viridiplantae > Streptophyta > Magnoliopsida > Asterales > Asteraceae > Rutidosis > Rutidosis leptorrhynchoides. The sequence continues at coordinate 386,414,593 of NC_092336.1, read as the reverse complement.
ACGATTCACAGACCATGCCATCATCATGTTCCATGTTACACGAGTCTTGTATTCTATTTAATCTCTAAAAATATCAAGAATATATTTTCTTGATGATTCGGTCTTTTCAGGGTATTCTGGTAAATTAACAAATCAAGATCGTGCCATTACCATTTCCTTCTTAGAACATTAACTATGTTCATTCTGAAATTCATATCTGCGAATACTGGACCATTACAAACGTTGCTTAATCGCAAGAAGAAGAAACGAAAGGACAAAACTCCAAAATAGAAATTGGAGTATAAATCGCAGCAAATAGAAGGGAGCATTAACTTGGATGTCAATGATTATAGAAGACAAAAGCAGGGGCTTTGAAATATAAGGGAAGAAAAAAAACCCAACAACCACCCAAAAATTATAAACCGTATATATCGATGCATATAGCAATATAAAGACACGGAAGAACTAAAAACACTATAAAACCGAGAGTATAGTAGTAATAAATAGATTCTTCCGGAGGCAGATGAAAAAGAAGAACGACAGATATGAAAGTGAGGAGTATATCGAGAATCAGTACTGGATGAAGCATATTGACAAATACTTTAAAATATGAGTTGAGGGAGAAAGAATAGAAGGTGTGAGTTGTAAGGAAACGAAGGAGGTGGATTTATAGTGAAATACCCGACAGAGAAATCAAGATGGATTATCGTATTAATTCGAAGAGAATCATAATCTCCTTAATCACCGAAGCATCAAATCCAACATAGATTACAAAGATTTTCTTTAAATTCGGAGATCAATTGTGATGACGTCAAAAGATATGACGAATCACTATAATCTTATTTCCTTCATTTACGATAACTTCCCTCATACGCTTTGAGTAATCGAATTATTTTATCCATACTTCTTAGACATGATAAAACTTCATAATCGTCATAATAACATTCTCATTGTTAGCCATAACGACCTCTATCAAATTTCGGGGACGAAATTTCTTTAACGGGTAGGTACTGTGACGACCCGGAAATTTCCGACTAAATTTAAACTTTATCTTTATATTATTTTGACACGATAAGCAATGTTTGTTAAGTTAAATCTCAAGGATTTTAAACTATGTTTATACATTCATTTAAACCTCGACCAAATTCCAATGATTCACGAACCATTAAATGAACATATATGAATATGTATGTATATGTGTATATGTTATAAATTGAAAATGTCAACAAAGTATTTAAAAGTATAATGCTTTATATGAATGTATTTGTTTCAATATGATTATCGACGAAATAAAAAAAAATATATATATATATATATTAAATGATTGAATTATCAGAAACATTGAATTATGATTACAAGTCTCTGTTGAGAGGTCCACTATGATTTGAGAAATCTATTCCTCTTAACGATATTCGGAATAATTTGTAAAGCTATTTATAAATAAAAATAAAAAATAACATTTACGAAAGTTAGACAAAAGCTATTGGAGAATTGGTTTCCATAATATTCTATTAATCTATTTTCAAACGTACAAAAACGTTTTCAGTTTAAAAAGAACTTTATTATTAAAACGTATATAACTTTTATAAATATCTAGAATCACTTTTGACAACTCATTACTTAACCAGTATAATAAATATAACGATATTTATATTTTATTTCATTAAATATATATATAACGATTTAAATTAATATTATATATATTTATACACGTATTATACATACATAGTTTTTATACTTTAACTTTACCTTTACTTTACTTTTACTTTACTTTAACTTTAATAATTTACTTTAATAATTCATACTTTAATAATTCACTTTAATAATTCATACTTTAATAATTCACTTTAATAATTCATACTTTAATAATTCACTTTAATAATTCATACTTTAATAATTCACTTTAATAATTCATACTTTAATAATTCACTTTAATAATTCATACTTTAATAATTCACTTTAATAATTCAAAAATTTATTATAAATAGAATTCAATAGGTTTCATTATTTCATAGAAACTTGAAAATATATTTCTCTAAACTCTCTCAATCGATTTACATATATATATATATATTTGCTCTATATTATTTCAAGATATTATTAGTATACATAAAATATTACGACGGAGTGATGTCCGAGTGATTTCAAAATAGTTTTTTTGAATGAGTCGAAGCTAAGGAAATTATGGGTTATAGCTATGGAGGTGATGGGTATGGTTCATGGGTATGCTCGTGAGGTCAATCTAGTGTTTATCATCTCCGTTGCGTCTACGTACTTTCCTGCAATTTGAATCTCAATATTGATACGTGAGCACTCATAACTTAACTTTTATATATCAATAGTGTATCCCTGACTAGTGCTCGAGTATATAGGATTATGCATGCTTGTACATTCGATATTGTCCTTAGATAGGTTTGTTGAATCCTGAATTAGATACATATGCTACTGAGATAGGGTATATGATATGCATGTCATTGGAAAGCTAGCGAAAAATTAAGAACTTTTCATTTAGATATCGAATGGTTTCGATGAACGGATTTGAAGTTAAAGTCAACTGAATTTTAGTATTATTGTTAAAATGATTATTATTACTATCGTCGTTATTATTTTAATAGAAATATTATTATTACTATTATGTTAGTATTATCATTTTATCATAATAACATTTTTAGTAAATATAAATATTGTTATTTTTTTTATAGAATAATAATAATTATTATTACAAAATAATACAACTTTTACTTACTATTATTATGATCAATATTATTTTATCAAATAAATAGGGGATACAAAGATATTTTTCACCACGCGTAATATAATTACATTAATAATACTTACCACTATAGTTTTACGATATTAAGTGAACTTTATAAATTTTACTACTTAAGATATATAAAAGTATATTTTATCATATATAAACGTTAATATAAATTTTTATTAATAAATTACTTTTATTATTATAAAATCTAATAAATATATTTAAATATATAAAACGACTATAGCTAAGTTATATAATAAACACGTATAAATTTTAGAAGTCATTTTGGGTCAAGTTGACTTTTGTTGACTTTTGCATATTAGTCTCGAGCATTAGGATTGTGGTACACTATGACTTGACCAAAAATTGTTAGACAAATATTGACCAACATATAAATATATATAATTAATATAGGTTCGTGAATCCGAGGCCAACCTTGCACTTGTTAAATGACGTTATATGTATTTTTACTACGAAATACAGTATGGTGAGTTTCATTTGCTCCCTTTTATATATATTTTTGGGACTGAGAATACATGCGCTGTTTTTATAAATGTTTTACGAAATAGGCACAAGTACTAAAACTAATTCTACGTGGGTTTAAACCAGAAATATACCCTTAGCTTGGTAACATTAAACTACTTGTCTATGTACGGTAGGCGCGAATCCTAAAGATAGATCTATTGGGCCTGACAAACCCCATCCTGACTATGGGATGCTTTAGTACTTCGAGGTTATTTTAAACACACCTGATCTGGTGTACTTCAGAGGGTAAAACATGAACGTTAAGGCTTGTTACCGGGTACCTACAACTTATAGAATACTTTTATACACTTGCGAGTGTACATATATTTATAAACGGAAATCTTGTGGTCTATTAATATATTAAAATGATTGTTATGATAAACCTATGAACTCACCAACCTTTTGGTTGACACTTTAAAGCATGTTTATTCTCAGGTATTAAAGAAATCTTCCGCTGTGCATTAGCTCATTTTAAGGATATTACTTGGAGTCATTCATGGCATATTTTGAAAGACGTTGCATTCGAGTCATTGAGTTCATGAAGATTATTATTAAGCCAATTATAGTTGGATGTATTATGAAATGGTGTGCATGCCGTCAACTTTCGTTGTAAAGAAAGTTTGTCTTTTAAAAACGAATGCAATGTTTGTAAAATGTATCATATAAAGGTCAAATACCTCGCGATGTAATCAACTATTGTGAATCGTTTATAATGTATATGAACGGGTCCTTTCAAATATTGACAAATACATAATTATATATAAATAATTTAGGTTCGTGAATCCAAGGCCAACCTTACACTTGTTCAATGATGTTATATGTATTTTTACTACAAAATACAGTATGGTGAGTTTCATTTGCTCCCTTTTTAAATGCTTTTGCAATATATATTTTTGGGACTGAGAATTCATGCGCTGCTTTTATAAATGTTTGACGAAATAGACACAAGTAATTGAAACTACATTCTATGGTTGAATTATCGAAATCGAATATGCCCCTTTTTATTAAAGTCTGGTAATCTAAGAATTAGGGAACAGACACCCTAATTGACGCGAATCCTAAAGATAGATCTATTGGGCCTAACAAACCCCATCCAAAGTACCGGATGCTTTAGTACTTCGAAATTTATATCATGTCCGAAGGAGGATCCCGGAATGATAGGGGATATTCTTATATGCATATTGTTAATGTCGGTTACCAGGTGTTCACCATTTGAATGATTATTTTTGTCTCTATGCATGGGACGTATATTTATGAGAACTGGAAATGAAATTCTTGTGGTCTATTAAAATGATGGAAATAAATGATTATGATAAACTAATGAACTCACCAACCTTTTGGTTGACACTTGAAAGCATGTTTATTCTCAGGTTTGAAAGAGATCTTCCGCTGTGCATTAGCTTATTTTAAAGATATTACTTGGAGTCATTCATGACATATTTCAAAAGATGTTGCATTCGAGTCGTTGAAGTTCATTAAAGATTATTATTAAGTAAATGACAGATTAGGTCATTTATAGTTTGGATATTATGAAATGGTATGCATACATGTCAATTTTCGATGTAAAGAAAGATTGTCTTTTAAAAATGAATGCAATGTTTGTAAAATGTATCATATAGAGGTCAAATACCTCGCAATGTAATCAACTATTGTGAATCGTTTATAATGTATATGAACGGGTCCTTTCAACCTCAAAGTAACGTACCTATCATATAATACACATCATCAAACGCAAACTCAAGTCGGTCAACCAAACCCTTTTCACCATTCTAAGCCATTTTGACCCAAGGTGCAATTTCAACCCATTTGCACCCTTAACCCTAAATTGGGTCAACACACACCAAAACCCTAATCATTCGTCAAGATGGGTTTAAAACACATTTAAGTCGCAAGGCTAACTCGTTTTCATACTTGCTAGGAAACTTAGGTCATTAAAGACTCATTTGACATTTCAAGGTCAACACACCCATTTGGGTCATCCATACCCAATAACACCCATTTACATATTATTAAAGTGTTCTAGCAACTAACTAACCAAATTTAAGACTCAAAAGTCCAATTAACACATTCAAACCCTAGGTTAGTCATCAATGAGCCTTCACAACCCATATTCACCAAAAATCCCCAAAATACTAACAAAATGGGTCTTTGGTTCATCACTAGCCCAAACCCTAACCCTTAAAGCAATTAAAGTAAGAAATCGGGTTTTATAACTTACCAACACAATCACCACGTAGCTATCGACTAGATGAACGACTTTATAACTTGCACCAACACCCGATTCAACCTCTTTCACCCTTTAATGGAGCTTTCTCTCTCAAGGATTGCACTCTCTCTCTAGAGTTTGATTGGAGAAGATAAGGTTGTTGGGAATGGAGTGAATGAAGCTCCAAAACTGATCCAAGGCATTAAATTCGGGCTCCAATGTGTTTTGACCAAAATGCCCTCAAAATATCTATTTTAAAAGAAGAGGAGAATCTGTCGCAGACAGATGGCGCGGCGCGCCACCTAGCCGCGCGGCGCGCGACCTCCCAGTTCAACATCTTTTCTCTTTTTAATTATTTGCAACCAAAACCCCAAAACTTGAGTAACTTATATACACACATGTACACTACAATTATTCGGGTCTTACAACTCTCCCCCACTTATTCGGATTGCGTCCTCACAATCCAAGCCGCATGACACGAGGGAAGATAAACTAACACGAACTCTTCGGGTTCCCAAGTGAACTTGGAACCTTTACTTCGCCACCATTGAACCTTGTATGTTCTCACCTCTTTTTTCCTCAACATTTTCACCTTCTCGTCAAGGATAGCAATCGGTTCCTCGACATATTCTAACTTGTTGTTTAGCTCGATCTCGTCTAAAGGCATCCATGAGGAATCATCCGCAAGACACTTACGGAGGTGGGATACATGAAATGTATTATGGATCCCCGCAAGCTCTTCGGGTAATTCCAATCGATATGCAACTTCACCAACACGAGCTAAAACCTTGAACGGCCCAATAAACCGAGGAGCTAACTTTCCCCGTTTTCGAAATCGAATAATACCCTTCCATGGCGAAACCTTAAGCATCACCATATCGCCTTCTTGGAACTCAATCAATCGCCTACGTCTATCGGCATACGACTTTTGCCTATCTTGAGCCTTCTTCAAATGTTCCCGAATCAAATCGATCTTGCTATTAGTCTCTAAAACCAAATCGGTACTCCTGATCTCTCTTTGACCCACTTCTCCCCAACAAACGGGAGTTCGACACCTACGCCCATAAAGCATTTCGTGAGGTGGCATCCCGATACTAGTATGATAACTATTATTGTACGAGAATTCCACTAAAGGCAAATGCTCATCCCAACTACCACCAAAGTCAATGATGCATGCCCGTAACATATCTTCTAAAGTTTGATTCGTACGTTCGGTTTGACCGTCCGTTTGAGGATGATACGCCGTACTCAACTTCAATTGCGTACCCATATCTTCATGAAACTTTTCCCAAAACCGATATGTAAAACGGGTATCTCGATCCGAATTAATAGATATAGGAACCCCATGTCACGAGACCACTTCCTTGATAAACAACTTAGCCAAGGCCTCCGACGATATCGTTTCTTTAATGGGAAGAAACAAAGCGCTTTTTGTCAATCGGTCAACTATAACCCAAATCGAATCGAATTGGGTTCTCGCCGTTTTAGGTAACTTTGTAATGAAATCCATGGTAATGTGTTCCCATTTCCACTTCGAGATTTCTAACGGTTGCAACTGACCATACGGCTTTTGGTGTTCGGCTTTTACTTGTAAACACGTGACACATTGCTCAACATACTTCACAACATCACGTTTCATGCCCGGCCACCAATAATCTTTCTTCAAGTCATGATACATTTTTGTCGCCGCCGGATGAATGGAATATTTTGACTTATGTGCTTCATCAAATAGCACCCGTCGGTAATCACCCATCTTAGGCACCCACACCCTTCCTTGAAAAGACAACAAACCACGCGGGCCCATAGTAATGAACTCCGATTGGCCCACGATTCGTTCCACACGCTTATTGTGAACGTAAGCCTCTATTTGAATCTCGCCAAGCTTCTCAAGAAAATCGTTGGAAATAATCAAACGTAACGACCCCACTTTTATCGCCGAATGTTGACTCTTTCGACTCAACGCATCTGCGACAACATTCGCCTTACCCGGATGATAAAGTATTTCACAATCGTAGTCTTTCACCACATCCATCCACCTACGTTGGCGATAATTCAAATCTCGTTGATTAAAGAGATGTTTCAAACTCTTATGATCCGAATAAATCGTACACTTGACACCATACAAGTAATGGCGCCAAATTTTCAACGCACGCACAACCGCCGCCAACTCAAGATCATGAGTCGGATATCTCATTTCGTGTTCCTTTAATTGTTGAGAGGCATAAGCGATGACTTTACCTCTTTGCATCAGAACACACCCGAGCCCATTTAGCGAAGCATCACAATAAACCGTCATATCTTCCACACCTTCCGATAATACTAACACCCGAGCTTGACACAACTTCTCTTTTAACAATTGAAAAGCAATTTCTTGCTCGTTCTCCCAATTAAACTTAGCATTCTTTCTCGTCAACTTCGTTAATGGAGAAGCAATCTTAGAAAAGTCTTGGATAAACCGACGATAATAATCGGCCAATCCGAGGAAACTTCGGATTTTCGTAGGCGTAGTCGGTCATCCCCAACTCTTCACCGTCTCTATCTTCCCCGGATCTACTTGAATACCGTCTTTGTTCACAATATGACCAAGGAATTGGACTTCCCTTAATACTTCACGCAAATGACGTTCATGTTCGTTCATACTTTTCGAATAGACTAGTATGTCATCGATGAACACTATTACCGACTTGTCCAACATAGGTTGGCACACTCGGTTCATAAGATCCATGAATGCCACCGGTGCATTCGTAAGACCAAAAGGCATCACCACAAACTCAAAATGTCCATACCGCGTTCTAAAAGCCGTTTTCTCAATATCTTCCTCACGGACCCGCATTTGGTGATAGCCGGACCGTAGATCGATCTTAGAGAAATACGTTGCACCTTGAAGTTGATCAAATAAATCGTCAATCCTAGGTAATGGATAACGATTCTTGATCGTCACTTTATTCATCTCACGGTAATCAATGCACATACGCATACTACCATCTTTCTTCTTCACAAATAACACCGGAGCGCCCCACGGTGAAGCACTCGGTCGAATAAAACCCTTCTCGAGCAATTCTTGAATTTGATTTAACAACTCTTGCATCTCCGTTGGCGCTAAACGATAAGGAGTTTTAACAATGGGGGTAGCCCCCGGAACCAACTCGATGCGAAATTCAACTTGTCTTTTCGCCGGAACACCCGGTAATTCGTCCGGAAAAACGTCTTCGAAATCACTAACAACCGGAATTTCACGAATGGGTGGCGGCTCATTACGAGTATCGACAACATGAGCAAGGAAAGCCATGCCCCACTAACAACAAAATGACGTGCCCGTGCAAAAGTGCATATCGGCACCGGTCTCCTTCGCTTATCACCAAGAATAATTAACTCTCCCCCACTTGGGGTCTTCACACGGATAAACTTATCATGGCATGCAATATCGGCTCTATAACGATCGAGCCAATCCATACCAACGACAATATCAAAGTCGCCCAAGGTCATTGGAATAAGATCAATTTTAAAGGTTTCGGCACCAAAAAAAACATCACAATTCTTACACACATCAACCACTAGCACCGTCTTGCCGTCCGCTATTTCAACTTCTACCCGGACGACTTAACTTAGCTAACGGTCTATCGAGTTTAGGCACAAATTTTTGGAGAAACAAACGACAAATTTGCACCGCTATTAAAAAGAATCCTTGCCGGATTAGAATTAACCATGAAAGTACCTGAGACAACTTCGTTCGATTGTTTGGCTTCATCATTGGTCATCAAGTAGTTGCGACCCCTAGCCGTACCCGCCGCCTTCTCTAACCGCTTCACATTATTATTTCGCAAATCGGGACACTCCGGCTTCTTATGCCCCTCTTTGCCGCAATAAAAACAAGTGACTTTGTTTCCGGAAGATGGTTTCCGACACTCACGAGCCATATGACCCGGTTGCCCACAATTGTAGCACGTATAAGAAAACCCGCCGGTAGTGCCCTTCTTTGCACTATTGACACTTTCAAACTTTCTTTTGGAAAACATGAAATCACTCTTTCTTGGAACCTCCGGCTCAAAACCCCGAGCCAACTCGAACAATTCATCAAAAGACTTAGCCATACCCCGACTAATCTTCCCCTTGTACTCATAATTCAAAGTACGGTAGAAATCCTTCATGAGCTTATGATCATCACCCACATATTCCGGGCAAAAACGAGTCTTTGCCAAGAATGTAGACCTGAGGTTAACCAAGTCCATTGACCCTTGTTGCAAATGGTGCAACTCGTCCCGGATTCTATCGAGATCGGATGAAGTTCGGTATTCTCTGAAAAATTCTTTCTTGAACTCCTCCCATGTCAAGCCCATACATTGTTCTTCACCATACAAGTTGATTTTATCGTCCCACCACAACTTAGCTTCTTCGCGTAACATGCTAGAATCATACCTCGTCTTCTTTTCGAGAGGACATTCCACGGTACGGAAAGCTCCCTCAATATCGGAGATCCAACATGTACTTTTTAAAGGATCCCGCACCTCATTAAACATCGGGGGTTGAGCATCCTTGAAGTTCTTGTAGTGGAAGTCCCGCCTTCCTTCACCTCCTTCACCGCGAGGATAGATCTTCCTAGCGTCAAGGGCCTCTTCGATAGTGGACTTCATTCGTTCATTAATTAGATCGGTTATTTGCTCATCAACCGAATCTTGGAAGACCTTTCGAACGTCCACAAGAAAATCCGCTTTTAACTTCTTAAAGACGGCCTCGACCTTGGTTGAGAACTCGGCGTCCCCGCTTGTACTTCCGTTATCATGTTCGGGACCGTTTCTCGTCTTCATTCTATAAAACGAATTAGGTTAAACCACAAAACGGAAGGACAAATTACATATATACATACACATACGCCACACTACTCCATCTCGCTCAACAATCGTCGTACATTACTTGTTTGACACGATTTGCGCCCGTAATAATGGTAGCTAGTCATTACTACGCGAGCACGTCGCATTAACTTGCTAGTACAACATCCATATCGCTCGATGTTCGCTAAACATACATAACAAATAGCGCATGATTAGTTTACATAAACCTATGCACAAACTAATCCCGATCCGACCCAAGGTCCTACAAGTCCCGCATAGCGCACACACAAAAAGTCTAAGTCTAGGCGCCTATCTCAAGTCACCTAAATCCCTTAGACCATGCTCTGATACCACTTGTAACAACCCAAACCAACCCTCGACCAAACCACACGAAAATACAAAATAAAAAAAAAATCTGTGCAGCATACCCGCGCGGCGCGCCAGGTGGGGGGCGGCGCGCCAAAGTGGACTGTCCGAAAAGTTTTTAAATGCGAAAAAGATTGACTAGTTCCCGACACTTTTAGACGAAACACTTTTTACCATACATCCAAATATGTAAAACTAACCTGTTTCATACATAAAATCAATGTTTTACAAGCGGAGCCCACCCAAATTACAAGTTTAGTACAAGTTAAGAGTCTCGACCACCAAAAAGTTTAAGTTCCAAACTACACAATGAGCATGGCGTTTGGGATTAAACTACCCAACTATCGGTCAAACTCCAAGAGCTACTAAAGCCAAAAGCGTCCCCTAGCATCAAGCGGGATCTCTAGTCCAAAACGATGCCCTTACCCTTGTCCAAAACCGAACCTATAAAATGGTAAACAACGAGAGGGTAAGCAAAGCTTAGTGAATGCAATAATTATACGAATACATATATAATTATACCTACTTGCATACACCTACACAAACTGCAAACATGCTAGCAAACACAATTAGCTTATCGTCGCAATAACAAGCTATAATTCACCAATACCCCAAGCTAGCATAACAACCGCATATAAATATAACTCGAATAATATAATATACTTACAATAATAATAACCATGGTTAACCAATAGTACAAGGGAACGACGCTCGCGAAAACGCCATCGGTGTTCACAACATCCGTTAGGGCACTTAACACCTCGCACCACTAACCCCTAGGGTGGCACCTTAACACCTCGGCACATCACCCTGAGTGGCATCTTAACACCTCGATGCATCACTCATTAATTTACGGAGTGGCGTCTTAACACCTCGACACTACACTCTTAGGTGGCATCTTAACACCTCGATGCTACACCCGAGTGGCATCTTAACACCTCGATGCTACACTCTTCACGTGAAACATGGTGTCTTAGCACCTCGACACTACACATTTCACGCTATAACAAATAGATACATTATATACATACGCATATAATTATTCCACTCACCTCAAAGTCTTGTGAAAAGATACCCGAGCTTGCAAGACCTCAAAGTAACGTACCTATCATATAATACACATCATCAAATGCAAACTCAAGTCGGTCAACCAAACCCTTTTCACCATTCTAAGCCATTTTGACCCAAGGTGCAATTTCAACCCATTTGCACCCTTAACCCTAAATTGGGTCAACACACACCAAAACCCTAATCATTCGTCAAGATGGGTTTAAAACACATTTAGGTCGCAAGGCTAACTCGTTTTCATACTTGCTAGGTCATTTAGGTCATTAAAGACTCATTTGACCCATTTCAAGGTCAACACACCCATTTGGGTCATCCATACCCAATAACACCCATTTACATATTATTAAAGTGTTCTAGCAACTAACTAACCAAATTTAAGACTCAAAAGTCCAATTAACACATTCAAACCCTAGGTTAGTCATCAATGAGCCTTCATAACCCATATTCACTCAAAATCCCTAAAATACTAACAAAATGGGTCTTTGGTTCATCACTAGCCCAAACCCTAACCCTTAAAGCAATTAAAGTAAGAAATCGGGTTTTATAACTTACCAACACAATCACCACGTAGCTATCGACTAGATGAACGACTTTATAACTTACACCAACACCCGATTCAACCTCTTTCACCCTTTAATGGAGCTTTCTCTCTCAAGGATTGCACTCTCTCTCTAGAGTTTAATTGGAGAAGATAAGGTTGTTGGGAATGGAGTAAATGAAGCTCCAAAACTGATCCAAGGCATTAAATTCGGGCTCCAATGTGTTTTGACCAAAATGCCCTCAAAATATCTATTTTAAAAGAAGAGGAGAATCTGTCGCAGACAGATGGCGCGGCGCGCCACCTAGCCGCGCTGCGCGCGACCTCCCAGTTCAGCATCTTTTCTCTTTTTAATTATTTGCAACCAAAACCCCAAAACTTGAGTAACTTATATACACAAATGTACACTACAATTATTCGGGTCTTACACTACAACAAATAAATACATTATATACCTACACATATAATTATTCCACACAACTTGAAATGCCCGCACAAGTCATGTACAACATGATCTCCGTCCTCAAATCCGAGCAAGTAATCACCTATATTACACATGGGAAAAATATACGCATAAATAGCCATTCTCTAAAAGAGAACCCGAAACAAACATCCCTTAGCCGAGGGTTCACACCTTGCTAGCCAAAACCCGCCCATTTAATCACCTAATGGACACAAACTAATTACCACTTCGGGTGGTAATTCAAACCAACACGACAAAGTACGATTTAATCCAAATCATACTTTACACCAATTAGACCAAACCTAGGTCTTACCACTAAATTACTACTTAGGTAGTAATCATTTCAAATGCCAATTACACCAAAAATCCCAACACGTGCAATATTGACCTATATTGCTTTTGACCACGTTTGACTTATGTTAAAAATATCATTTTAACCCAAAATCACTTCTCGCGAGTAATTACATCCAAAAACATCATTTAACGCTTAACAAAAGCATTTAACATTCATTTAATCCAACTTAGTGTCATCCTCAAATTTGACCTAATTCAAATTACTCATTTTGACCAAAGTCATAAAACGCCCAAAATCACTAACGACTAGTGATTATATTTTCAAAACACCAATTAACACCTAAATCAAACATTTATATACTTGATTCATCAAATCTTGACCTCATATCTTAGTTTGACTCCAAATCAAGGTTAACACCCATTTTAACCAACTAACATGTTCTTATGAACATCTAAATCACCAACACACATACAATCTAGTGATTAACACCCAAACCAATGAAAAATGCTTCCAAATTTGTCATCTAACCCTAAACCCACAATAATTAGGTTTAATTACACTAACAATACCCATAACCCCCAAATTTCACAAGAAATGGGGTTTATAACCCTAACTAATATAAACCCTAACTCAAACAAGAAATCAAACACTACAATTCGGATTAGGTTTTCCTCAAGCACCAAAACGAGCTCTAGTAGCTAGAATCACCAAGAAGCACCAAGAACCACTCCAATTTGGGCAAAAATCACCACCTTCATCACTAATCCAAGCTTCCTCTCTTTAGAACTCCTCTCTCTCTCTCTAGGGTTTGGTTGGGAGTGTTTGTGGGTGAAAATGAGGATAAGGGTGAGTTTAGATCAGTTTTGATGGCCCAAAAGACCCCCAAGTGAAAAGACCCAAATACCCTCTTTTAAAAGCTTCAAAATGTCACAGCTGGCCCGTCAGGCCTTTTGGACGGCGTTCAGATTAACTGACTCAGTTTTCTGAACTTGTTTTGGTCGTAACTTTCAAACCGTAACTCCGTTTTCGATGAATCAAATATCGTTGGAAACGTAATGAGATTTACTTTCTAATGGTAAGGTTTTAGAACATCAAATCTAACTTTATTTGGGATCCAAATATACGCTTACATGCCTCGTATTTCGAATGACGTTCGAAATAACGCGTAACTGAAATACGGGGTGTTACAACTCTCCCCCATTTAAATTGAATCACGTCCCCGTAATCTCCATCACTTTAATAAACCAGACCCATACTCAAAGTCCCTCTGACATACTTTCAAAATCGATGTCCTTAAAAGTTTCCATTAACTCGAATATCTCGCCACACGCTAATAATCACTAGCGTGCATTATCGCAACAAACGGTATCTCATACACTCAACGTTAAGAATTCCCACTTAGGAAAATACGGGAAACACTACATATCCCTTCAAGTTCTCTCGGCTACTACTCGCCACAAGCTACATTCGTAACCATATCACTAAATCAATCGATCCGCATACGACCATCCGTCACTGGATTAATCCAGGACAATAATGATACACCATGTGCTGAGCAAAACATCAACACTCGATGCAGGGTTCCTCCTCTAAACCCTACCACACAACCACACAAGACGGCTTCCTAGTACTAGCATGGGACTAATCGTATACTAGAATCCCGTCAATGGCGAATCATCATCACGAAATTTCCGCAATTCGCCACACGACTCACAGAATATTTACCAACGCCGGGTGAACCTTCCTACCTAGACTGTCTGTTAAGGATGGTCTCGACATTTTAATGCAACCTACAGGTCACATCACTAGGGTACACACTCTCGCAAACAAACAACATCCACGTATCTCTACGGGAGACAGTCAGAACCGACACTCTCCGCCTCACAATCGTCCATAAAGTGGAATGATCCACTGACAATTTTCTAAGATCACTTTTGCCGACAGGGAAAATACAGCGTTCGCCACGATATCGAACTCGTTCCCATCCAAAAATCCTATCCGGGTTTCATGACAACCCAGATTTTTCACTACGAGAGCACCCGCAATGACAGCTTCCTTTTCTCACTTCCGTGGTTTCCAACTGCATACTTGGTCTCATACCACCCTTTGGTACCACACGACCACCTCACGTAAGAAATCTTACACCACGCTCGATTCTATCATCCCAATCTCTACACATATCATTCCGGAATCGTAACTCACAATCGTAAATGCACGATCTCGAGTCGACATCACCAGCCCGTCACTCTTCCTCGTTAGGAAATCCGAATTTCCTGCTGAGGCCTAGCACGGTACACCCCGACCCTTCGCTATATATAACACCACCGGAGCTTCCTCGGGCGGCAGTAAAAACTCACCCACTTAGAATTTGGCTCCACATTCTCACCGCCAAGATGATAACATCCTGGGGAATTAGCAGTCCACGAAACACATGACCATTCTCATCACTGGTCATATACTCCAAGTCACCACGAATTCACTTTAGGCTCTCAGAGCCGACATACACCTTCACTTGAGATGTCGTACAAGCGACAACATCGCACCCTCATACCACAATTACCAATAACAGTCCTTCACCGTTCGCAAAGCGAACTCCACCAAAGTCTCACATACGCCTCTACGACTAGGCATATGCCACTCTGCTTAATCAGTCGTGCATCTCAGTCGAGATCACCCGACCTTTCACTCAACGAACCATTATCAACAATTGCCCACTCTCATGGAGAATAGTGACCAATCTGATACAATAATTGCGTTGACCACAATATCAACACTTCATCATAACCTTAGGCCTAACCGACCATTAAGTTCATCACCGGTTCACCGGTCATCTTTACCCGTCTATAACTTAAGAGCAACAAGATCCGCTCATCCCTTACTTCATAAGAAGTATTCATCACAATGCTCTTAAACTTCGACTTTCGCAACCGTCGAATTACTATCACCCATCGATCACTATTATAATCTCCGCTGCTTCCAAGGGTATCTCACGAGCACCCTAAGCACAAAGTGATTACATCACTACCGAAGTTGAACATTACACTAGCAGGTATAAAGAGGCACCTGACGCAGTGTCATGCAAACTCCCACCACTATCAACCGAATTTTAGAATCTCAATCTTTAGGATCCATACACCCGATGTCACCCATCTCTCTATAATAATGACCCGAAGTCATACCTACCCGACAACCTTACAGTTTATTGTCTTATGGAAAGTTCTAAGCGATCACACGCTACCCTCAATTTCCACAAGGCCAAACGTTATGGCCTAATGAGGCCCTTCATCTAACACTAAGGAGATGCTCGGGAACACCAAGTCTTACACCCTTCTATATCTCGATAAGACCACTACTACAAGGGATATTCCATTAGGAATGTTACCCTATAATCCACAACACACTAACGTCATCATCGTTATGCAGGTCCCACTCCCATGAGTTTAACGACCCAAGACTCCTCGATTCACCAATTCCAAGGCGACTCACAACTAGAATCCTAACACGATTCTCTAACCACACACTCTATTGAGTGTAACTCAAAACTACAATCATTAGACTTTTCGCATTCCATTACAGAATTCAAGTCCTCGTCGCACACACACAAGCGTAAATCGGTCATCCTAGTTATGATGGGTAACTAAAACCAATAAAAATCTCAACAGTGCACCCACTACTTGGGGTGACTATGCACGCACCAAACTCGTGAGTTGGCTCGCTCACTTAACTAACCGAATCCATCGTACACTTCCCGACTCATAAAGAACCCGATGTGACAACAAGCACATCACTCGAGAATACTATATCCTAGGAACCAATAAAAGATTCCTAATTCATCTCGTTCTACCCTAACCATGCCACGTTACCTCCGCTCGGTACTTGTCATGTCATGCTTAGTGTCAAGATACACTTTCATAATAATGGTGATCGGTCACTATTACAAATGCGTACCTTACCATTTCCACATGGTCACGCAAACTACTTTACCCGGACTGACGCAACATTCACACAAAATAAAACGCGATAACTCCTAGTACCCGAATGACCAAAGTCCTTACCATGAACTTGATCACTCAAAACGCCAAACATATGAATCCCTCCAATAGATTCACCCCTAGGATACCGCACAAAAGATACCTGTATATATACACCTATATGCAATATAATAATAAATGTGCACAAGTACACCGCAACCATAAGTCAACCTACATCCTAGGTGACTATCACTAAAACAATGTGCAACTTCGCCTACTTATGTTAGGCACTAGCTATCTAAGGCACTAATTTACACACGAAATAAGGCCCCACATAATCACACTTTGGACAAAAACAAGTCCTAGTTAGTCACCTACTTTAAGGCACTAACAAAGCTCAATTCGACCCGTATTCCAACAAGTCCCGCAAATAATACATAACCGCCAATAAGTCTAAGACTAGGCACCTATTCCAAGGTCACCTAATTCCCTTAGACTATGCTCTGATACCACTTGTAACGACCCAACTTCATTTTACCAAAAACACGACTTAATTTTTTTTAACAGACCATCTGGATGGCGTCCAGACCTCTGGACGGTGTCCAGCAACAAAGGACAGGATGGCGTCTAAATCCTTGGACGGCTTCCAATTACACTGAAGTGTTCTGAGACAGAAAACACCCAACCCACGTTATACTGGACGGCATCCATCCCATCTGGACGGCGTCCAGCAGACCTGATCAGGTCCAATTCATTTCAAAACACATTTAACACTTTAAATTAACAACCAAACGCTTTGTAACAACCCAATCGAGTTTTACATCAACAAAACATTAAATAAAAGTGTTTAAACGGTAAATACTGGTTAAGATTCAATAACCCAACCCAATACCAAGAGCATAATCCCGGGGACCACCAAATCCCCAATCCGCCTCCAAATATCCAAAAGCTACCCCCATCGAGCCCAAGCGCTCCTAAGCCTCTAGTCTAACAACTAGCTAGCTTCATAATCACAATACCTGTAAAAAGGTAAACAACGAGAGGGGTAAGCATAAAGCTTAGTGAATGCAATAATTATACACATACATATATAATATACCTACTTGCAACACTTACTCACATACCGCATACATACTAGCAACACAATTAGATTATCATCACAAGTATAAAGCTATTAACCTCCAATACCATAAGCTAGCACAACAATGGCATATATATAACCCGAACAATATAATATGCTACACTACAACACAATAACCATGGTTAACCAATCGAACAAGGGAATGGCGCTCGTGAAAGGCCATCGGTGTTCATAACATCCGTTAGTGTACTTAACACCTCGTATCACTAAACCCTCGGGTGGCATCTTAACACCTCGATACTTTACCCCGGATGGCGTCTTAACACCTCGACACTTCATCCGTTAATTTCTTAGAGTGGCATCTTAACACCTCGATACTTCACCCCGAGTGGCATCTTAACACCTCGATGCTTCACTCTTTACTTTACGGAGTGGCGCCTTAACACCTCGACACTTCACTCCTAGGTGGCATCTTAACACCTCGATGCTTCACCCCGAGTGGCATCTTAACACCTAGATGCTTCACCCGTCAATTACTTAGAGTGACATCTTAACACCTCGATGCTTCACTCCGAGTGGCGTCTTAACACCTCGACACTTCACTCGTCACGTGAAACGTGGTGTCTTAGCACCTCGATACTTCACATCTCACGCTACAACAAATAAATACATTATATACCTACGCATATAATTATTCCACTCACCTTGGAATGCCCGCACAAGTCACGTACAACATGATCTCCGTCCTCAAATCCGAGCAAGTAATCACCTATATTACACATGGGCAAAATATACACATAAATAGCCATTCTCTAAAAGAGAACCCGACACAAACATCCCTTAGCCGAGGGATCACACCTTTCGCCAAAACCTGCCCATTTAATCACCTAATGGACACAAACTAATTACCACTTCGGGTGGTAATTCAAACCAACACGACAAAGTACGATTTAACCCAAATCATACTTTACACCAATTAGACCAAACCTAGGTCTTAACACTAAATTACTACTTAGGTAGTAATCATTTCAAACGCCAATTACACCAAAAACCCCCAACACGTGCAATATTGACCCATATTGCTTTTAACCACGTTTGACTTATGTTAAAAATATCATTTTAACCCAAAATCACTTCTCGCGAGTAATTACATCCAAAAACATCATTTAACGCTTAACAAAAGCATTTAACATTCATTTAATCCAACTTAGTGTCATCCTCAAATTTGACCTAATTCAAATTACTCATTTTGACCAAAGTCATAAAACGCCCAAAATCACTAACGACTAGTGATTATATTTTCAAAACACCAATTAACACCTAAATCAAACATTTATATACTTGATTCATCAAATCTTGACCTCATATCTTAGTTTGACTCCAAATCAAGGTTAACACCCATTTTAACTAACTAACATGTTCTTATGAACATCTAAATCACCAACACACTTACAATCTAGTGATTAACACCCAAACCAATGACAAATGCTTCCAAATTTGTCATCTAACCCTAATCCCACAATAATTGGGTTTAATTACACTAACAATACCCATAACCTCCAAATTGCACAAGAAATGGGGTTTATAACCCTAACTAACATAAACCCTAACTCAAACAAGAAATCAAACACTACAATTCGGATTAGGGTTTACCTCAAGCACCAAAACGAGCTCTAGTAGCTAGAATCACCAACAAGCACCAAGAACCACTCCAATTTGGGTAAAAATCACCACCTTCATCACTAATCCAAGCTTCCTCTCTCTAGAAACTCCTCTCTCTCTCTCTAGGGTTTGGTTGGGAGTGTTTGTGGGTGAAAATGAGGATAAGGGTGAGTTTAGATCAGTTTTGATGGCTCAAACGACCCTCAAGTGAAAAGACCCAAATACCCTCTTTTAAAAGCTTCAAAATGTCACAACTGGCCGGCAGGCCTTTTGGACGGCGTCCAAAAAGCTTGGACGGCGTCCAGATTAACTGACTCAGTTTTCTGAACTTTTTTTGGTCGTAACTTTCAAACCGTAACTCCGTTTTCGATAAATCAAATATCGTTGGAAACGTAATGAGATTTCCTTTCTAATGATAAGGTTTTAGAGCATCAAATCCAAATTTATTTGGAATCCAAATATACGCTTACATGCCTCGTATTTCGAATGACGTTCGAAATAACGCGTAACTGAAAAATTGGGTGTTACACAGAGAGTCTGATCAGACCCCTAAAAATAGTAAACAAGTGCTCCGGTAGGATTCTTGGTGCTTGATGTTCATCATGGTTCTCATCCTTGATGCTTGTAGCTTCAAGTGTACAACTCATTGATGTGTTAGCATCACTTTGACCAAGGTTCAATCATCAACACACAATATGTTAAGACTAAGTAAGAATATGATGTGCGTAGGGGTGTATATGAAATAGCTTATATTTTACTAGGAAATACTATTAAATACGATACAATTTACACAAGTTATTTATTTATTTATAGAGTCGAAATACCTAAACCTTGCTACAACACTTATAGGCAGTGTACCTAATCGTACAGTAGTGTAGTTTTTAGTAAGTCCGGTTCGTTCCACAGGGATCTAGCCAAGTTTAACACTATATTTTTATTGCAAAATACTAAAATTGTATATAAATATATATATATATATATATATATATATATATATATATATATATATATATATATATATATATATATATATATAAGTAGTATTATTATTATAAAAGGGGGATTTTACCGTTTAATGACCGGTTTGTCGATTTTAAAACTTTAGTCGTAGTTAAAACCTAATGTAAAATATTAAAAATATAAAAGACTTAATTTAAAGCGTAAAGTAAATGACAATAATTAAAGTGCGATAAATTAAAATGCGATAAATAAAATGACAATAAATAAAATTGTGATAATTAAAAAGTACGATAATTAAAAGTGCAATTAAATAAAATGACAGTAAATAAAAGTGCGATGAAATATGAAATAAAGGAATTATGCTTATTTAAACTTCCGTAATCATGATGTTTGACGTGTTGATTTTAGTTTATTATCATGGGTTAATTGTCCTTTGTCCTGGATTATTCGATATGTCCATCTGGTTTTTGTCCATAACAGTCCATCAGTTATAAATATAAAGTGCGAGTATCCTCGTCAAATTATTCTTATATCCGAAGTCAAATATTCTAACTAATTGGGGACGTAAACTGTAATAAGATTTTAATACTTTATTATCAATTACACCAAGTGTCCTTGCTTGTAATCCACCCCTATTTTAATGAGTCCATTAACTATTAATCCATTCCCGTGTCCGGTTAAATGAACGATTATTAGTACTTATAAATATCCCGCCCATCGTGTCCGATCGAGTGTATATGGTTATTTATAGGTACATCCAATTGTAAATCTTTATATTAAATTAACGAACTATCATTCAATTAAACAAATATAAATCCCATTAATAGCCCATAGTCTAATTTCCACAAGTGTCGTTCTTTTGTCCAAACCCCAATTATGGTACAAAGCCCAATTACCCCGTCTCTAATATTTAGCCCAACATCACAATTACTTCGATTTAAATAAGCATAATAATAACTTAGCTACGAGATATTAATTTAAAAAGGTTGAACATAACTTACAATGATTAATAATAGCGTAGCGTTACACGGACAGAATTTCGACTTATACACTTTCAACATTCGCCACTATAACCTTATTATTATTAAACTTAAATTATAATTATAAAATATAAATATAAATATATTATGAGAGATAGATAGAAAAAAGGATGTGTTAAAATCGATCAGAATGCGCGACTTTTATAGGCCCACGTTATACTGTAGATCTCCGCGAGTGCTGTACTTTTATGCTTTAAACCTCCGCGAGTACGGAGGTCTGGAATCCAGCTCACCAATTGAATTAAACGTGGGCTGCTTTGATTAAAATAATATATAATATATATATAATTAATTATATATAATATTATATTCTTGTGCATAGTTGACTTGTAATTTTTGGTCCATTGTGTCGCACGCTGAAAGTTGGTTCATGTCTCGGTTCTGAATTTTCGAACGCCTTTTCGTACAATTTAATATCTTGTACTTTGTGTTTCACGGCTTGTATTCTTGTAATTTTTAGACGTTTCTCATCAATAATTTGAACCACTTTGATTGTACTTTGTACTTTTTAGCTTTTTGGTCATTTACGTCTTTAATTCGTCGAATCTGTCTTTTGTCTTCAACTTTTATTATTTAAACGAATATCACTTGTAAATAGAACAATTGCAACTAAAAGCTTGTCTTTCTTGAGGGATAATGCTATGAAATATATGTTCGTTTTTAGCATTATAAAATATTCCCACACTTGAGCGTTGCTTGTCCTCAAGCAATATAGTCTTGAAATAAAAATACTAGAATCACTTCTTTATTCTTCACACTTTGTACATCAGTGATTTCTATACGGTGGTATGAACAATGGTAGTAACATTGTGGTTTACAGTCCCACATGACTATGAAAATTTAGATCCTTTAAAGAAATTGGATCTTTACGAAAACATTTGATCTTTTTTAAAATTCAATCTAGCTTTTATCCTAGATAGGTTTTCCGAAATAACCCTTCACTGGTGTTTGCAAAATGTTTTTGTGGGTTTTGTGTGTTTTGTGGGTTTCAGATTTGAAAATTTTAGCTCAAAACTTATGGTTTTGTGTCACCCACTTGCTAACCTTGTATTGGGAAAGCAACATGTCCAGTTTACTTGCTCCGTATATTAGCTTTCGGTAAACTATCGTTCGGTTGTAAAGGAAAGCGTTGAACAAGCAACTATTAAGGCAATGTCCTGTGATATGCTTTTGATTATGGTCTATATCGTGTCGGATGCAATTACTATCCTTTTTAGGAGCAATAGTAAAGATCACCCTATAGTTTTTCGGTCTGGCACAAGGTCCTATCTTTGACCATGCTATGCAACCACCGTTCTTACGGTAAACACCCGATTTGGTTCAGGTGACCTAATGAATTCTAGGTGAATTTCTAGGATTTTACGTTCAATGGTAATGAACACATTGAAAACGGGTTTTCAGAAAACAAATCGGTTTGTAATTTTGATCAAAATATTTTCTCGTTCAAGCTCGAGTTTAGATATCATTGAATTCCATGAGTTTGTAATTCTCAATCTTTAAGGTCAATCTCAAGGATTGAGTAATATCAAGCTTAAAAGCTGATTTTTGATCTTTAAGGAGATTATCCTTTCTGGGGATCTGATTCATTAGTCTTATAAGCTAATTTGCACGGTGCCCCTCCATTGTACGAGACAGATCCTCTCATGGTTAGGATAAGTCTGACCACTTGGCGACCCTGTTTGATGCTGAGGTCCGCGGATTTCCAGCTGATTTTTGAGAAAACTTTTCAAGGTTTTTCGTAGACTCTACAACTGGTCTGGACGACAACTTCCTAACCTAAATCAAGAAGCGCGTGTCTTTTTCTCAGAAGACTTTACTTCCTTTTAATGATAGAATTGATTCATCATGTAGATCCATCTTTCTTTCAAATATATTACAATTTACCGGTAAAACAGTTAATTTTGTCCATAACAAAAGTATCTTCAATTATTTGTACAAAAATATGTGTCATATGTTCTAAATAACTTGGTAAATTTTTCCCACACTTGGCTTTTATTTTCCTTTCTTTGCCTTTTTATTTTCCTCTATTCCATTTTAAATGAATTCTAACATTTTGGGTTGTTTCTCAATTTATGTCGTTTACGAGGTAACAATAATTTCGGTGTTAACACCTAGTTTTATCGTTCATAAATATGTATAAACATGATTATGAGTTCATTTATTTGAAAATTTTGAAAAATTTTACTAGAATTGGGTAGTCAGTATATAAGACTAAGGCTGTTCTTTATTATCGGAGAGCACTAGATTCTAATACAACTACTGCGTTACTAGTATTTTTAATACTAACCAAGTGTATCAGTCAAAAATTTTAAAAACCCGAAAGAATTTAACCCCTTCCCACACTTAAGATCTTGCAATGCCTTCATTTGCAAGAAATCAGTAATAATTTAAATTATTGAGGGTGATTAGCGTAGAAAAATGATTAAATTTTACCAAAATTTCCAAACATATTAGTGTTTGTTTGTTGAATGATAAATGGTGCACATCATTTGCTCATTCCTGCAGTTGTTATTTCACATATATTTTGCACCTTGTCGTCAAAATTAGTTGCTTTTGCTGAACTTAATGTCAGTCTTTGAAAATGCACTGTTTTACCCAGTTTTGTACATGAGATAAACTACAAATATATATATACATATTTTTGAAGTTGGGTATATCACCCCACATTCAAAAATTATTAAAAATCTAATAATAAAAGTTAGAAAATTATAAAAACTATTATAGTATCAAAAGAAATATTAAAAGTATAAAATTACAAGTTACCAAATAAATAAAAATAAGCATAAAAGAAAATTAGGGTTGATGAGGATGGTGCCAGTAGGGATCCCATGCATAGCCGTATGTGCTGTAGAATGCTTGAGCTGAGTCATATGTAGGGTACGGTGGTCGGGTCTGTATAGTCCAGGGAGGAAATACGGGCATTGGAGTAGGAATATAGTTTGTATTTATGTATGCACAATGACTTATGATTTGGTTTTGATGATACTGCCAATCTTGAAATGCTCGTTGTCTAGCCATTTCATACTCATGTGTAGCAATAAAAATTTGCATTTCTGTCATCTGATTTCCCCCTCCCGCATTACCTTGCTGCTGATCTCTTTCGACTTGTGGATGCGTGCCATCATATGATGCTACAACGTTATGTCGTTTCTTTAAAACCTTAGCACCATGATATACTTTCAAACAAATTGTATCACGGGGTTCTGGTGCTGCAATTATTAATCCCCCCCACTTCTATCGACACCGAGATACTCAGCAATTAAAGTAATAAAGATACCACCACCTATTATACCATTAGGCCATATACTCTTAGCTATAGCTGATAAATAATAACCCACACATTAAGGTATACTCACAGTGCTCTGTGGGTCTCGAATACACATGAGATAAAATAAATCATTCTCATTTACTTTCTCTTTGTTCTTACCTCACTGTGTAATCGAGTTTGCTAAGAACCTATGGATTACTCTTAGCTCAGCTCTATCAATATTAGTATAAGAGTTATTCCCCCCATGAAATCGGTTATGCCTAGTCATTCTACTCCATATTCCATTCATATCAAAATTTTCATCAACCCTCCTACCATTAACTATCAACCTTTGACAATCAGTAGATGCTAGTTCCTCAGGCGTATATATACACAAAGCATGAGCCATGTCTAGTAGAGACATATGGCGCATCACACCTCCTAATAAAAATCTAATAAAACTACGATCGGTTAAGGTAGCTACCCAATCATTTATTTCAACACTACATAATAATTCCACACACCATTCTCTATATACACGCCTATGTATATTAAACAAACGTTCCCAATCATTAAAAGTAGAATTACCATACCTTTGTGTAAGTAATTCTCTGATTGGAACGGTCAATCCCACTGTTTATAACGGTTCTCAATTTATTACTCTGGGTACTTCAACAACATTAGACTGAAGGGTGTGCAAGTTCCTCTGGTATTTTGGATAATCTATCCAATGTCGGTTAAACCTTAAATTAGGATGTAAATCTGCCAATTCTATATTTGAATATGAAATGAATTGATGCGGTAGATTTTGTCTATATTGGTCGTTAATCTCCTGTTCTTCTACATTCTCAGGAGGAGTGTTTGAGCCTGAGATGCGGATGAAGACTCACCTCTTTCAGTCGATCTCCTTGAGAAACTTCTTGGTAACATCCTTCTCAACATGATTTTAGCAAAAAATTTGATGTTTAACGGTGAAAAATCGCGATTTTTAGAGGGTTTTGTGTGTGTTTTTCGCAGAAAAATGAGTGTGGGTTGTGTTGGGGACTGGTCTGTTCGACCAGTTATCCTCATCTGGGTTTTGATATCTCCACGAGTGCGGCTGTGGGACCCTTTAAAGTACCGCGAGTGCGGTTTTTTGTTTTTGTTTTTTTTTTAAATCTTTAACTAATAAAACATAAATTAATAAATTTTAAAAAAATTTTTCTTTTAAGAATGAGGGCGTTTTGGATCGTTGTCCTAGTCCGTCTCTCGATAAAATTTTAAAATTTGTCATTTTAAAGCGTTTGTTTTAAAAGCAAGGATTTTTGGGTTTTTTAAATGTTTTTGGCATACTTTAATTTAATAAGATTAAAAATAATGATAATAAAAGTTCTCGTCCCTCTCTTGGGTAAAGCAATTTCGGTTCAACGACCTAGTTTTCAACTCATGACGAATTTTAAAAATCATATTTTTAAATTAGTGAAATAAAGTAAATTTTTGTTTTTAAATTTACACCAAACTTAAATTTAAAACGCATAAAACTAAAAATTCATATAAATATCATTGATATTTTTATACATTAATTTTACAAAGTTATATTTAAAATATTTACAAACTTAAATATATTGGTTTTAGAAATTTTCAATAATAATTTAATATTAATTTTAAAAACAAAGTAAAAATAAAAATTAAAAATCTTTTTGGTCTTTTATCCCACTTTAATCAATCAAATATTATCAAAAATATACGCCCCTCTTTTCGGTAATGTAATTTCGGTTCCATAACCTTGTTTTACTCCTGACGAATTTTTGAAATATTTTGGGTTGATTGATTTAAGATATTTATACCTTAAGAATAAACGGTAAATTTTGCAGTGATGTAATAAATTTTTGTATGATATCAATAATTTCGGTTACGCATACCTAATTTTATTGAATACCAATTTAATACTTTATAGCGAACGATTCAGCGTTTATTATCAAAAGGTTAAAAGCAATAAAAATAAAAATAAAAACTATACATACTTACCTATGAGAAAGAATTCTCAGAGACCTGCTTTAGCCGACTCATATGAGAGTCGTGTGATTTAATTTTCCATAGCTACGTAAGCGTAACCTCGATTCTTCAATATCTTTTCTTCTAAACATATGAACGGTCCTTCTCTGCATAGAGTAACAAATTCGGTATTTGAATATGTTTGATTGTTTGAACATTTACCTTCATGTGACCATTTTCTGCATTTATAACATCTTTCAAGGTGTCGTGCTCTTCTTTTTGTTACGGATTTTGATTTTCCTTTACCAAAATGTGTCTTATGATGATCTTTCCTGAGTTCTTTCCTTACTTTGTCACATCTGCCTCTTATTACTGACACCAGGTCACTCGTGAGTGTGTCATTATTACGTTTAGTAATCAAAGCGTGTAGCATTAGACCATAGTTTAGTTCAAAGGAATTCTTCATCTCGTAAAACCTAAAAAAAATAAAAATTCAGAATGGGGGGAGAAGACTAGTTCTTTAGGGTCTGCTAGGGAAAGACCATTCGGATTCCATTTTCGAGAACTACACGAAAACAGAATATCTAACTCTAACAGAAATACATATTACCCTAAAAAGATTTGAAACTTCCCACACTTAGTTAGCTGTGGTATCGAAATTGTGATTAACTTCATCTTCGACTTCCATTGGATTATCTATGTAATGTTTAACTCTGTGACCATTAACCTTAAATTCAATCCCATTTGAATTTATTAACTCTATTGTTCCGTATGGGAAAACTCTTTTGACTATGAATGGTCCAGACCATCTTGATTTCAATTTTCCAGAAAATAGCTTGAATCGTGAATTGAAAAGAAGGACTCTGTCTCCTTCCTTAAATTCTATTGAACTTCTGACTCTTTTATCATGCCATTTCTTCGTTCTTTCTTATATATTAACGAATTTTCATATGCTTCATGTCTCAATTCTTCTAATTCGTTTAATTGACTTAACCGAAGACGTCCAGCTTCATGTAAATCAAGATTACATGTCTTCAAAGCCCAAAATGCTTTGTGTTCAATTTCTACTGGAAGGTGACATGCTTTTCCGTAAACGAGTTTAAAAGGTGTGGTTCCAATTGGAGTTTTGTAGGCTGTTCTAAAAGCCCAGAGTGCATCCTCCAATTTTATGGACCATTTCTTCGGATTTGATCCTACGGTTTTCTCTAGAATACGTTTTAATGCTCGGTTGGTATTTTTAACTTGTCCACTTGTTTGTGGAAGATAAGCGGTTGAGATTCTATGAGTTACTCCATATCTTTTGAGAACTTTCTCAAGTTGATTATTACAAAAATGAGTACCCCGATCACTTATTAAAGCTTTAAGTGTTCCAAACCTTGCAAAAAGACGTTTTGAAAAGTTGACTACAACTCGTGCATCGTTAGTTGGGAGAGCTTGTGCTTCCGCCCATTTAGATACATAATCAATAGAAACGAGAATGTAGAGATTATTATGAGATTTTGAAAATGAACCCATAAAGTCAATACCCCAAATGTCGAATACTTCACATACTTGAATGAAATTTTGTGGCATTTCATCACGTTGACTTATTTTTCGGTCCTTTGACATGCATCACAGGATTTGCAAAGAAGGTGTGCGTCTTTGAAAATTGTAGGCCAATAGAATCCAGCATCGTAAACTTTTCTTGCTGTGAGCTGAGGCCCATAATGCCCTCCTGTTGGTCCTGTGTGACAATGGTTTAATATTTGACTAGCTTCATCCCCGAATACACATCGGCGTATTATTCCATCGGGACAACTTTTAAACAAATGTGGATCTTCCCAAAAATAGTGTTTTATATCACTAAAAAATTTCTTTCGTTTTTGGTACGACAACCCTTTTTCAAGGAATCTACATACTAAGTAGTTTGCATACTCTGCAAACCATGGAATTTCACTATAATCTATCTTCAATAGATATTCATCAGGAAAGTTATCTTGTATGGCCGATTCATTTAGAACTTCTAATTCGGGATTTTCAAGACGAGAAAGATGATCAGCGGCGAGATTTTCTGCTCCCTTTTTGTCTCGAATTTCAATATCGAACTCTTGTAAGAGTAAGATCCAACAGATTAATCTTGGTTTGGCATCTTGTTTTGAAAATAGGTATCTAAGAGCAGAATGGTCGGTATAGACCACCGTTTTAGCTAGAAATGGATATGAACGAAATTTTTCAAAAGCAAAGACAATAGCAAGGAGTTCTTTTTCAGTAGTTGTGTAATTTTTTTGTGCTCCTTGTAACGTCTTACTAGCATAATAAATAGGTTGAAATCGTTTTTCAATCATTTGTCCTAAAACGGCTCCCATTGCAAAATCACTTGCATCGCACATTAGTTCAAACGGTAGATTCCAATTTGGAGTTATCATGATCGGCGCATTAGTGAGTTTTTCTTTACGAATATTAAAATATTTGATTCATTCATCTGAAAAGATGAATGGAGCATCCTTTTCTAGGAGTTTATTCATAGGAGTGGCAATTTTAGAAAAATCTTTTATGAAACGTCGGTAAAAACCGGCATGCCCTAGAAAACTCCTAACTCCTCTACAATTGGTGGGATGTGGAAGTTTAGCTATTACATCTACTTTAGCTCTATCCACTTCAATTCCTTCCTTTGAGATTTTATGACCGAGAACGATGCCTTCTTTAACCATGAAATGGCATTTCTCCTAATTAAGAACTAGATTTGATTGTTCGCATCTAATAAGCATTCGTTCAACATTGACTAGACATGTTTCAAAAGTATCACCGAAGACTGAAAAGTCATCCATGTAAACTTCCATGCATTCTTCTATCATGTCGTGAAAAATCGCCATCATGCACCTTTGAAAGGTCACAGGAGCGTTGTAAAGTCCAAATGGCATGCTTTTGTAAGCAAAAGTACCATAAGGGCATGTGAACGTGGTTTTCTCTTGATCCTCGGGTGCTATTGGGATTTGAAAATATCCGAAAAAACCGTCAAGAAAATAATAGTAACTATTTCCGGCTATTCTTTCCAACATTTGATCAATGAAAGGTAAGGGAAAGTGATCTTTTCTGGTGGCGTCATTTAATTTTCTATAATCAATACAAACATGCCATCCTGTTACAGTCCTAGTAGGAATAAGCTCATTTTTTTCATTTGTGATGACAGTCATGCCACCCTTCTTAGGTTCACATTGAACTGGGCTTACCCATGGACTATCAGAGATTGGATAAATTAAGCCTGTATCAAGCAGTTTAATAATTTCTTTTTTAACAACATCTTGCATATTAGGATTTAGTCTTCGTTGGCGTTGCACATAGGTTTTATGACCTTCTTCCATAAGGATTTTATGTGTGTAATACGAAGGACTTATACCTTTAATATCATGAATCTTCCATGCAATAGCTGGTTTATTAGCTTTTAGCACAAAAATGAGTCGAGATTTTTCATTTTCAGTAAGAGAAGATGATATTATTACAGGTAATTCAGATTCACCATGTAAATAAGCATATTCCAAATGGTTTGGAAGTGGCTTTAATTCTATTGTCGGTGGTTCTTCTATCGATGATTTGTATCGATATCTGTCTTCTTCTTTTAGCATTTGAATTTCTTCTGTTGTTGGTTCATATTCATTAGCCATGAGTGCGGCTAATATTTCAGCTTCATCAATTGGTTCAGTTCCTTCTCCTAAAGAACATTCTCCCGTTCCTTGTAATTCTGGAAATTCTTCTAACAATTCTGCATGTGAATCTATAGTTTGAATGTAATAACATGTATTATCTATAGATTGCGGTTGTTGCATGGCTCTATCAACAGAAAAGGTAACACTCTCGTCCTCTATACTCAGGGTCAGTTTCTTACCAAACACGTCTATTATTGCTTTGGCCGTGTTTAAGAATAGTCTTCCTAATATGAGAGGAACTCGAGAATCTTCTTCCATGTCCAGAATAACAAAATCTACTGGAAATACTAAAGTACCAACTTTAACTAGCATGTTCTCCATTATCCCTCTAGGATATTTTACTGATCGATCGGCTAGTTGTATGCTTATTCGTGTTGGTTTCAATTCTCCAAGGTCTAGTTTAGCGTATAGTGAATACGGCATTAAATTTATACTAGCACCTAAGTCTGCCAATGCTTTTATTGAACTAAGACTACCCAGAAAACATGGAATTGTGAAATTTCCTGGATCTGATAATTTTTCTGGTATCTTATTCAACAGCACTGCAGAACAATTTGCATTCATAGTAACAGCCGAAAGTTCTTCCATTTTCTTTCTATTTGTGATTAGATCTTTCAAGAATTTAGCATATATTGGCATTCCTGAAATCACATCAATGAAAGGAAGATTTACATTTATTTGTTTAAATATATCCAAAAATTTGGATTGCTCAGCTTCAAGTCTTTCTTTTCTCATTTTACTCGGGTAAGGAAGTGGTGGTTGGTATGGTTTAACATAAGGTTTAGCCTTAACTTTGTTATCTTCATTAACCTTTTCAACTACCGGTTCTGTTTCCTTATCTTGCTCAGGTTGTGGTTCTTGTGAAGTAGAAATAGAGTCATCAGAAATTACAGGTATTTCAGGTGGTTTAAGTGTAATACCACTTCTTGTGGTAATGGCTTTCGCTGTTTCATTCCGGGGGTTAGCATATGTATCGCTAGGTAGACTTTCCGATTTTCTTTCACCTATTAACCTTGCTAGGTTACTTACTTCTTGTTCCAGATTTTGAATAGAAGCTTGTTGATTTCTAAATGCTTGAGCATTTTGTTCATTGGTTTGTTTCTGAGATGTGAAAAATTGAGTTTGAGATTCAACTACCTTTGACATCATATCTTCTAAATTTGGCTTTTTATCATCAGTTTGTGGTGGTTTGTTTTGAAAAATAGGTCTTTGCTGGTTGTAAGTATTGTTTGATACTTGTTGATTGCTAGGACCTTGTTGGTTGTTGTATGGAACATTTTAGTTATAATTCTGGTTTTGATTGTAGATTGGTCTTGGCGGTTGATAATTATTCTGATAATTATTTCCAGGCCTTTGGTTAATGTATGAAATATTCTCTCTTTGTTCCATTGTTTGTTCAATACTGAGACAATCTTTTGTCAAATGTGGTCCTCCACACTGCTCACAACTAATTCGTATTGAGTGAATATCTTTAGTCATCTTTTCCATTCGTCTCTCGACAACATCTATCTTTGCGGAAATGGAATCTAAGTCATGGCTAGAATCGGCTCTAGCCGCTTTAGATGATCTAACGATATCTTTTTCTTGGTACCACTCATGTGAGTGGGAAGCAGTGTTATCAATAATTTTGTAAGCTTCAGTTGCGGTTTTCTTCATAATGGAACCAC
The DNA here is from genome assembly GCF_046630445.1 of Rutidosis leptorrhynchoides. NCBI lineage: Eukaryota > Viridiplantae > Streptophyta > Magnoliopsida > Asterales > Asteraceae > Rutidosis > Rutidosis leptorrhynchoides. Next base: position 386,382,281 of record NC_092336.1, on the reverse strand, counting down.
CAGCTGCTATATCGATGTCTTTTCTTATAGTGATGTCGCATCCTTGGTAAAATATTTGTACTATTTGATAAGTGTCTAAACCATGTTGCGGACATCCTCTTAACAACTTTCCAAATCTTGTCCACGCCTCATATAGAGTTTCATTTGGCTTTTGTGTGAACGTAACAATTTCTCCTTGAAGTCTCACGGCTTTAGATGCCGGAAAGAATTGTTTAAGAAAATTTTCAACTAAAACATCCCATGTATCAATCGCCCCTTCAGGTAACGATTCTAACCAATCTTTGGCTTCTCCCTTTAAAGTCCAGGGAAATAACATGAGATATATCTGTTCATCCTCCACTTCTCTAATTTCAAATAGAGTACAGATCCTATTAAAGGTACGAAGATGTTCATTTGGATCTTCCTTCGGCGCACCACTAAATTGGCATTGATTAGTTACCATGTGTAGGATTTTTCCTTTGATTTCATAATCTGGCGCATTAATGTCTGGTTGAGTAATTGTGTGACCTTGGCCAGTGCGTTTAGCTCTCATTCGGTCTTCCATACTTAGAGGTTCCAGATTTTTCATGATTGAGTTTGTTGAATCTGAATCACTAAGGGATTATGATTTAATGGTTTCTTCCTCGACAATTTCTGGATGAGTGATTTGTGGTTCAGGAGGAATGATTAGTGGTTCAGGATCTCTGAATTATCCCTGAATATCCTCCGGGTACTCAATTGTGAGTTCGGGTTCAAAAAATGGATTATCGGAAATTTGAATTGGAGTACTTGGTTGAGTGGATTATGATTCTAAAGAAAAATCAACGGCGACAATATTGGCTAGATGTCTTGATCGAGTTACAGGTGGTGAACGTATAAAAGGTGGTGAACGTTTTGCTCGGTGTATTCACTGAATATCCTATTAGTTATAAAAGATAAAAAATTATATAAGTTATCAAATTAATAGACTTTTCTGCTTTTGCCCACGTTTCGAATAGCCAAAAGATGCAGCAGGGAGCCAGAACCTTTTAAATTGAAAGCCCACAACTCGCCACTAACAAATCCAACTATTACTACGAAGCAGAAAATTTGGATGTCTATCAATTTAACTACTTAAAATAATTTTTCGTCGAAGTTTAAAGAAATTTTAGAGAAGAAATAGAAAATTCTATATCCTAAAAACTAGAGCGTGGAGAAATAAGAAAGAAAAAGAGCGCGTCGAAAAACGTCAAAAAAAATAAAAGGTCGAAAAATAAATGGTCGAAAAACAAACAGTCGAAAAATAAAAATAAGAAAATAAAGCGTCGAAACTTAGAATTCTAAAAACTTAAGTCTAAAAGTATTAAAGCTTAAAAGGAATTCTATATCCAAAACAGCAATAACTTAAAAAGTACTAAAATCTATAAAATATTAAGGCGATAAGCAACGTCGAAAAATTCTAAAGCACCTAAATCTTAGTCTAAAGAAAAAGCACTTAAGGGATTTTAAGGCAAATCCTAAAAATCTAGAAATATAAATCACTACGGCAAAAACTATAACTTAAACTAATTACGAGCGAAAAATATAAATATTACGAATAAATTATTAAAAAGATACAAAATTTAAAAATAAAACTTAAATAAAATACAATTTTTACAAAAATATTATTTTTATATTATTATTTTATAAAAGTATTAATTTTTATAAAACTTAAAACTTAAAATACCAAATTAATTAAACTAAAACTAATTAATATTAAATATAAACCCTAATTAGGTTTAATAATAATAATAATTAATTTAAACCTAATTATGTAATAAATGCGTACAAGGTTCAGCCAGTCAAAGGGCTCCGCGAGTGCGGATCCCAGCTGGTAAAAAGTACCGCGAGTGCGGATGTCACAGATTCAGATGAGGTGCAGGTCAATTTTTATGCAGGTTCAGTGGTTTTTTTTTTGTTTTTTTTTCTGTTTTTAATATATATAAAATATAACTTATTACTTTTTTATAACTTTTTCACAATAAATAAAAAAATATAAACTTCTAAACTTAAAAATATAGATATATTTTTCTTTTTCTTGTATTTTTAATATTTAAAACGGATATTTTTACAGAAATAGATTACGTCTTAATAAAAATCTTTTTTTTATAGCGTTACGCTTTTGGCGTTTAGGAGTCCCAGGCAACGGTGCCAAAAATACTTGATGTGCGTAGGGGTGTATATGAAATAGCTTATATTTTACTAGGAAATACTATTAAATACGATACAATTTACACAAGTTATTTATTTATTTATAGAGTGGAAATACCCAAACCTTGCTACAACACTTATAGGCAGTGTATCTAATCGTACAGTAGTGTAGTTTTTAGTAAGTCCGGTTTATTCCACAGGGATCTAGCCAAGTTTAACGCTATATTTTTATTGCGAAATACTAAAATTGTATATAAATATATATATAAATATAAGTAGTATTATTATTATAAAATGGGGATTTTACCGTTTAATGACCGGTTTGTCGATTTTAAAACTTTAGTCGCAGTTAAAACCTAATGTAAAATATTAAAAATATAAAAGACTTAATTTAAAGCGTAAAGTAAATGACAATAATTAAAGTGCGATAAATTAAAATGCGATAAATAAAATGACAATAAATAAAATTGCGATAATTAAAAAGTACGATAATTAAAAGTGCAATTAAATAAAATGACAGTAAATAAAAGTTCGATGAAATATGAAATAAAGGAATTATGCTTATATAAACTTCCATAATCATGATGTTTGACGTGTTGCTTTTAGTTTATTACCATGGGTTAATTGTCCTTTGTCCTGGATTATTCGATATGTCCATCTGGTTTTTGTCTATAACAGTCCATTAGTCATAAATATAAAGTGCGAGTATCCTCGTCAAATTATTCTTATATCCGAAGTCAAATATTCCAACTAATTGGGGACTTAAACTGTAATAAGGTTTTAATACTTTATTATCAATTACACCAAGTGTCCTTGCATGTAATCCACCCCTGTTTTAATGAGTCCATTAACTATTAATCCATTCCCGTGTCCGGTTAAATGAACGATTATTAGTACTTATAAATATCCCGCCCATCGTGTCCGATCGAGTGTATATGGTTATTTATAGGTACATCTAATTGTAAAGCTTTATATTAAATTAACGAACTATCATTCAATTAAACAAATATAAAGCCCATTAATAGCCCATAGTCTAATTTCCACCAGTGTCGTTCTTTTGTCCAAACCCCAATTATGGTACAAAGCCCAATTACCCCGGCTTTAATATTTAGCCTAACATCACAATTACTTCGATTTAAATAAGCATAATAATAACTTAGCTATGAGACATTAATTTAAAAAGGTTGAACATAACTTACAATGATTAATAATAGTGTAGCGTTACACTGACAGAATTTCGACTTGCACACTTACAACATTCGCCACTATAACCTTATTATTATTAAACTTAAATTAAAATTATAATTATAAAATATAAATATAAATATATCGTGAGAGATAGATAGAAAAAGGATGTGTTAAAATCGATCAAAATGCGCGACTTTTATAGGCTCACGTTATACTGTAGATCTCCGCGAGTGCTGTACTTTTATGCTTTAAACCTCCGCGAGTGCAGAGGTCTGGAATCTAGCTCACCAATTGAATTAAACGTGGGCTGGTTTGATTAAAATAATATATAATATATATATAATTAATTATATATAATATTATATTCATGTGCATAGTTGACTTGTAATTTTTGGTCCATTGCGTCGCACGCTGAAAGTTGGTTCATGTCTCGGTTCCAGATTTTCGAACGCCTTTTTGTACAATTTAATATCTTGTACTTTGTGTTTCATGGCTTGTATTCTTGTAATTTTTAGACGTTTCTCATCAATAATTTGAACCACTTTGATTGTACTTTATACTTTTTAGCTTTTTGGTCATTTGCGTCTTCAATTCGTCGAATCTGTCTTTTGTCTTGACCTTTTATTATTTAAACGAATATCACTTGTAAATAGAACAACTGTAACTAAAAGCTTGTCTTTCTTGAGGGTTAATGCTATGAAATATATGTTCGTTTTTAGCATTATCAGAATACAACTCACTTAAGAGTTTTAGAAGGATGATGAATTAAGGTTACATCATATTCTTAGTCTTAACACAAATACAAGTTCTATTTACAACTAAAGCTACAAACTTTCCTTCAAACAAATAAGTATGAACACAATCTTGATCAAATAAAGTAATGGAACCCTAAGCTAGAGAGCTTGGATCATTTTCACACAAGTTATGAGATTACAAAGCTAGAAAGCTTGAATCTTTGGTGTTCTTGAAGATCTTGAAGCATAAAGCTTAGATCTTCAAGTTACATGAAGATCATGAACACAAGTTTCGATCTTTATAACAAAATAATGAGATCATCAGTTAGAAAACTTAGATCCATTAAATGAAATGAAGATTCAAAACTAGAAAGCTTGAATCTTGGTTGTTCTTGAAGATCCTTGAAGCATGAAGTTAGATCTTCAAGTTACATGAAGATTACAAACACAAGTTTGAATATTTATATAACACCCCGCCAAATTACCATCTGACGGCGTGTTAATTCCGGTCTCATAGTTAACAGTTACACCCTCTATATGAGAAGTTTAAAGCAATCGCATTTAATTTTATTTAAAATATTAACTTTCAAAAACATAAGCCAATAATTCCAAAATAGAAACACTGTTGTGATCGTAACCATAAGCCAACAGTATTTAAACAGTATAAAAGTTTTAAATGCAAAAGTAAATAATGTTCTTTAAAATCAAATGCTGACTCCACGGCCAGTCATGCAGCAAACACAGCGGAAGCATACCTCTTAAGGACCTGAGAATAACAACACGCAAAAACAGGTCAACAAATAATGTTGGTGAATCTACAGGTTTAAAGTAATGTAACAATATCTGAAGAAAAACAGTTATCAGAAAAATAGTTTAGTTTCTTTGACCACGAGATTCTATCGCTTGCATAAACCGAGCACCTGAATACTAGCATTAACCCGAGTATAGAAACTACTACACCCGACCTTACCTCGTAAAATGTTATACATTTATTCAAATGTATTTAATGTTCAAAGTAATTGAACCACTGCTTTTATAGTGGGTGAGGTTGTCAACCTAACGGATCCGTCCATCTAAATTGTGCTTACACCGATGGTATTAAAAGTATTCAAGCTACAGGCTTTTTGAACAAACTCATTATGCATATGTGTAGTACTCATGTCGATATAAAAGTAATTGAAAATGTAAATATAACAGCGTGTATTCTCATCCCTGAAAACATGTATAAAGCGGGACTGTAGACTCACCTTTGAATAAGCTCGAAATGAAAGACAAATGACTTGTACGGTTTAGACCCGAGTAATGTAACCTAAGTATACATATGTAGGTTGGTCAATATATGTATCTTATATAAGTGTGGTTTCATAGTGTACGTTGTCTTATTGCTCGACTCGACGCGTTTTAAAGTAAAAGTCAACTATATCATGCAAGTCAAACAAAGTCAACCGAAGTCAAACCAAAAGTCAAACTTGGTCAATGTAGTCAACTAAAGTCAACATCAGTAGGTTCATGTCAAATATTGGTCAACATGTCAAACCTAAGTCAAACAATACGTTTTAGGTCATGAATGATCATTTTTACAATTTCAGTTTATCGTTATGCACAAAGTTTATGAACACGTAGCATACTTAGCACATTATCCCATAGTACAAAATTCACGTAAATATGACAAACTCCAGATCATAAATATACTTAAAATCTATTCCAAAAAGTCCGGACAGGGACTCATACGACAATTAAAAGTCAGGAATCAGAAGGGATACATTTGGGGTTTGCCAGGTCTATTTCTGACCGCGCACTGATTTCATTTTGGCTATAACCGGATTTAGGAACATAGAATTGATACAAGACCAGTGGCCATAGTTCAAGGACAAATCAAAGTAACACATATCAAAAATCTAGCCACTTTTGTTTAGCCAATTTGTACAGTTTATTCGTACAAGTTGAACATTCAGTTTTCAGCTCAAATCAGAATTCACATAAAGTATGGCTCTATTGTGCCCAATGCATAAGGTTTCAGAGATTAACATAAACTAACAATAAGTCAAATATCATGTTATGTTTCATTTTCCAGAATCATACATGCTCAAACAATACAAAATATTCACAAAGTACAAAACCGTGTTCAATTTACAGATTCGATTCTCATTTAGTTAGTCACATTCGCATGCAATTATCCGAAGATCTAGATACAATTAGCCTATGATATCCAAATGAAATATGAAGTACTTTTTGTCTACTTTTCTAATATGCAAAGCTTTAATCACAGAAGTTAATACATTTTATCATACAAGGTTATTCTCATGCAAGTGCTGTATAAAACTATATTTACACTAATTCTAGCATATCTTGGGTTATACATAAGCAAACGACATGATATCCTAGTCTAACTTGAGTGTTTTTAAATTATATTTCCAGTGGTATAAGTCTCACATGCCAATTCATTTTCTATCAATACCAGATTTCTGATCAAGCAACAAAAACACAACGATAATTCAAATCGACATAACTTAATCATACGGAAACGAAATCAAGCGAATCCAAAGCCTAAACTCAATAGTTTTTCGCAAGGAATCTGATTATAACATAATAATTAACATTTGAAAAACTTAATTTTTCTGATCAAACAAATACAAATTCGTTTTTAAACCCTAGCGCATCAAACAATCAAAATAACGATAACGATTAACATGTACGCGTATAGACTTGAGCAATTGACAACATAACTATGAAACTTTAATAAAATTCAGATTTTTAAGAATTAGGGTTCATGTATATATACCTTAGATCACAAAATTGTTTATACCAATGGATAGAGAACGAGGAGATGAACGCGATTCGTGTATAACACTTTTGCTAATTTTGAAAGATGAAGGTATGGTGGTGATGGTGTTGGTCGACGATGGGAGGGAGCAGGAGGGAAAAAAAACTGCTTTTTATTTTTCTTATCCCTAATTAAGTTTAATACTTCTATTTATACCAAGCCATAAATACATAATTAACACATAAGCCCCTAAAGTTATCAAAAATTAAAACATAAGGGGGTGGGGTGGGGGTTTCTGCTGAATGGGACCCACATGGGGTTCCCGGGCTCTCGTTTTGCAATCTCGTGTAATCGTGGTCCGTTTTAAGTGCCGTTTAGTCATACCGCTGGCCCGGAATGCTAACCCGATCGTTAAACGCACCCAATTGTCTAATTTATTAAAAACCCAATAAATTAAATATTTTAAAATGGTTAATAATTAATAAAATTAATTATTAAAATAAAACCGAGCGTTTCATTGCTCAAAAAACTTTTATCAAAATCGTATCGTTTTTATCGTATTTCATTATCCGAAATATTTATTTGAATTAATACTAATAATGCTAAAAACGAACATATATTTCATAGCATTATTCCTCAAGAAAGACAAGCTTTTAGTTGCAATTGTTCTATTTACAAGTGATATTCGTTTAAATAATAAAAGGTGAAGACAAAAGACAGATTCGACGAATTGAAGATGCAAACGACCAAAAAGCTCAAAAGAACAAAAGACAATCAAAGAGGTTCCAATTATTAATAAGAAACGTCTCGAAATTACAAGAGTACAAGATTCAAAATGCAAAGTACAAAATATAAAATTGTACGCAAGGACGTTCGAAAATCCGGAACCGGGACCAGAGTCAACTCTTAACGCTCGACGCAACGGACTAAAAATTACAAGTTAACTATGTATATAAATATAATATAATATATAATTAATTATATTAATTATATATATATTATATTTATAAATAAAAACCGTCGGCAGAGAAAGACTCCAAGGGACTGAGCTGTAATTTCATTCTCCGCGACTCGCGGAGTTTGAAGGCAAAAATGCCGCGAGTCGCGGAGCCCCAAAAGTCGACTTTTCCTATAAAAGCAACCGAATTCTGATCGCAAAACATAATCTTTTTCTTCTTCTTCTCATACGTAAAATATATATATATATATATATATATATATTTATAATTTATATTTTAATTTTAATTATAATTCTAATAATAAGGGTATGTTAGCAAATGTTGTAAGGGTGTAAGTCGAAATTCTGTCCGTGTAACGCTACGCTATTTTTAATCATTGTAAGTTATGTTCAACCTTTTTACATTAATGTCTCGTAGATAAGTTATTATTATGCTTATTTAAAACGAAGTAATCATGATGTTGGGCTAATTACTAAAATTGGGTAATTGGGCTTTGTACCATAATTGGGGTTTGGACAAAAGAACGACACTTGTGGAAATTAGACTATGGGCTATTAATGGGCTTTATATTTGTTTAACTAAATGATAGTTTGTTAATGTTAATATAAAGATTTACAATTGGGCGTCCCTATAAATTACCATATACACTCGATCGGACACGATGGGCGGGTATTTATATGTACGAATAATCGTTCATTTAACCGGACACGGGAATGGATTAATAGCCACTAGAATAATTAAAACAAGGGTGAAATTACATTCAAGGGTAATTGGTGTAATTGCTAACAAAGTAGTAAAACCTTGGTTTACACGCAGTTGATAACCTGGTGTATTCATTAAACAAAGTATTAAAACCTTGTTACAATTCGAATCCCCAATTAGTTAGAATATTTAACTTCGGGTATAAGAATAATTTGACGAGGACACTCGCACTTTATATTTATGACTGATGGACTGTTATGGACAAAAACCAGACGGACATATTAAATAATCCAGGACAAAGGACAATTAACCAATGAGCATAAAACTAAAATCAACACGTCAAACATCATGATTACGGAAGTTTAAATAAGCATAATTCTTTATTTCATATTTAATTTCCTTTATTTTATATTTAATTGCACTTCTAATTATCGCACTTTTATTTATTGTTATTTAATCGCACTTTTAATTATCGTACTTTTTAATTATCGCAATTTTATTTTATCGCACTTTTATTGCAATTTCATTATCGTTATTTATTTTACGCTTTAAATTAAGTCTTTTATTTATTTAATATTTTACATTAGGTTTTAACTGTGACTAAAGTTTTAAAATCGACAAACCGGTCATTAAACGGTAAAAACCCCCCTTTATAATAATAATATTACTTATATATATGTTTGTATTTTTATAAAAGTAAATTAATATAGTGTTGAGCTTTGTTTAAAAAAGATTCCCTGTGGAACGAACCGGACTTACTAAAAACTACACTACTGTACGATTAGGTACACTGCCTATAAGTGTTGTAGCAAGGTTTAAGTATATCCGTTCTCTAAATAAATAAATATCTTGTGTAAAAATGTATCGTATTTAATAGTATTTCCTGCAAAAAAATTAATAGTATTTTATACCACTCCGCTACCGCATCAAGTATTTTTGGCGCCGCTGCCGGGGAACTTTCTAAACGCCGGAAGCGCAACACTAATATAAAAAAAAAACGTTTTAAATATTCGAAAATATAAAAAGAAAAACAAAAATATAAGTATTTTTAAGATTTTGTTAAATATTTAAGTTTTATAAGTTTCTTTATTTTTATTTTAGTTTATAAAAATATAAGTTTTATTTAAATATCTTTTATTTATATAAAAATAGAAAAAAAAAATAAATAAATAAAGAAAAACGCGTCGAAGATTAAACCTGTTATCTGAATTTCTGAACCCCGCGAGTTGCGGGGTTTGAAGCTATGTATACCGCAAGTCGCGGAGGGGACCTGACACACGAACAGGAAGCCCTAATCCTGCATTTATTACGGATTATTATTAATTATTATTATTATTAACCCTAATTATTATTATTATTATAATTAAGTTTATTTTTAATTTAAGTTTTATTTAATTTATATTTTAGTTAAATTAGTTTAATTAAATTGTAAAATTAGTAGTTTTATTAAATAAATAATATAAAAATAATAATTTTATAAAAATTGTAATTTTTACAACTTTTTGTATATTTTTATATTTTGTCCCTTTTTAATCGTTGTAGCGTAATATTTGTATTTTTTCGCTCATATTTAATTTTAAACTTAGTTTTTGCCATAAGTCATTTTTACTCCTAGATTTTTAGGATTTGCCGTAGAATTCCTTAAGTGCTTTTTCTTTAGACTAAGATTTAGGTACTTTAGAATTTTGCGACTCTTTTTTAAGTTTTAGTTTCTTTTTAAGTTATTTCCATTTGGGATATAGTTTTTCCTGTAAGCTTTAATATTTTTAGACACCTTTTACTATGTATCAATTATCATTCCAATTAGTAATTTCAATTTGCGATTATAATTTTAAATTAGTTGTAGTAATAAGGTTAGGTTAGTCAAGTATTTTTAAGTTTTATAAGTTTCTTTTATTTTTTCGTCACCTTTTATTTTTTTCAACCATTTTTCTTTTTCAACCTTTTTCCGACGAACTCTTTTTCTTTCTTATTTCTCGCTATTCTAGTTTTTAGGACATATATTTTTATTCTACTTCTTATCTAAATTTCTTAAAATTACGAAAATTTATTTTAAGTGGTTAAATTAATAGACATCAAAATTTTCTGGTTCGTAGTAATAGTTGGATTTGTACGTGGACCGGGTTATTGGAGCCAAACAGTCCTCAATTATATTGAGACCAAACGAATCCTGCCCCTCTGCTGCATCTTTTGGCTATTCGAAACGTGGGCAAAATCAGAAAAGTCTATTGATTGGATAACTTATTATAATTTTTCTTTCCTTTTTAAAACTAATAGGATATTCAGTGAATGCACCGAGCAAGACGTTCACCACCTTTTGTACGTTCACCACCTGTAACTAGATCAAGACATTTAGCAAATATAACTGCCGTTGATTTTTCTTTAGAATCGTCATCCAGTAGACCAAGTACTTCAGTTCAAATTTCCGATAATCCATTTTTTGAACCCGACCTCACAATTGAGAATCCGGAAAATATTCAGGAACGGTTCGTAGATCCTGAACCATTAAACTTTCCTCCGGAGCCACCAATTATTCAAACAGAGATTGTTGAGGAACGAACCATTAAATCAGAATCATCTAGTGATACCGATTCAACAAATTCAATTATGGAGAATCTGGAACCTTTAAGTATGGAAGACCGAATGAGAGCTAAACGCACTGGCCAAGGTCACACAATTACTCATCCAGACATTAATGCGCCAGATTATGAAATCAAAGGACAAATTCTACACATGGTGACTAATCAATGCCAATTTAGTGGTGCGCCGAAGGAAGATCCAAATGAACATCTACGTACCTTTAATAGGATCTGCACACTATTTAAAATCCGAGAAGTGGAGGATGAACAGATATATCTCATGTTATTTCCCTGGACTTTAAAGGGAGAAACCAAAGATTGGTTGGAATCGTTACCTGAAGGGGCGATTGATACATGGGATGTTTTAGTTGACAAATTTCTTAAACAATTCTTTCCTGCATCTAAAGCCGTAAGACTTCAAGAAGAAATTGTTACGTTCACACAGAAACCAAATGAAACTCTATATGAGGCGTGGACTAGATATGGAAAGTTGTTAAGAGGATGTCCGCAACATGGTTTAGACACCTGTCAAATAGTACAAATATTCTACCAAGGATGCGACATCACTACAAGAAAAGACATAGATATAGCAGCTGGTGGTTCTATTATGAAGAAAACCGAAACTGATGCTTACAAAATTATTGATAACACTGCTTCCCACTCACATGAGTGGCACCAATAAAAAGACATCGTTAGATCATCTAAAGCAGCTAGAGCCGATTCTAGCCATGACTTAGATTCCATTTCCGCAAAGATAGATGCTGTGGAGAGACGAATGGAAAAGATGACTAAAGATATTCACTCAATACGAATTAGTTGTGAGCAGTGTAGAGGACCACATTTGACAAAAGATTGTCTCAGTATTGAATTAACAATGGAACAAAGAGAGAATATTTCATACATAAACCAAAGGCCTGGAAATAATTATCAGAATAATTATCAACCGCCAAGACCGATTTACAATCAAAACCAGAATTATAACAGAAATATTCCATACAACAACCAACAAGGTCCTAGCAATCAACAAGTATCCAATAATACTTATAATCAGCAAAGACCTAATTTTCAAAACAAACCACCACAACAAACCGATGATAAAAAGCCAAATTTAGAAGATATGATGACGAAGCTAGTTGAAACTCAAACGCAGTTTTTCACATCTCAAAAACAAACTAATGAACAAAATGCTCAAGCATTTAGAAATCAACAAGCTTCTATTCAAAATCTGGAACAAGAAGTGAGTAACCTAGCAAGGTTAATAGGTGAAAGAAAACTGGGAAGTCTACCTAGTGATACAAATGCTAACCCCCTGAGTGAAACAGCTAAAGCTATTACCACAAGAAGTGGTACAACACTTAAACCACCTGAAATACCTGTAACTTCTGATGAAGCCATTCCTACTCCACAAGAACCACAACCTGATCAAGATAAGGGAAAAGAACCGGTAGTTGAAAAGGTTAATGAAGATAACACAGTTAAGGATAAACCTTATGTTAAACCATATCAACCACCACTTCCTTACCCGAGTAAAATGAAGAAAGAGAAACTTGAAGCCGAGCAGTCCAAATTCTTGGATATGTTTAAACAGATAAATGTAAATCTTCCTTTCATTGATGTGATTTCAGGAATGCCTAGATATGCTAAATTCTTGAAAGATCTAATCTCAAATAGAAAGAAAATGGAAGAACTCTCGGCTGTTACTATGAATGCTAATTGTTCAGCAGTGCTGTTGAATAAGATACCAGAAAAACTATCTGATCCAGGAAGTTTCACAATTCCATGTTTTCTGGGTAGTCTTAGTTCAATAGAAGCATTGGCAAACTTAGGTGCTAGTATAAATCTAATGTCGTATTCACTATACACTAAACTAGACCTTGGAGAATTGAAACCAACCAGAATAAGCATACAACTAGCAGATAGATCAATAAAATATCCTAGAGGGATAATGGAGAACATGCTAGTTAAAGTTGGTACTTTAGTATTTCCAGTAGATTTTGTTGTTTTGGACATGGAAGAAGATTCTCAAGTTCCTCTCATATTAGGAAGACCATTCTTAAACACGGCTAAAGAAATGATAGACGTGTTCGGTAAGAAATTGACCCTAAGTATAGAGGATGAGAGTGTTACCTTTTCAGTTGATAGAGCAATGCAACAACCACAATCTACAGATGATACATGTTATTATATTCAAACTATAGATGCACATGCAGAATTATTAGAAGAATTTCCAGAATTACAAGGAACAGGAGAATGTTCTTTAGGAGAAGGTAATGAACCAATTGATGAAGCTGAAATGTTAGCTACACTTATAGCTAATGGATATGAACCAACAACAGAAGAAATTCAAATGCTAAAAGAAGAAGACAGATATCGATACAAATCATCGATAGAAGAACCTCCGAAATTAGAGTTAAAGCCACTTCCAAACCATTTGGAATACGCTTATTTACATGGTGAATCTGAATTACCTGTAATAATATCGTCTTCTCTTACTGAAAATGAGAAATCACAACTCATTTCTGTGTTGAAAGCTCATAAACCAGCCATTGCATGGAAGATTCATGATATTAAAGGAATAAGTCCTTCGTATTGCACACATAAAATCCTTATGGAAGAAGGTCATAAAACGTATGTGCAATGCCAACGAAGACTAAATCCTAATATGCAAGATGTAGTTAAGAAAGAGATTATTAAACTGCTAGATGCAGGTTTGATATATCCAATTTCTGATAGTCCATGGGTAAGCCCAGTTCAATGCGTACCTAAGAAGGGTGGCATGACTGTCATCACAAATGAGAAAAATGAGCTTATTCCTACTAGGACTGTAACAGGATGGCGTGTGTGTATTGATTATAGAAAATTAAATGACGCCACCAGAAAAGATCACTTTCCCTTACCTTTCATAGATCAAATGTTGGAAAGATTAGCCGGAAATAGTTACTATTGTTTTCTAGATGGATTTTCCGGATATTTTCAAATTCCAATAGCACCCGAAGATCAAGAGAAAACCACATTCACGTGCCCTTATGGTACTTTTGCTTACAAACGCATGCCATTTGGACTTTGTAACGCCCCTGCAACCTTTCAAAGGTGTATGATGGCGATTTTTCACGACGTGATAGAAGAATGCATGGAAGTATTCATGGATGACTTTTCAGTCTTCGGTGATACATTTAAATCATGTCTAGTTAATCTGGAACGAATGCTAATTAGATGTGAACAATCAAATCTAGTACTTAATTGGGAGAAATGCCATTTCATGGTTAAAGAAGGCATCGTTCTTGGACATAAAATTTCAAAAGAAGGAATTGAAGTGGATAGAGCTAAAGTAGATGTAATTGCTAAACTTCCACATCCCACCAATGTTAGAGGAGTTCAGAGTTTTCTAGGGCATGCCGGTTTTTACCGACGTTTCATAAAAGATTTTTCTAAAATTGCCACTCCTATGAATAAACTCCTAGAAAAGGATGCGCCATTCATCTTTTCAGATGAGTGTATCAAATCTTTTAATATTCTTAAAGAAAAACTCACTAATGCGCCGATCATGATAACACCAAATTGGAATCTACCATTTGAACTAATGTGCGATGCAAGTGATTTTGCAATGGGAGCCGTTTTAGGACAAAGGATTGAAAAACGATTTCAACCTATATATTATGCTAGTAAGACATTACAAGGAGCACAAACGAACTATACAACTACTGAAAAAGAACTCCTTGCTATTGTCTTTGCTTTTGACAAATTTCGATCATATCTCGTTCTAGCAAAAACGGTGGTCTATACCGACCATTCTGCTCTTAGATACCTATTTTCAAAACAAGATGCTAAACCAAGATTAATCCGTTGGATCTTACTCTTACAAGAATTTGATATTGAAATCCGAGATAAAAGAGGAGCAGAAAATCTCGCCGCTGATCATCTTTCTCGTCTTGAAAATCCCGAATTAGAAGTTCTAAATGAATCGGCCATACAAGACAACTTTCCTGACGAATATCTATTGAAGATAGATTATAAAGAAATCCCATGGTTTGCAGACTATGCAAACTACTTAGTTTGTGGATTCCTTGAAAAAGGATTAACGTACCAAAGACGAAAGAAATTCTTCAGTGATATAAAACACTATTTTTGGGAAGATCCACATCTGTTTAAAAGTTGTCCCTATGGAATAATACGCCGATGTGTATTTGGAGATGAAGCTAGTAAAATTTTAAACCATTGTCACACAGGACCAACAGGAGGGCATTATGGGCCTCAACTAACAGCTAGAAAAGTTTATGAAGCTGGATTCTATTGGCCTACAATTTACAAAGACGCAAACCTTCTTTGCAAATCATGTGATGCTTGTCAAAGGGCCGGAAAAATAAGTCAACGTGATGAAATGCCACAAAATGTCATCCAAGTATGTGAAGTATTTGACATTTGGGGTATTGACTTTATGGGTCCATTTCTGAAATCTCATAATAATCTATATATACTCGTAGCCATTGATTATGTATCTAAATGGGCGGAAGCACAAGCTCTCCCAACTAACGATGCACGAGTTGTAGTCAACTTTTTAAAACGTCTTTTTGCAAGGTTTGGAACACCAAAAGCTTTAATAAGTGATCGGGGTACTCATTTCTGTAATAATCAACTTGAGAAAGTTCTTAAAAGATATGGAGTAACTCATAAAATCTCCACCGCATATCATCCACAAACAAGTGGACAAGTTGAAAATACCAACCGAGCCTTAAAACGTATTCTAGAGAAAATCGTAGGATCAAATCCGAAGGAATGGTCCATTAAATTGGAGGATGCACTCTGGGCTTTTAGAACAGCCTACAAAACTCCAATTGGAACTACACCTTTTAGACTTGTTTATGGAAAAGCATGTCATCTTCCAGTAGAAATTGAACACAAAGCATTTTGGGCTTTGAAGACATGTAATCTTGATTTACATGAAGCCGGACGTCTACGATTAAGTCAACTAAACGAATTAGAAGAATTAAGACATGAAGCATACGAAAATTCGTTAATCTATAAAGAAAGAACGAAGAAATGGCATGATAAAAGAATCAGAAGTTCAAAAGAATTTAAAGAAGGAGACAGAGTTCTTCTTTTCAATTCACGATTCAAGCTATTTCCTGGAAAATTGAAATCAAGATGGTCTGGACCATTCACAGTCAAAAGAGTTTTCCCATACGGAACGATAGAATTAATAAATTCAAATGGGATTGAATTTAAAGTTAATGGTCACAGAGTTAAACATTACATACATGGTCCGATGAAAGTCGACAACGAAGTTAATCACAATTTCGACACCACAGCTAACTAAGTGTGGGGAGAATCAAGTCTTTAAAGGATAATATGTATTTCTGTTAGAGTTAGATTGTCTGTTTTCGTGTAGTTCTCGAAAATGGAACCCGAATGGTCTTTTCCTAGCAGACCCTAAAGAACTAGTCTTCTCCCCCCATTCTGAATTTTTATTTTTTTTAGGTTTTTACAAAATGAAGACTGCCTGTGAACTAAACCATGGTCTAATGCTACACGCTTTGATCACTAAAAGAAATAATGACATACTACCAAGTGAAATAGTATCAGTAATCAGAGAAAGTATGGACGGAGTTAGAAAAGAATCCAGATGCGAAGATAATAAGTTACAATTTGGTAAAGGAAAATCAAAATCCGCAGCAAAAAGAAGAGCACGACACCTAGAAAGCTGTCACAAATGCGGAAAATGGTCACATGGAGGTAAATGTTCAAATAATCAAACCTATTCAAATACCGAATTTGTTACTTTATGCAGAGACGGACCGTTCATATGTTTAGAAGAAAAGACACTGAATGCTCGAGGTTACGCCTATGTAGCCATGGAAAACCAGTTAAACCGACTATCTTATGAATGGGATAGATCATATAACTAAGAAATCTATCTCACAGGTATGTCTGTACAGTTTTTATTTTTATTTTTATTTTTAACCTTTTGATAATAAACGCTAATTTGTTCGCTAAAAAGTATTAAATTGGTATTGAATAAAATTAGGTTTGGCGACCGAAATTATTGATATCATTCAAAAATTTATTACATCACTGCGAAATTTAACGTTTATTCTTAAGATATAAATATCTTTAATCAATCAACACAAAATATTTCAAAAATTCGTCATGAGTTAAATTAGGTTTTGGAACCGAAATTACTTTACCGAAAAGAGGGGTGCATATTTTTGATAATATTTGATTGATTAAAGTGGGATAAAAAGACAAAAAGATTTTTAATTTTATTTTTACCATATTTTTAAAATTAATATTTAAATCTTAAATTAATATTGTAAACTTTGTAAAAACAATATATTTAAAATTATAAATATTTGAAAAATTAATATAAGTTTGGTGTGAATTTATAATATAATTTTTAATTTTATGCATTTTAAATTTTAAGTTTGGTGTGAATTTTTAATATTAATTTTGAATTTTATATTTAAGTTGTGTGAATTTAAAAACAAAAATTTACTTTATCTCATTAAGTTAAAAATATGATTTTTAAAATTCGTCGTAAGTTGAAGACTAGGTCTTTGAACCGAAATTGCTTTACCCGAGGGAGGGACGAGAACTTTTATTATCATTGTTTTTAATCTTATTGAATTAAAGTATGCCAAAAACATTAAAAAAAACAAAAATCTTAGCTTTTAAAACAATCGCTACAAAAAGACAAATTTTAAAATTTTGTCGAGGGACGGACTAGGACATCGATCCGAAACGACCTCGTCCTAAATAACAAAAAACAAAATTTTAAAATTAAGTAATTAATTGTTTTATAAATTAATGATTAAAAAAAAATATATATATATATATATCAAACTCCGCGACTCGCGGAGTTTGAAGGGTTATTCACCGCGAGTCGCGGAGGGACCAAAAATCAGAAAAAAAATAAAAAGAGCTGAACGATCAGTTTCAGTCCACACAACCCAAAACTCAAAAACACAGCGAAATACCCACGAAAAAACCCGAAAAATACACCCCAAAATCACAATTTTTAACCGTTAATCATCAAATCTTTTGCTAAAATCATGTTGAGAAGGATGCTATCTAAGAATTACTCAAGAAAAACGGTAAATTTCTACACCTAAACACCATTTAATCCGAAATTTGGTGTTCTTGAGTCATTTTTTTCCCAATTTGATTTTGATGCTTTTTAGTGTAATTAGGTTTAAATTGTTTATGTATTATGCTTGTATAACCTAGATTGATGCTGTTTAACATGATTAGAAGCCTTAAACTTCAAATTTTGAGTAATCTAGGGTTTGTGTTCTTGAGCAAATTTGGGGCTTTTTGATATAAACAGGTTATGGCCGATTTTTGTCATGAATTGTTGCTAAAATAAGTAGTGTAACATGTTTAGGTAGTTAAATGATCGAAACTTTGAGCCTAAATATGATTTTGAGAATTAAAGTGGACTTTTTCAAGTCTAAAATTCATGAACTTGATTTTTGAAAGATAATGCCATTTGAGACTTGTTTAATTGCTAGTAATGATTATTTTGACATGTTATTTGAGTTGAATGCTTATGAACTTGGCGAACATTTTCGTATATGCTTATTTGCAAAAGTGTAGATTTGATAAAAATGTGAAAATGAGCTTAAGTTTGATATAAATTGATCATGTCATTGTAATTATTTTGATTGATGATTTTGCTGACACTAATGCATATTTGGATGCACAAAAATTGTGTTTGATGTGTTTTGCAGACTGAAAGGGGTGAATCTTCATCCCAAGCCCGCAATGCTCCTGCTGAGAATATGGAACAACAGGAGGTGGATAACTACTACAAGCAGGATATACCTCATCCAGTCATGACCTTTTCTGATATGCACTTGGAAGAGTTGCACCCGAACCTGAGATTTGACAGACTTTGGATAGATTATCCAAAATATCAAAAGGGTTTGCATACTCTTCATTCTAAGGTTGTTGAGGTACTGAGGGTCATAGAATGGGGACCCTTAGAAGCTGTAGAATTGGCCGGGCCAATTAGGGAATTACTTGTACAGAGGTATGGTAATTCTACTTTTAATGACTGGGTACGTTTATTCACCATGCGTAGACCTGTATATAAAGTATGGTGTGAAGAATAGTTATGTAGTATAGAGTTGAATGATCGGGTAGCTAGTTTAACCGATCGTTCTTTTATTAGATTTTTGTTAGGCGGTTCGATGCGCCACATGTCTTTACTGGACATGGCTCAGGCTTTACGTATATATACGCCTGAGGAGTTAGCATCCGCTGATTGTAGAGGGTTGATACTAAACGGTAGAAAGATAGATGAAAATTTTGATACACACGGTGTGTGGAGTTAAATGACAAGCCATCACCGTTTCAAAGGGGGAAATTACTCTTATTTGGATATAGATAGAGCCGAATTAAGAGTGATACATAGGTTTTTAGCTAATTCGATTACACAAAGGGGTAAGAACAAGGAAAAAGTAAATGAACAGGATTTGTTTTACCATATGTGTATTCGAGACCCACAAAGCGCTGTAAGTATACCATATTGTGTGGGATATTATTTATCAGCTATGGTTCGGGGGATGCGACCGCATAGCATAATAGGAGGTGGTATTTTTATTACTTTGATTGGTGAATATCTCGGTGTGGATATAAGTCGGGGGGGATTATTAGTAGAAGAACCAGAACCCCGCGATACTATAGGTTTAAATGTATACCATGGTGCGAAAGTTTTGAAGAGGCGAAATAACGCCGCAGTACGATACCATGGTAGACATCCACAGGTGGAGAGAAACCAACAGCAAGGTAATGTAGGAGGGGGGAATGAGATGCAAGAAATGCAAAGGTTTATAGCTTCTCAGGAATACGAAAATGCTAGACAGAGAGCATTTGAAGATTGGCAAGTTCATCAGAACCAAATCATAGCTCATTGCCAACATATAGGTAGAAACTATATTCCTACACCGAAACCCATATTCCCTCCCTGGTCTATAGAGATGCAGCCACCATATCCTACGTATAACCCTGCCGAAGCATTCTATAGCACCTATGGTTATGCCTGGAACCCCTATTGGTACCAGTATCATCCCTAGTATACTTAGTTTTATTTATTTTGTAATTTGTAATTATTGATACGTTTAATACTTTTGTTAATATTGTAATCATTTTTATAATTATCTAACTTTTATTCTTAGATTTTAATAATTTTTGAATGTGGGGTAATATACCAAACTTCAAAAATATATATATATGTTTGCAGTTTATCTTATGTACACAACAGGGTAAAACAGCGCATTTTCAAAGACTGGCATTAAGTTCAGCAAAAGCAACTAATTTTGACGACAAGATGCAAAATATATGTGAAATAACAACAAGACGGAATGAACAAATGATGTGCACCATTTATCATTCAGCAAACAAACGCCAATATATTTGGAAAATTTGGTAAAAATTTAATCATTTTCACACAAATCACCCTCAATAATTTAAATTGTTACTGATTTCTTGCAAATGAGGGCATTGCAAGATCTTAAGTGTGGGAAGGGGTTAAATTCTTTCGGATTTTAAAATTTTTATCTTAAACACTTGGTTACCATTAAAAATACTAGTAAAGCAGTAGTTGTATTAGAATCTAGTGCTCTCTGATAAAAAAGAACAGCCCTAGTCTTATATACTGATTACCCAATTCTAGTAAAAATTTTCAAAATTTTCAATTAAATGAACTCAAAATCATGTTTATACATATTTATGAACGATAAAACTAGGTGTTAACACCGAAATTATTGTTACCTCGGAAAGGACATAAATTGAGAAACAAACTAAAATGTTAAAATTCATTTAAAATGGAATAGAGGACGATAAAAAGGAAAATAAAAGCCAAGTGTGGGAAAATTTACCAAGTTATCTTAAACATATGTCACATATATCTGTAACAAATAACTGAAAATACTTTTGCTTTGGACTAAACTAAACTGTTTTACCAAATGAAAGAAAAGAAAAGATGGATCTACACGATGAATCAATTCCATCATTAAAAGGAAGTCAAGTCTTCCGAAAAAGAAACGCGCTTCTTGATTTAGGTCATGAAGTTGTCGTCCAGACCAGCTGTAGGTTGACGAAAAATCTAGAAAAGTCATCTCTAAAATCAGCAGGAAATCCACGGACCTCAGCATCAAACAGGGTCGCCAAGTGGTCAGATTTATCCTAACCATGAGAAGGATTTATCTCGTACAATGGGGGGGCACCGTGCAAATTAGCTTGATAAGACTAATGAATCAGATCCCCAGAAAGGATAATCTCCTTAAAGATCAAAAATCAGCTTTTAAGCCTGATATTACTCAATCCTTGAGATTGACCTTAAAGATTGAGAATTCAAACTCATGGAATTCAATGATATCTAAACTCGAGCTTGAACGAGAAAATATTTTGATCAAAATTACAAACCGATTTGTTTTCTGAAAACCCTATTTTCAATGCGTTCATTACCATTGAACGTAAAATCCTAGGAATTCACCTAGGAATTCATTAGGTCACCTGAACCAAATCGGGTGTCAACCGTAAGAACGGTGGTTGCATAGCATGGTCAAAGACAGGACCTTGTACCAGACCGAAAAATCATAAGGGTGAGCTTTACTATTGCTCCTACCAAAGATAGTAATTGCGTCCGACACGTTATAGACCATAATTAAAAGCATGTCAGGGGACATTGCCTTAACAGTTGCTTGTTCATCGCTTTCCTTTACAACCGGACGGTAGTTTACCGAAAGGTAACATACGGGACAAGTAAACTGGACGTGTTGCTTTCCAAATACAAGGTTAGCAAGTGGGTGACACAAAACCGCAAGTTTTGAGCTAAAATTTTCAAATCTGAAACCCACCAAACCCACAAAAATATTTTGCAAACACCGGTAAAGGGTTATCCCGGAAAACTTATCTAGGGTAAAAACTAGATTTAATTTTCAAAAGATCAAATGTTTTCATAAAGATCCAATTTCCTTAATGGATCTAAATTTTTATAGTCATGTGGGACTGTAAACCATATCGTTACTACCATTGTTTATACCGCCATATAGAAATCATTGATGTACAAAGTGTGAAGAATAAAGAAGTGATTCTAGTATTTTAAGACGATATTGCTTGAGGACAAGCAACGCTCAAGTGTGGGAATATTTGATAATGCTAAAAACGAACATATATTTCATAGCATTATTCCTCAAGAAAGACAAGCTTTTAGTTGCAATTGTTCTATTTACAAGTGATATTCGTTTAAATAATAAAAGGTGAAGACAAAAGACAGATTCGACGAATTGAAGATGCAAACGACCAAAAAGCTCAAAAGAACAAAAGACAATCAAAGAGGTTCCAATTATTAATAAGAAACGTCTCGAAATTACAAGAGTACAAGATTCAAAACACAAAGTACAAAATATAAAATTGTACGCAAGGACGTTCGAAAATCCGGAACCGGGACCAGAGTCAACTCTTAACGCTCGACGCAACGGACTAAAAATTACAAGTTAACTATGTATATAAATATAATATAATATATAATTAATTATATTAATTATATATATATTATATTTATAAATAAAAACCGTCGGCAGAGAAAGACTCCAAGGGACTGAGCTGTAATTTCATTCTCCGCGACTCGCGGAGTTTAAAGGCAAAAATGCCGCGAGTCGCGGAGCCCTAAAGTCGACTTTTCCTATAAAAGCAACCGAATTCTGATCGCAAAACATAATATTTTTCTTCTTCTTCTCATACGTAAAATATATATATATATATTTATAATTTATATTTTAATTTTAATTATAATTCTAATAATAAGGGTATGTTAGCAAATGTTGTAAGGGTGTAAGTCGAAATTCTGTCCGTGTAACGCTACGCTATTTTTAATCATTGTAAGTTATGTTCAACCTTTTTACATTAATGTCTCGTAGCTAAGTTATTATTATGCTTATTTAAAACGAAGTAATCATGATGTTGGGCTAATTACTAAAATTGGGTAATTGGGCTTTGTACCATAATTGGGGTTTGGACAAAAGAACGACACTTGTGGAAATTAGACTATGGGCTATTAATGGGCTTTATATTTGTTTAACTAAATGATAGTTTGTTAATGTTAATATAAAGATTTACAATTGGGTGTCCCTATAAATTACCATATACACTCGATCGGACACGATGGGCGGGGTATTTATATGTACGAATAATCGTTCATTTAACCGGACACGGGAATGGATTAATAGCCACTAGAATAATTAAAACAAGGGTGAAATTACATTCAAGGGTAATTGGTGTAATTGCTAACAAAGTAGTAAAACCTTGGTTTACACGCAGTTGATAACCTGGTGTATTCATTAAACAAAGTATTAAAACCTTGTTACAATTCGAATCCCCAATTAGTTGGAATATTTAACTTCGGGTATAAGAATAATTTGACGAGAACACTCGCACTTTATATTTATGACTGATGGACTGTTATGGACAAAAACCAGACGGACATATTAAATAATCCAGGACAAAGGACAATTAACCAATGAGCATAAAACTAAAATCAACACGTCAAACATCATGATTTCGGAAGTTTAAATAAGCATAATTCTTTATTTCATATTTAATTTCCTTTATTTTATATTTAATTGCACTTCTAATTATCGCACTTTTATTTATTGTTATTTAATCGCACTTTTAATTATCGTACTTTTTAATTATCGCAATTTTATTTTATCGCACTTTTATTGCAATTTCATTATCGTTATTTATTTTACGCTTTAAATTAAGTCTTTTATTTATTTAATATTTTACATTAGGTTTTAACTGCGACTAAAGTTTTAAAATCGACAAACCGGTCATTAAACGGTAAAAACCCCCCTTTATAATAATAATATTACTTATATATATGTTTGTATTTTTATAAAAGTAAATTAATATAGTGTTGAGCTTTGTTTAAAAAAGATTCCCTGTGGAACGAACCGGACTTACTAAAAACTACACTACTGTACGATTAGGTACACTGCCTATAAGTGTTGTAGCAAGGTTTAAGTATATCCGTTCTCTAAATAAATAAATATCTTGTGTAAAAATGTATCGTATTTAATAGTATTTCCTGCAAAAAAAATTAATAGTATTTTATACCACTCCGCTACCGCATCAAATACCAACCCATATCAATTATTAAAACCCTCCGAAGATCAAGTACGCATTTAATACACGTAAACGCATAAAAGTTAAATAATCGCCGTTAAAATGGAAGGTTAACGAAAGTAACGGAAAAATCAGGGTTGTTACATTACCCACCTGTTATTGAAAATTTCGTCCCAAAATTTTAGTGATCGTCCGCTGAAGTGGTTTCCTCAGGAAACAATTACGGATACTTTAGCCTCATCTGGTCTTCACGCTCCCACGTGAACTCTAGTCTTCTTCTCGCATTCCACCAAACTTTAACGATAGAAATTCTGCTTTGCTTCAACTGTTTGACCTCACGGCCCAAGTTTTCAACAGGTTCCTCAATGAAATGAAGTTTGTCATCGATACGTAGTTCCTCTAGAGGAATAATCAAATTATCATCGGCTAGGCACTTCTTCAGATTGGATACATGGAAAACGTCATGAATACCGCTGAGTGCTTATGGCAGTTCCAGTCTATAAGCTACTGGTCCAACCCTTTCAATTATCTCAAACGGTCCAACATATCTAGGACTCAGCTTACCTCGTTTCCCAAATCGTACAACACCCTTCTAAGGTGATACCTTAAGCATAACCTTGTCACCAACTTGGAACTCTATTTCCTTCCGTCTAACATCGACGTAACTCTTTTGATGACTTCAAGCCATTCTCAATCGTTCCTGAATCTGTAGAACCTTCTCAGTTGTCTCCTGAATAATCTCAGGACCTGTCAACTGACTATCTCTCAACTCGCTTGTAACAACCCAACCCAATATACAATCGAACACGCATAATAATTTTTTTTTTACTACAGGGGAGTGCGCCACGCGTACCACCTCAGGGTGTGCGGCGCACACAGGTCTATTTTCAGTTCTGTCCGATTTTTCAATTTTTCAAATAAAGATCTCCCACTTCCCGACATATTTAGACGAAACGCTTTTCACAACATGTTCTAATATGAAAAACTCACACGATTCAAACATAAAATGAGTTTTACAAAACGGGACCCACATCGGCCGTTTTACGAGTTTCATACAAAAGTTCGAGTTTCGACCACACTAGTTTAAATTCTAAACGACACTATGAGCATGGTGTTTGGGGTTAAACTACCCATATCTCGGTCAAACTCTAAAAGCTATCACATCCCAAAAGCTTTCCCTATACAACAAGCGGGATCTCTAATCCAATCGAAGGCCCTTACCCTTGTCAACGCCGAAGCCTATAAAAAGATAAACAACGAGAGGGTAAGCAAAGCTTAGTGAATGCAATAATTATACCCATATATATATAACATACCTACTTGCAATCACTTACACATATACCGCATACACGCTAGCAATACAATTAGCATACCATCTCAAGTACAAAGCTAATAATCTCCAACAAACTGCTACTAGCGTAATAAATAACATATAATCGGCATAATATAATACGCTACAAAACAATACACAACCATGGTTAACCATTCTAGCGTCATGGTGCTACCGGCTCTTTGGTTTACACCATACGCATTTGTCATGATGCTACCGGCTCTTTGATTCACATCACAACTCGAGTCATACTCACGCTAGAGTGCTACCGGCTCTTTGGTTCACACTCTAATAACGCTAAGGTGCTACCGGCTCTTTGGTTCACACCCTAAAAAATCATGCTATAGCGCTACCGGCTCTTTGGTTCACATCATAGCACGCTCGCACATACTATGGCACTACCGGCTCTTTGGTTCATACCATAGCATACAAATAAATACGTTACATACATATGCATATAATCATTCCACTCACCTTTAACGATTTGGTGACGGTTTTATACTTTCGCAAGCTTCAAAGAAAAGTACCTAATATAATAAGTATTTCAATCAACCCACATAACTAGTTGGACTAAATACCAACAATTTTACTTTTGTACATTTAATGACTTAAATGCATTAAATGCCCCATTTTCACCAAAACCGCCCTTTAAGGGTCAAGACCATCATTAATCACTTAAAAGCTAGTGATTAAGGTCCAACAACATTAATCATTACACAATTAGGGTATTTCATACCCATATTTCCCAATTAGGTCAATCATTAGCCCTTTGACTAATTTAAAGTCAACACACCAATTTCGGGTTATCTACTAACCCATCTAACACCCATTTACTAATTAACTACGTGTGCTAGTGATTAACTAACTAATTAGAACTCATAAACATCAATTAACCTTTTGAAACCCTAGGTTAATTACCATTGAGTCTTTATGACTCCATTTTACCCAAAAACACCCAAAATCACCAAATATGGTTTTATGTTCATCACTAACTCAAACCCTAACCCTTACACAAAATTAAGGTAAGGAAATTAAAGTTAGAACGTACCACTACAACCAAAACGAAGCTAGAGATGAGATGAACAACTTTAATGCACGCGATTTGACCCGAAAGCAACTTCTTCCTCTTGGATTTAAGCTTTCTCACTCAAGAATCAAAGTCTCTCTCTAGATTTAAAGTGATAAGGATAAAGTAGTTGAAGATGGAGTTATGACTCCGCCCAAACAGATCTGGTAGCCTTTATCCCGTCCACAAATGAAATTACCGAAATGCCCATCAAAATATCTCATTAAAACAACAAAAAACCCGGCTACAGTAGGGAGTGCGCGGAGCGCGGCGCGCACTAAGCTCAGATCGCTCTCTGACTTCTGTTTAACTGCACAATCATTCCCACACTTTATGTACTCTATATACTCTGCTGTACAATGAAGATTAGGGTCTTACAACTCTACCCCACTTGAATCGGAGCGCGTCCTCGCGATCCAAGCCGCATGACAAGAAGGAAGATAAACCAACACGAATTCTTCGGGCTCCCAAGTAAACTCGGAACCCTTACTACGACGCCATTGAACTTTAAAAGTCCTAACCACTTTATGTCTCAACCTTTTGACCTTCTCATCGAGTATGGCAATCGGCTCCTCAATATACTCTAACTTATTGTTTAGCTCAATTTCGTCTAATGGTACCCACGATGAATCATCCGCAAGACACTTACGGAGATGGGAAACATGGAATGTATTATGGATCCCCGCAAGCTCTTCGGGTAATTCCAAATGATACGCGACTTCACCAATACGAGCTAAAACCTTAAATGGTTCAATAAACCGAGGAGCTAACTTTCCCCGTTTTCGAAACCGAATAGCACCTTTCCATGGTGAAACCTTAAGCATCACCATGTCACCTTCTTGAAATTCGATCATTCGTCTACGCTTGTCGGCATACGACTTTTGTCTATCTTGCGCCTTTTTCAAATGATCCCGAATCATATCAATCTTGCTATTCGTTTCTAAGACCAAATCGGTACTCCAGATTTCCTTTTGGCCAATTTCACCCCAACAAATCGGAGTTCGGCACCTCTGTCCATAAAGCATCTCGTAAGGTGGCATCCCGATACTAGTATGATAAATATTATTGTACGAGAATTCCACCAAAGGTAAGTGCTCATCCCAACTACCACCGAAATCAATAATACACACCCGCAACATATCCTCCAATGTTTGATTCGTACATTCGGTTTGATCGTCCGTTTGAGGATGATACGCCGTGCTCAATTTCAATTGTGTACCCATATCTTCATGAAACTTTTCCTAAAACCGAGATGTAAAACGAGTATCTCGATCCGAAATAATAGATATAGGAACCCCATGTTGAGCAACTACCTCCTTGATAAACAATTTAGCCAAGGTTTCTGATGATATCGCTTCCCGAATGGGAAGAAACAAGGCACTCTTCGTCAATCGATCAACTATCACCCAAATCGAATGGAATTGGGTTCTCGCCGTTTTAGGTAACTTTGTGATGAAATCCATGGTAATGTGCTCCCATTTCCACTTCGGGATTTCTAACGGTTGTAACTTACCATACGGCTTTTGGTGCTCGGCCTTAACTTGCAAACACATGACGCATTGCTCAACATACTTTACAACATCACGTTTCATGCCCGGCCACCAATAATCTTTCCTTAAGTCAAGATACATTTTCGTCGCGCCCGGATGAATGGAATACTTTGACTTATGTGCTTCATCAAGTAGCACTTGTCGATAATCACCCATCTTAGGCACCCACACTCTTCCTTGAAAAGATAACAAACCACGCGAGCCCATAGTAATGAATTCCGATTACCCCACAATTCGTTCCGCATGCTTGTTGTGAACGTAAGCTTCAATTTGAATCACACCAAGTTTTTCAAGAAAATCATTAGTAATAATCATACGTAACAATCCCAATCGTAACGCCGGGTGATGACTCTTTCAACTTAACACATCCGCGACCACATTCGCCTTGCACAGATGATAAAGTATCTCACAATCGTAGTCTTTCACCACATCCATCCATCTACGTTGACGATAATTCAAATCTCTTTGATCAAAAAGATGTTTCAAACTCTTGTGATCCGAATAAATTGTACACTTGACACCATACAAGTAATGGCGCCAAATTTTCAACGCATGAACAACCGCCGCCAAATCAAGATCATGAGTCGGATATCTCGTCTCGTGTTCCTTTAATTTTCGAGAGGCATAAGTGATGACTTTACCCCTTTGCATTAGAACACAACCGAGCCCATTTAAAGAAGCATCACAATAGACCGTCATGTCTTCCACCCCTTCCGGCAAAACTAGCACCGGAGCTTGACACAACTTCTCTTTTAACAATTGAAAAGCAATTTCTTGCTCGTTCTCCCAATTAAATCTCGCATTCTTTCTCGTTAACTTCGTCAATGGAGAAGCAATCTTGGAAAAGTCTTGGATAAACCGACGATAATAACCGGCCATTCCGAGAAATCTTCGGATTTCCGTTGGCGTAGTCGGTCGTCCCCAACTCTTTACCGTCTCTATCTTCCCCGGATCTACTTGAATACCATTTTCGTTCACAATGTGGCCAAGGAATTGAACTTCCCTTAGCCAAAATTCACATTTGGAGAATTTAGCATACAACTTCTCCTTCCGCAACGTCTTTAACACACTCCGCAAATTATGTTCATGTTCCTTCATACTCTTCGAATAGACAAGTATGTCATCGATGAACACAATTACCGACTTGTCCAACATAGGTTGGCACACTCGGTTCATAAGATCCATGAATGCCGCCAGTGCATTCGTAAGACCAAAAGGCATAACTACGAATTCAAAATGCCCATAACGCGTTCGAAAAGCCGTTTTCTCGATGTCTTCCTCACGGACCAGCATTTGGTGATAGCCGGACCGTAGGTCGATTTTAGAGAAATACGTTGCACCTTGGAGTTGGTCGAACAAATCGTCAATCCTAGGAAATGGATAACGATTCTTGATCGTCACTTTGTTCAACTCCCGATAATCGATGCACATCCGCATACTACCATCTTTCTTCTTCACGAATAAAACCTGAGCGCCCGATGGCGAAGCACTCGGTCGGATAAAACCCTTTTCAAGTAGCTCTTGGGTTTGATTTAACAACTCTTGCATTTTCGTCGACGTTAAACGATAAGGAGTTTTAGCAATGGGGGTAGCCTCCGGAACCAACTCAATGCGAAATTCAACTTGTCTTTCAGCCGGAACACCCGGAACTCATCCGGAAAAACGTCTTCAAATTCACTCACCACCGGAATTTCACGAATGGGTGGTGGCTCATCACGAGTATCAACAACATGGGCAAGAAAAGCCATGCCACCACCAACCAGAAAACGACGTGCCCGTGCAAAAGTGCATATCGGCCAAGTCTTCTTCGTTTATCGCCATGAATAATTAACTCTCCCCCACTTGGGGTCTTCACTCGAATAGATTTTTCATGGCATGCAATATCGGCTCTATTATGATCGAGCCAATCCATACCAACAACGATATCAAAATCACCCAAAGTCATCGAGATGAGATCGATTTTAAAGTTTTTGACACCAAACACAACATTACAATTTTTACACACATCAACCACTAGCACCGTCTTGCCATCCGCTATTTCAACTTCTACCGGACGACTTAACTTAGCTAACGGTGTATTAAGTTTGGGCACAAATTTTGGTGACACAAACGACAAGTTTGCACCACTATCAAAGAGTATCCTTGCCGGATTGGAATTAACCATGAAAGTACCTGAGACAACTTTGCTAGATTGCTTGGCCTCCTCATTGGTCATCAAATAATTTCGACCCCTAGCCGTACCCGCCGCCTTCTCTAGTCGCTTAACATTATCGTTGCGCAATTCAGGACACTCCGGCCTCTTGTGCCCCTCTTTATTACAATTAAAACAAACGATTTTATTGGAAGATGAGTTCGTACAATCACGGGCCAAATGCCCCTGTCGACCACAATTGTAGCACGTGGGCCTAAAACTCTTAGAAGCCCCCTTTTTCGCACTACCGACGCTCTCAGCCACACTCTTGTTCTTCTTGTTCGAGTGGCTAGTAGCTTCAAATTTTCGTTTGCCAAAGGTGAAGTAACTCTTTCTTAGAGCAAGCGACTCAAAACCCTTAGCGATATCAAATAGCTCATCAAAAGTCTTCGTCGAATTCCTACTAATCCTTTCTTGATAGTTATCATTCAAGGTTCGGTAGAAATCTTCTTTCAACATGTGATCGTTCCCGTCATACTCCGGGCAAAATTGGGTCTTTGATAAGAAAGTGGACTTGAGAGTGTTCAAATCCATTGACCCTTGCCTTAAAGTACGTAACTCGTCCTTAAGCTTTGAAAGATCTGCTGAAGTTCGGTACTCCTTGAAAAATTCTTCTTTAAACTCGTCCCACGTCAAACTCATACTTTGTTCTTCGCCATAAAGTCGGATTTTCACGTCCCACCACAACTTGGCATCACCCCTCATCATGCTACTACCAAACCTCATCTTTTTATCCAGAGGGCACTCACTAGTACGAAAAGCCCCTCCATATCGGAGATCCATCGATCACTCTTGAGTGGGTCTCGTTCCCCTTCAAAGGTGGGAGGTTGAGCATCTTTGAAGTTTTTATAGTGGAAGTCTCGCCTTCCAGCGTTATCCTCTTTAAGAACAATCATAACTTGTTCCTTGACTAGATTGACTACTTGTTTGTTAATCGAATCCAAGAACATCTTCTTAACATCCTCTAAGAAGGCCTCATGACACGTTTGCATAATGGCCTCAACCTTGGCTGTAAACTCAACATCCTCGCTCGAACCCCCTTCATTGGTCTCGGGTACGTTTCTCGTCTTCATACTATAAAACGGAAAAGGTTAAGCAACGAACGAGAAAACTTAACACATATGTATATACATATACACCACACTACTCCATCTTGCTCAACAATCATCGTACATCGCTTGTTTGACACGATTTAAACCCGTAACAATGGTAGCTAATCATTGTTACGCGAGCACGTCGCATTAACTTGCTAGTACAATGTCTATCTTGCTTGATGATTGCTAACACAACACAAAACAATTAGCGCAAGGTTAGTTCACATAAACCTAAGCACTAATCAACTCCCGGTCCGACCCATCTCCTACAAGTCCCGCATAAAGCGCATACACAAATAAATCTAAGTCTAGGCACCTATCTCAAGTCGCCTAAATCCCTTAGACCATGCTCTGATACCACTTGTAACAACCCAACCCAATATACAATCGAACACGCATAATAAAATTTTTATTTTTTATTTTTACTACAGGGGAGTACGCCACGCACACCACCTCAGGGTGCGCGGCGCGCACATGTCTATTTTCAGTTCTGTTCGATTTTTCAATTTTTCAAATAAAGATCTCCCACTTCCCGACATATTTAGAAGAAACGCTTTTCACAACATGTTCTAATATGAAAAACTCATACGTTTCAAACATAAAATGAGGTTTACAAAGCGGGGCCCACATCGGCCGTTTTACGAGTTTCATACAAAAGTTCGAGTTTCGACCACACTAGTTTAAATTCCAAAAGACACTATGAGCATGGTGTTTGGGGTTAAACTACCCATATCTCGGTCAAAATCCAAAAGCTATCACATCCCAAAAGCGTCCCCTATACAACAAGCGGGATCTCTAATCCAATCGAAGGCCCTTACCCTTGTCAACGCCGGAGCCTATAAAAAGATAAACAACGAGAGGGTAAGCAAAGTTTAGTGAATGCAATAATTATACCCATATATATATATATATATATATATATAACATACCTACTTGCAATCACTTACACATATACCGCATACACGCTAGCAATACAATTAGCATACCATCTCAAGTACAAAGCTAATAATCTCTAACAAACCGCTACTAGCATAATAAATAACATATAATCGGCATAATATAATATGCTACAAAACAATACACAACCATGGTTAACCATTCTCGTGTCATGGTGCTACCGGCTCTTTGGTTCACACCATACGCATTTGTAATGATGCTACCGGCTCTTTGGTTCACATCACAACTCGAGTCATACTCACGCTAGAATGCTACCGGCTCTTTGGTTCACACTCTAACAACGCTAAAGTGCTACCGGCTCTTTGGTTCACACCCTAACAAATCGTGCTATAGCGCTACCGGCTCTTTGGTTCACACTATAACACACGTACTCTGACGCTACCGGCTCTTTGGTTCACATCATAGCACGCTCGCAAATACTATGGGACTACCGGCTCTTTGGTTCATACCATAGCATACAAATAAATACGTTACATACATATGCATATAATCATTCCAGTCACCTTTAACGATTTGGTGACGGTTTTATATTTCCGCAAGCTTCAAAGCAAAGTACCTAATATAATAAGTACTTCAATCAACCCGCATAACTAGTTGGACTAAATACCAACAATTTCACTTATGTGCATTTAATGACTTAAATGCATTAAATGCCCCATTTTCACCAAAACTGCCCTTTAAGGATCAAGACCATCATTAATCACTTAAAAGCTAGTGATTAAGGTCCAACAACATTAATCATTACACAATTAGGTATTTCATACCCATATTTCCCAATTAGGTCAATCATTAGAACTTTGACTAATTTAAAGTCAACACACCCATTTCGGGTTATCTTTTAACCCATCTAACACCCATTTACTAATTAACTAGGTGTGCTAGTGATTAACTAACTAATTAGAACTCATAAACATCAATTAACCTTTTGAAACCCTAGGTTAGTTACCATTGAGTCTTTATGACTTCATTTTACCCAAAAACACCAAAAATCACCAAATATGGTTTTATGTTCATCACTAACTCAAACCCTAACCCTTACACAAAATTAAGGTAAGGAAATTAAAGTTAGAACGTACCACTACAACCAAAACGAAGCTAGAGATGAGATGAACAACTTTAATGCACGCGTTTTGATCCGAAAGTAACTTCTTCCTCTTGGATTTAAGCTTTCTCACTCAAGAATCAAAGTCTCTCTCTAGATTTAAAGTGATAAGGATAAAGTAGTTGAAGATGGAGTTATGACTCCACCCAAACAGATCTGGTAGCCTTTATCCCATCCACAAATGAAATTACCAAAATGCCCATCAAAATATCTCATTAAAACAGCAAAAAACCGGCTACAGTAGGGAGTGCGCGGCGTGCTCCCTTTGGTGTGCGCGGCGCGCACAAAGCTCAGATCGCTCTCTGACTTCTATTTAACTGCACAATCATTCCCACACTTTATGTACTCTATATACTCTGCTGTACAATGAAGATTAGGGTCTTACATCGCTCCAGAAAACGGGAGATCTACACTTCCTTCCATACAATGCCTCGAAAGGTGCAGCTTTAATACTCATATGGTAGCTATTATGGTATGAGAACTCAGCTAGTGGTAAATACTTATCCCATCCATTTCTGAAATCAATGACACACGCTCTCAACATGTCCTCAAAAGCCTGAATAGTTCGTTCGCTCTGGCCATCCGTCTGGGGGTGAAATGTTGTACTCATATCTAGACGGGTCCCCATTGCTTTCTGTAATGACTGCCAAAACCTGGAAGTAAATCTGCTATCGCGGTCGGATATAATGGATATAGGCACTCCATGCCTAGAGACGACTTCCTTAATGTAGATCTGAGCCAACTTCTCCATTTTATCAGTTTCCCTCATTGGTAAGAAGTGTGCGGACTTAGTGAGACGATCCACGATAACCCAAATGGTATCGTGACCTCCTGCCATTCTCGGCAGTTTCGTAATGAAGTCCATGGAAATTCCTTCCCACTTCCACTGGGGAATCTCTAGTTGAATCAGTAATCCTGATGGCTTCTGATGCTCAGCCTTGACTTTAGCGCAAGTCAAGCACTTCCCGAAATAAGTGGCAATGTCAGCTTTCAAGTTCGGCCACCAATAAAATGCCTTCAAATCTTGGTACATCTTATCTGATCTCGGATGAATTGAGTATCTCGACTTGTGTGCTTCCTCCAACACTAGTTCTCTCAATCCACCAAACTTTGGTACCCAAATTCGATTAGCAAAGTACCGTGTTTCGTCCTCCTTGATGTCAAACTTCTTGTCCATCCTTTTGAGAAATTCAACGCCGACATTCTCCTATTTCATGGCTTCTTGTTGTGCTTCGCGGATTTGTGATGTGAGATTCGTACGGACAACTATGTTAAGCGCTTTAACCCTAAGAGGTTTCTCTCGCTCCTTTCTGCTCAAGGCATCTGCTACAACATTCGCCTTGCCCGGATGGTATTGAAGTTCACAGTTATAATCGTTAAGTAGTTCCATCCAACGTCGTTGTCTCATGTTGAGCTGCTTCTGATCGAATATGTGCTGTAAACTCTTATGGTCGGTGAAGATAGTGAACTTGGTTCCAAACAGGTAGTGTCTCTACATTTTAAGTGCAAAGACAACATCTCCTAACTCAAGGTCATGCGTAGTGTAGTTCTGCCCTTGAATCTTTAACTGACGTGATCCATAAGCAATAACTTTGTTTCGTTGCATAAGCACGCAACCCATTCCTTGACGTGAGGCATCACAATAAACAACAAAATCTTCACATCCCTCGGGTAGAGACAATACTGGTGCAGTTGTTAACTTCTCTTTCAACAACTGAAATGCAGTCTCTTGCGGTTCTGACCACTCAAACTTCTTACCCTTATGAGTCAATGCGGTTAATGGTAGGGCGATCTTAGAGAATCCTTCAATGAATCTCCGGTAGTACCTAGCTAGACCCAAAAATTGCCTGATCTGCGTTGGCGTCTTTGGAGTTTCCCAATTCTTAACCGACTCAATCTTTACTGGATCGAACTGTATTCCATTGGCCCCTACAACATGGATAAGAAATTGTACTTCTGGTGACCAAAAGTCACACTTAGAGAACTTTGTATACAACTGCTCTTCTCTAAGCATAGTCAATATCGAGCGTAGATGCTGTTCGTGCTCTTCTCTGTTCTTGGAGTACACCAATATATCATCAATTAACACTATGACGAATTTATCTAGGTATGGCTTACACACACGGTTCATGAGGTCCAAGAACACTGCTGGTGCGTTCGTCAAACCAAACGACATCACTATAAACTCATAATGCCCATAACGTGTTCTAAACGCTGTCTTCGGGACATCAGCTTCTTTGACTCTCAATTGATGATACCGGGATCTCAAATCAATCTTCGAATAACAACTAGATCCCTACAACTGATCAAATAAGTCATCAATCCTCGGTAGCAGATACCAATTCTTGACTGTCAGCTTGTTCAATTCTCTGTAGTATATACACAATCTCATCGACCCATCCTTCTTCTTAACAAATACGACCGGAGCTCCCCAAGGTGAAGAACTCGGTTGAATAAATACCTTTTCTAAGAACTCTTGCAATTGACTAGACAACTCTGGAAGCTCTGGGGGTGCAAGTCTGTACGGTGCACGAGCCATCGGTGCCGCTTCTGGCACTAAGTCTATCTGAAACTCAATTTCTCGATGCGGTGGGAGACCAGGTAATTCCTCCGGAAAAACTTCAAGAAATTCCTTAACTATAGGAACGTCTTCGGGTCTCCTTTCTTCTGGTACAATTTGGCTTACATGAGCCAAGAACGCGATACATCCCTTTCTCACATACTTCTGGACTTTCAAGCAGTTAATGAGATGTAATTGTGAACCATTCTTTTCATCATAGATCATCATAGGTTCACCGTCAGCAATAGGAATACGAATAGCCTTTAGGTCACAGACCACCTCGGCTTTGTTATCAGCTAACCAGTCCATTCCAACCACAAGGTCAAAACTTCCCAGTTTAATAGGTATCAAATTAATGCTAAAGGGCTTACTTTCTAACGTCAAGGTACAATCACGATAAATCTTATCAGCTCTCATCAAGTTGCCATTCCCTAGTTCTATGGAATACACGTTATCTAGGGAGAAACAGGTTTCTTAACATTGTGGCAAATATCCTTAGATATAAAACTTCTATCGTCGCAAGTATCAAACAAAACATAAACAAGTTGATCATCAAGTGAAAACGTACCCGTGACTAGCTTTGGATCATCACGAGCTTCTGCAGAAGCTCGTGATGTTGAACGCCCTTCCTCGAGCATTCCCATTGTTGTTCTTAGGACAGTCCTTCTTAAAATAACCCGGCTGTCCACAACCATAACAGTTCTTACCACCATTAGCATTGTTCGCATTGCTTGTAGTGCTGTTGTTGTTGGTGTTGCCGTTGAGATTAACCTTGCAATCTTTTGACAAATGACCAAACTTCTTACACTTGGTGCAAACCAGCACTTTGCATTCCCCGGGATGGTGCTTTCCGCATCTTCCACACAATGGTAGTTTTCCCTTGTAATTCGTGTTGGATGAAGATCCCTTCTCAAAGTTACGGGGCATCTCTTGCTTCTCACCTCGGTTCTGTGCGAGACTTCCAACAATGTTCTCACTTCTTTTTCTTTTTCCATTAACTTCATTTCCTATAACAGGCACCTCTTTTCCTTCCGATCGGCTAACTTGCTTCATCCTGTTTATCGCCATGTTGATGACTCCGAGTATTGGCTTTGGTTGATGGGAAAGGACAAAACCAAACACTTCCATCGGCAATCCCGACATGTACCTCTCAATTGCTCTTTCCACTGATGAGACCAAATGTGGGCAAAGCAACGATAGCTCCCGGAATCGGTTAGTGTAACTAGTAATGTCATTTCCAAGGATCCTTAGGTTCAGAAGTTCATTTTCCCACCTTATCCGCTCTCGTCGGGGACAGTATTTCTCAATCGTGCAATCAAAACCTGCAGCTATAAGAGCTTCCATCACACGCTGGTTAACGAGTTCTTCCAATTGAGCCTCGAGCATTTAAGTAGTAAACATGGCCTCCTTCTACACAAACGATACATCGAGGTAAGATCAATGAAAAAAACAGAGTTATCAAAAATATACTAGCAACGAGTGTTAAAGACTGGTAAATAATAGTACGAAAATATTCGCTAGTAGTGAGAAGTAGTGTAAGTAGTGATAGTAGTGTTAGTAGTGTTAGTAGTATCACTAGTGGTAGTAGTAGTGGTACTAGTGTTATGTAGTGATAGTAGTGATAGTAACACTAAGTAGTAACATTAATGGCAATAGTAGTAGTATAATATAACACAAGTATTATGATCATACAAAGTTACTAAATATAGAATATTACAGCATGCAATAAAAGATAATAGTTACCAATAGCATAATCCACCATATAAATAAAATCCAAGAGTGATAAACCAAATTCCAAAGTAGTAAACCAAACAATAAACATAATGTGCTGATAGCCCGGTTTATAACACCCGGTAAGTCTTATATAAAGAAAGTATGGCGGATGGAAAAGGAAAAGAAGCTCATGGTCAACGACCCTTCACTTCCTCTTCTGTCGGGTACGGAAAGCAGGTCCATCATTCCTCGACCTACTACGTTCCGCCTCTAATGCAGCAACCCTGGTAGTTAAGGCTGCTATCAATCTCGCCATCTCAACGAACCTCGCTTCAGCCTCGTACGTATAAGTATTTATACCTGTGACTCTTTCTTCCATTCTCTCAAGATCATCGGGGTGCGGATATGTCCTAGCAATATCTTTCAAGGAGTTAACACGATCAACAATATCCCTGTTACGGTTAGTATGAACCAAATCCAATGCATAAAGGTTCACGGGATGGTTAGGTATCCGATGCGGAGCAGGTGCTGGTGCTGGGGTTGGAGCATTCACCTCAGCCACACTGGAGTCGCTGTCACTGCTTCCTGAATCCTGTGACATCTAACTCATAGTGCAAGAATACAAACAAAACAGATTAGTCAAGTAAATAACGTTAGTCACAAAGTACTCATGTAATGACTAAGTCCCGGTCGTAGTCTAGACTCATCAAGGAGTCCTAATGACCAAATCAGACACACTAATGCAAGTCCTAGTTTCCCTATGAACCTTTAGCTCTGATACCAACTATAATACCCCGCCAAATTACCATCGAATGGCGTGTTAATTCCGGTCCCACAGTTAATAGTTACGCCCTCTATATGAGACGTTTAAAGCAATCGCATTTAATTTTATTTAAAATATTAACTTTCAAAAACATAAGCCAATAATCCCAAAATAGAAACACTGTTGTGATCGTAACCATAAGCCAACAGTATTTAAACAGTATAAAAGTTTTAAATGCGAAAGTAAATAATGTTCTTTAAAATCAAATGCTGACTCCATGGCCAGTCATGCAGCAAACACAGCGGAAGCATACCTCTTAAGGACCTGAGAATAACAACACGCAAAAATAGGTCAACAAATAATGTTGGTGAATCTACAGGTTTAAAGTAATGTAACAGTATCTGAAGAAAAATAGTTATCAGAAAAATAGTTTAGTTTCCTTGACCACGAGATTCTATCGCTTGCATAAACCGAGCACCTGAATACTAGCATTAACCAGAGTATAGAAACTACTACACCCGACCTTACCTCGTAAAATGTTATACACTTTTTCAAATGTATTTAATGTTCAAAGTAAATGCACCACTTCTTTTATAGTGGGTGAGGTTGTCAACCTAACAGATTCGTCCATCTAAATTGTGCTTACACTGATGGTATTAAAAGTATTCAAGCTAGAGGCTTTTTGAACAAACTCATTATGCATATGTGTAGTACTCATGTCAATATAAAAGTAATTGAAAATGTAAATATAACATCGTGTATTCTCATCCCTGAAAACATGTAAAAAGCGGGACTATAGACTCACAATTGAATAAGCTCGGAATGAAAGACAAATGACTTGTACGGTTTAGACCCGAGTAATGTAACCTAAGTATACGTATGTAGGTTGGTCAATATATGTATCTTATATAAGTGTGGTTTCATAGTGTACGTTGTCTTATTGCTCAACTCGACGCGTTTTAAAGTAAAAATCAACTATATCATGCAAGTCAAACAAAGTCAACCGAAGTCAAACTGAAAGTCAAACTTGGTCAAAGTAGTCAACTAAAGTCAAAATCAGTAGTTTCATGTCAAATATTGGTCAACATGTCAAACCTAGGTCAAACAATACGTTTTAGGTCATGAATGATCATTTTTACAATTTCAGTTTATCGTTATGCACAAAGTTTATGAACACGTAGCATACTTAGCACATTATCCCATAGTAAAAAATTCACGTAAATATTACAAACTCCAGATCATAAATATACTTAAAATATATTCCAAAAAGTCTGGCCAGGGACTCATACGACAATTAAAAGTCAGGAATCAGAAGGGATACATTTGGGGTTTGCCAGGTCCATTTCTGACCGCGCACTGATTTCATTTTGGCTATAACCTGAGCTAGGAACATGAAATTGATACAAGACCAGTGGCCATAGTTCAAGGACAAATTAAAGTAACACATATAAAAAATCTAGCCACTTTTGTTTAGCCAATTTGTACAGTTTATTCGTGCAAGTTGAACATTCAGTTTTCAGCTCAAATCAGAATTCACATAAATTATGGCTCTATTGTGCCCAATGCATAAGGTTTCAGAGATTAACATAAACTAACAATAAGTCACATATCATGTTAAGTTTCATTTTCCAAAAGTATACATGCTCAAACAAAATACAAAATTCACAAAGTACAAAACCGTGTTCAATTTACAGATTCAATTCTCATTTAGTTAGTCACATTCGCATGCAATTATCCGAAGATCTATATACAATTAGCCTATGATATCCACATGAAAGATGAAGTAATTTTTGTCTACTTTTCAAATATGCAAAGATTTAATCACAGAAGTTAACACATTTTATCATACAAGGTTATTCTCATGCAAGTGCTGTATAAAACTACATTTACACTAATTCTAGCATATCACGGGCTATACATAAGCAAACGACATGATATCCTAGTCTAACTTGAGTGTTTTTAAATTATCTTTCCAGTGGTATAAGTCTCACATGACAATTCGTTTTCTATCAATACCAGATTTCTGATCAAGCAACAAAAACACAACGATAATTCAAATCGACATAACTTAATCATACGGAAACGAAATCAAGCGAATCCAAAGCCTAAACTCAATAGTTTTTCGCAAGGAATCTGATTATAACATAATAATTAACATTTGAAAAACTTAATTTTTCTGATCAAACAAATACAAATTCGTTTTTAAACCCTAGCGCATCAAACAATCAAAATAACGATAACGATTACAACGTACGCGTATAGACTTGAGCAATTGACAACATAACTATGAAACTTTAATAAAATTCAGATTTTTAAGAATTAGGGTTCATGTATATATACCTTAGATCACAAAATTGTTTATACCAATGGATAGAGAACGAGGAGATGAACGCGATTCGTGTATAACACTTTTGCTAATTTTGAAAGATGAAGGTATGGTGGTGATGGTGTTGGTCGACGATGGGAGGGAGCAGGAGGGAAAAAAACTACTTTTTATTTTTCTTATCCCTAATTAGGTTTAATACTTCTATTTATACCAAGCCATAAATACACAATTAACACATAAGCCCCTAAAGTTATCAAAAATTAAAACATAAGGGGGTGGGGTGGGGGTTTCAGCCGAATGGAGCCCACATGGGGTTCCCGGGCTCTCGTTTTGCAATCTCGTGTAATCGTGGTCCGTTTTAAGTGCCGTTTAGTCGTGCCGAAGGCCCGGAACGCTAACCCGATCGTTAAACGCACCCAATTGTCTAATTTATTAAAAACCCAATAAATTAAATATTTTAAAAAGGTTAATAATTAATAAAATTAATTATTAAAATAAACCCGAGTGTTTCGTTGCTCAAAAAGCTTTTATCAAAATCGTATCGTTTTTATCGTATTTCATTATCCGAAATATTTATTTGAATTAATACCAACCCATATCAATTATTAAAACCCTCCGAAGATCAAGTACGCATTTAATAAACGTAAACGCATAGAAGTTAAATAATCGTCGTTAAATAAACTAATGGAAGGTTAACGAAAGTAACGGAAAATCAGGGTTGTTACACTTTACAACAAAATAAAGAGATTAAAAGCTACAAGATTTAGATTTAACAAAATAAGTGAAGATTCAAAGCTAGGAAGCTTGAATCTTCCATGTTCTTGAAGGATTCAAATTCAAGTTTGAATCTACAAGATATAACAAGATCTAAAAGCTAAAGAGCTAGACCCATTGATGATGATGATGATATCGTGAATGAGAAGGGAAGAAGAAGAAGAAGAAAAAATTTTAAAACTTACACTTTTTAGAGTGAGAAAGACTAGAGAGAGAATTAGAGAGTAAGTGTGTGTAATTTGTGAATGAGATCAAGTGTAAAATGGGTGAGGTTTGTGTGGTATTTATAGTGAGGGATGGGGATGGTGGTCGTGGGTTATGGAAGGGGACAAGGGGAACACCTTTTTGCTTTTTGATTAATGGTTGTCTAAAGTTGGTGCTTATGTTGGGATCCCATGCAACAATTGTGATTATGGTTAACAAAAATCCTAGTATGTTCCCTCTAATAAATGGGTATTTGTCTTACATTAATATGGGTCACTAATGAAAGAACCCGTTCGTATACATTATAAATGATTCACAATAGTTGATTACATCGTGAGGTACTTGACCTCTATATGATACATTTTACAAACATTGCATTCATTTTTAAAAGAA
Organism: Rutidosis leptorrhynchoides; assembly: GCF_046630445.1. Classification (NCBI taxonomy): domain Eukaryota; kingdom Viridiplantae; phylum Streptophyta; class Magnoliopsida; order Asterales; family Asteraceae; genus Rutidosis; species Rutidosis leptorrhynchoides. The sequence continues at coordinate 386,340,059 of NC_092336.1, read as the reverse complement.
AAACTTTCATTACATCGAAAGTTGACGGCATGCATACCATTTCATAATATATCTAACTATAATTGACTTAATAATAATCTTGATAAACTCAATGACTCGAATGCAACGTCTTTTGAAATATGTCATGAATAACTCCAAGTAACATCTCTAAAATGAGCAAATTCACAGCGGAAGATTTCTTTCATACCTGAGAATAAACATGCTTTAAAGTGTCAACCAAAAGGTTGGTGAGTTCATTAGTTTATCATAAACAATCATTTCATCATTTTAATAGACCATAAGATTTTCATATTTCCATTTCTCATAAATATACGTCTCATGCATAGAGACAAAAATATCATTCATATGGTGAACACCTGGTAGCCGACCTTAACAAGATGCATATAGAATATCCCCATCATTCTGGGACACCCATCGGACATGATAATATCGAAGTACTAAAGCATTCTAAATTCCAGAATGGGGCTTGTTGGGCCCGATAGATCTATCTTTAGGATTCGCGTCAATTTGGGGGTCTGTTCCCAAATTCTTAGGCTACCAAGCTAAAAAGGGGCATATTCGGCTTCCATCATTCACTCATATAATGTAGTTTCAGTTACTTGTGTCTATTTCGTAAAACATTTATAAAATTTACGCATGTATTCTTAGCCCAAAAATATAAAGGTTAAAAAGGCAAATGAAACTCACCATACTATATTTCGTAGTAAAAATACATATGACATCATTGAACAAGTGCAAGGTTGGCCTCGGATTCACGAACGTATCAATATTGAGATTCAATATTGCAGGAAAGGTACGTAGAGGCAATGGAGACGATAAACACTAGATGAACCTTACGAGCTATACCCCTGATCGATACCCATAACCTCCATAGCTGTAACCCATAATCTACTTAGCCCTATCCTACTCGAAAAACCCGTCTTGAAATAATTCGCTCATGTCCTCGTCGTAGTATTTTATGTATAAATAATAATATTAATCCTACTAATAATAATATTAAGTTTAATAATAATAATAATATTAATCTTAATAATATATATATATATATATATATATATATATATATATATATATATATATATATATATATATATATATATATATATATATATATATATATATATATGTAGAGGACTCGAGATATAGATAAATGAATTGTGTCACCAAAATTTCGAATTCGATCCGATTATATTCATGTTTCACTCACCTAACCCTCTCATGCACTTGCATGAGTTTGTGAGAGGATTCTCATGCAAGTGCATGAGCTCCATATACATCGCACATATGCACATTTTGCTACCGACACCTTTTTTTATAATATTTAATATATAATATATTTAATCTTTAGAATTAATTAAATATTATATTATATTTACATGCGTAGTAAAAATGTAATTTTTGTTCAAATGACTCGTACGTTGTTACTCGACTCATGTACCACTTTCGGTTTTTCGAACGCACTTTCGTACGTTTAGAAAACTAGCCTTTTACGTTACGCGACGTGTACCCTTATTAATAATTTGACTTACTCATCAATAAATTACCTTATAAAAAATGTAACTTATAAAATTGAGCATTGTGGTCATTTGCTCCTATAAATCAGTGACTCATTGTTTATCAAAATATATTATTTTAAATCAGGACGTTTTATGACTAAGTTATATATATTTATATTTTCATTTCGAAATATAAATTTGAATTATTTACTTAATATAGTTTTTCAAAACTAATGTCATTCAAAACTTATATATTTAGAAATCGTTTAAATATTAAGAATTTCTATTTCGTAACATTTGTATTTTAAAGTATAAAATTGATATAGTTCATTTATATACAAACGTTCATAAAACATTTTAATAACCAAATTATTTTATATTCAAAAATCATTTTATTACAAAGGTTATAATAGTAGAAGTTGTTATGTCATAAGACGTTTTTAATAATAAAAGTCTATTATATCGAAAAGACATTTTCGTTTAAGAAAGTAAAATCATATATGAATCATATCAGGTTTCAAGGTTTTAATTTCCATTTTAATCATGACTCATAGGATTAAGTCTAAAGGAAAAATCAAACGTAAGGAATCATCTTAATGTAAAATGTCGATCTATTTAACTTGTCAATATCTATTTTCTAAGTTATTTACATTCCCTAATTTCACTTTCACGTTAAATAATATGAAAACTAAATCGTTATCTTAACAAAAGTCAAGAGTGAAATATAATAATGCATGTATTGGAAATCAAACAAGAATCTCCACTAAATTTTGTCTAACTCTTGTTAAGTGACACTATGTTCTTACTTGTAATCACTTTACCATTTATTCCGAATACTGTTAAAAAGGAAAAGTTTCCTAAATCAAAGTGGACCTCTCAACAGAGACTCGTAATCATACAATGTATCTGATAAATCAATCATTTGATCTAATCTTCTAATTCCATCGATAATCATATTGAAACAAATACGTTCACGTAAAGTATTATACGTTTAATACTTTGTTAATGTTCTCAAGTTATAATATATATACATATATATACATATTCATATTCATATTCAATTATATAATGGTTCGTGAATCGTCGGAATTTGGTCGAGTTTAAATGAATGTATGAACACAGTTTAAAATTCTTGAGATTCAAATTACAAACTTTGCTTATCGTGTCGGAATCAGAAAAAAAAAAGTTTAAATTTGGTTGGAAATTTCCGGGTTGTCACAGTACCTACCCGTTAAAGAAATTTAGTCTTGAAATTTGATTGGGATGGTCATGGCTGATAATAAGTATGTTTTCATGACGCATATAAGCTGAAGATTAGGGTTTTATCATCATTGAGTAGTATGGATAAAACCATTTGATTTTGTGAAGAGTATGAGTGAAGCTATTACCAAAAGAGTGAGATGAGTAGGTATAGATTCGTCATATCTTTTGACGTAGATAGGGTGGATTTCCAAGTTCAATAGATTTGGAGAAAATCTTCGTAATAGGATTTGATTAAGGAAATTTAGGATCCGCTTTAAATGCGATCATCCATTTTGATTGCTCTGTCGGATATTTTACTATAAATCCATTCCCTTTGTTTCCTTACAATTCACACCTTCTCTTCTTTCTCTCTCAGCTCATACTTTAAAGTATTTTTTAATATTCTCCATCCAGTTCTGATATTTGATATACTCCTTACCTTCATATCTGTCATTCTTCTTTTTCATCTGTCGCCGGAAGAATCTATTTACTTCTACTATACACTTGGTTTAATAGTGTTTTTAGTTCTCCCGTGTCTTTATATTCCTATATGTATTGATATATACGGTTTATAATTTCTAGGTGGTTGTTGGGTTTTATATCTTCTCTTATATTTCAATGTCCCCGCTTCTGTTTCCCATAAACATTATCATCTCCAGTTAATGCTTTCTTTTATTTGCTGCGATTTATACCCCAATTTCTGTTATGGAGCTTTGTCCTTTTGTTTCTTCTTCTTGCGATTAAGCACCGCTTGTAATGGTACAGAATTCGCAGATATGAATTTCAGAATGAACATTGTTAATGTTCTAGGAAGGAAATTGTAATGGCACGATCTTGACTTGTCAAATTACCAGAATACCTTGGAAAAAGTCGAATCATCAAGAAATATTTTCTTGATATTTTAGAGGTTAAGTAGAATACTTGAGTCGTGTAACATGGCACATGATGACGGTATGGTCTGTGAATCATCATGTTTCATTAGAAACTCAGCATGACTTACTGTAATATAATCACGTTGATCAAGTGTTATTATATTATACTAATTCATGCTTCAGTTCCCAACACTACTTCAAAAATATTCTTATTTTAAACTCAAAGGTTTCAGAATTTAGAAACTAAAATAGTTTCTTTTATGATGTAATACAGATAGCGCGAAGAGGTAAATGATTTCAGATAAGAATAATTAAGAAAATATCTTCAGAAATATGGAGGATACTTATAATGAAAGATATGATGATATCTTAGAATTTCTAATATCAGAGGATGATGAAGAATATTGTCCGCAGGGGTTTATGATCAGGAGTAAGATATTTGTTAATGACTTCAGCAGATCCCGAATCATTTGAATTCTTTGAATGTAGGTTTCGTCCTTGTGATTTGTCCACAGTCTCTTTCATACTTTGATCAATCCGTTTTCCAGTTCTAAAACTTTTCTTTTTATGAGCTTTGCCAATACACTATTCTTTATCATCAAACTTTTTACTGTTAAGATCGTTTATAGTTGTTGCTGCTTCGTCAGCATTTCAAGAACTAGTTCACAGTTCAAGGTGTTTTTCAGAAATTTCACATTCAAAGTATGTAAGTCCAGGAGATAGACGTTGTACGTACACATATAACTGTTGGCGTAGACATGCTGCGAGATTTCAAAATACTGATTGCTAATTCCCAATGATTCGTATAGCAATTCTCGTTACAAGATGCGAATGAGTAAATGATGGGGTTTCGATAAATATAATGATTCTTCGGAAGGTCAAAGATTAGTGAAGTTGTGAATAAGTTTATTGCTAATGTGGTGGAATATGAAAGGTTCTCCGGTAACAAAAGGGTAACCATATATATCAAGATTATGATAAGGCTACTCCGAATGAAAAATCGAAGTTGTCTTGCTGGAGCTGTGATAGAATTTGCTACTTTGAAAAGGAATTGCAAAGTTATTTTTGCTAATAAATGCCAAAGGATCTGATACAGATATGTGTTGAATTATGACTTTGGTTTAGAGAGCTTTTTAAGTACATAACTGTGGGTAATATGTGGTTGGATCATCATCTCGATTGCTCATTATTTGAAGTGTCTTCAGAAATTTTCGAAGGGTTTGAACACAGATTGTAATCGTTAATATACATTTGGTGTTCTAACACAGTTTTGAAGTCAAAGTATAGCTTTGAAAGATGTATGAATCTAAAAGTGATGGTACCAGTTATATCTCGAATTGAATTCTGAGGTTTCAAAATCATAATATGTAATTGGGTTTGAATGAGTATGGTTTTTTTGATTTCTATAAAAGAATGTATATTATTGTGAAAGTATGAAGTATAGTTGATAATTTGCTTAATCAGATTCGGAGAATGTAACATATTAATTGTGAATATATATATATATATATATATATATATATATATATATATATATATATATATATATATATATATATATATATATATATATATATATATATATATATATATATCTCGGGTATTACCTACCCGTTAAAAAATTTTACAATTAATATTTTGTACAAAAGAATTTTATTACAGTCTTTATGAAAAAAAATATATATATATATATATGTATGTATGTATTCTCTTCATATGTAACATAGATTTCAATGAGTCAATACTAAATTAAACTCATTCGATTTACGGTTGGAATTAGAATTGAATAATCCCTTGAAGGCTTTAGGAAATACATAAGCATTTCTTTAATAATATTGAAATTATGAATCAATACTTCGTTATTTGTTGAGATATGATGTTGGTTTTCGTTAAATTCTTGTGAACTTCACAAAGTACGAAAGATGTTATCTGAAAAGTTTCGGTTACATCAATGATGAAGTGTAAAATCAAATATATACTTGATTTATTAGGAATTGGAATTTGTTGAATTGAGACAGAGATTGTAGTTAACGATGGTTAAGTCGCGGGCGAGGGACGTACAATATTGCATATTTGTAATATGAATTAACCGAGTAGTTAAGATTCACACACAATAGCTTAGCACGGAAGGATTTATTTTTATTTCAAAATATATATATATAATATACATATAATTTCTTCAGAGGGAATGAGTTAATTCTTCATAACTTGTTGATACAATATACGCGTTATTGATTCGTAATGATGTCCACAGTGATTCTTGAACTGACGGAGTTTGAGATGTTATAGGTGTTGTTGATTCTGAAGTTGACTGTACTAGCGATGCTGGCGACGCTGATGGTACTGTTGATGCTGTTGGTAAAACAAGTTTAGCTTGTTAATCACACATCATTTTTGTCAGAGTCTCCACTCTTCCTTCTATCATTTTGGTTCGCTTAACTGATTTATGGTTAAGGCAAGATTAGATAATCTCTAAGACTTTAGAGATTACATAATCACCGCAGAATGTTTCTCCAATGAAGTTATGAGTTAATACTTCGTCAGTTATTGTTGTTGGTACTTCTTAATATCTATGGTGCGTATGACGTTGATGCTCGTGGGACAGATTGTGAAGTTGAGGTTTACGACGTGGTTGTGGTTAGAGGTGGTAATGGTACTGTTGGCATTGATGATGGTGGTACTGGTTATGCTGCTGGTGCTGCTGCTGGTGTTTTTAATCTCTGCACCATATTCTCCAAAGCCACTACCCGAGCGCGAAGCTCGTTGACTTCTTCTATTACACCGGGGTGATTGTCGGTTCGCACGAGCAGATAAATAAAATCTAAAATTTGATGTAATATATAATCGTGACGAGATACTCTGGAAATGAGAGAGAAAATGGTGTTTTGGACAGGTTTGCCGGTAAGTGCTTCGGGTTCTTCGTCAAGAGGGCAATGTGGTGGATGGAAGGGATCACCTTCTTCTTGTCTCCAATGATTGAGGAGGCTACGAACCCATCCCCAATTCATCCAGAATAGATGATGACTGATTGGTTGATCCATTCCAGTCATGCTGCTTTCGGAGCTTGAGTGGGATTCCATTTCAGAATCCGAATGACTTGAACTGATGACAAATTCCATTTCGTACGATTGGATAAAGGATTTTTCGATATAAAATGATTTTTTGGCTATCGGGTGGTATTCTATTTACATAGGATATCTATATATATAGAGCAAAAGATTTCGTAAATTACGGAGGAATTTACGGAATATATCAGACAAAGTTTAAAGCATCATATACGATAAGATATGATTTAGCAGATACGCTAAGATATGAATTTTGTCTATACACTACTCATGCAATTAATGTAGCAAGACGTGTCTAGACTAAAAAATGATAAGCAGGTAATTTTATAAGGTTGATAAGCAGATGATTTCCGACTAGAAATGATAAGCAAAACTTTTGACATGCAGACACGGTCGAAGCCCAGACTCACTAATGCATCCTAACGACTTATCAGTTAGACACACTAATGCAGACCTGGTTCGCTAAGACCACCGCTCTGATACCAACTGAAAGAACCCGTTCATATACATTATAAACGATTCACAATAGTTGATTACATCGCGAGGTACTTGTCCTCTATATGATACATTTTACAAACATTGCATTCGTTTTTAAAAGACAAACTTTCATTACATCGAAAGTTGACGGCATGCATACCATTTCATAATATATCCAACTATAATTGACTTAATAATAATCTTGATGAACTCAATGACACGAATGCAACGTCTTTTGAAATATTTCATGAATAACTCCAAGTAACATCTCTAAAATGAGCAAATGCACAGCGAAAGATTTCTTTCAAACCTGAGAATAAACATGCTTTAAAGTGTCAACCAAAAGGTTGGTGAGTTCATTAGTTTATCATAAACAATCATTTCATCATTTTAATAGACCACAAGATTTTCATATTTCCATTTCTCATAAATATACGTCTCATGCATATAGACAAAAATATCATTCATATGGTGAACACCTGGTAACCGACCTTAACAAGATGCATATAGAATATCCCTATCATTCTGGGACACCCATCGGACATGATAATATCGAAGTACTAAAGCATTCCAAATTCCAGAATGGGGCTTGTTGGGCCCGATAGATCTATCTTTAGGATTCGCGTCAATTTGGGGGTTTGTTCCCAAATTCTTAGGCTACCAAGCTAAAAAGGGGCATATTCGGCTTTGATCATTCACCCATATAATGTAGTTTCAGTTACTTGTGTCTATTTCGTAAAACATTTATAAAATTTGCGCATGTATTCTCAGCCCAAAAATATAAAGGGTAAAAAGGCAAATGAACTCACCATACTGTATTTCGTAGTAAAAATACATATGACATCATTGAACAAGTGCAAGGTTGGCCTCGGATTCACGAACGTATCAATATTGAGATTCAATATTGCAGGAAAGGTACGTAGACGCAATGGAGACGATAAACACTAGATGAACCTTACGAGCTATACCCCTGATCCATACCCATAACCTCCATAGCTATAACCCATAATCTCCTTAGCCCTATCCTACTCGAAAAACCCGTCTTGAAATAATTCGCTCATGTCCTCGTCGTAGTATTTTATGTATAAATAATAATATTAATCCTACTAATAATAATATTAAGTTTAATAATAATAATAATAATATTAATCTTAATAATATATATATATATATATATATATATATATATATATATATATATATATATATATATATATATATATATATATATATATATATATATATATATATATATATATATATATATATATATATATATATATATATATATAGAGGACTCGAGATATAGATAAATGAATTGTGTCACCAAAATGCGAATTCGATCAGTTTATATGCATGTTTCACTCACCTAACCCTCTCATGCACTTGCATGAGTTTGTGAGAGGATTCTCATGCAAGTGCATGAGCTCCATATACATCGCACATATGCATATTTTGCTACCGACACCTTTTTTATAATATTTAATATATAATATATTTAATCTTTAGAATTAATAAAATATTATATTATATTTACATGCGTAGTAAAAATATAATTTTTATTCAAATGACTCGTACATTTTTACTCGACTCATGTACCACTTTCGGTTTATTGAACGCACTTACGTACGTTTAGAAAACTAGCCTTTTACGTTACGCGACATGTACCCTTATTAATAATTTGACTTACTCATCAATAAATTACCTTATAAAAAATGTAACTTTTAAAATTGAGCGTTGTGGTCATTTGCTTCTATAAATCAGTGACTCATTGTTTATCAAAATATATTATTTTAAATAAGGACATTTTATGACTAAGTTATATATATTTATATTTTCATTTCGAAATATAAATTTGAATTATTTACTTAATATAGTTTTTCAAAACTAATGTCATTCAAAACTTATATATTTAGAAATTGTTTAAATATTAAGAATTACTATTTCGTAACATTTCTATTTTAAAGTTTAAAATTGATATAGTTCATTTATATACAAACATTCATAAAACATTTTAATAACCAAATTATTTTATATTCAAAAATTATTTTATTACAAAGGTTATAATAGTAGAAGTTGTTATGTCATAAGACATTTTTAATAATAAGAGTCTATTATATCGAAAAGACGTTTCCGTTTAAGAAAGTAAAATCATATATGAATCATATCAGGTTTCAAGGTTTTAATTTCTATTTTAATCATGACTCGTAGGATTAAGTCTAAAGGAAAAATCAAACGTAAGGAATCATCTTAATGTAAAATGTTGATCTATTTAACTTGTCAAAATCTATTTTCTAAGTTATTTACATTCCCTAATTTCACTTTCACGTTAAATAATATGAAAACTAAATCGTTATCTTAACAAAAGTCACGAGTGAAATATAATAAAGCATGTATTGGAAATTAAACAAGAATCTCCACTAACTTTTGTCTAACTCTTGTTAAGTGACAATATGTTCTTACTTGTAATCACTTTACCATTTATTCCGAATACCGTTAAAAAGGAAAAGTTTCCTAAATCAAAGTGGACCTCTCAACAGAGACTCGTAATCATACAATGTATCTGATAAATCAATCATTTGATCTTATCTTCTAATTCCATCGATAATCATATTGAAACAAATACGTTCACGTAAAGTATTATACATTTAATACTTTGTTAATGTTCTCAAGTTATAATATATATACATATACATATTCATATTCAATTATATAATGGTTCGTGAATCGTCGGAAATTGGTCGAGTTTAAATGAATGTATGAAGAACACAGTTTAAAATTCTTGAGATTCAACTTACAAACTTTGCTTATCGTGTCGGAATCATAAAAAAATAAAAGTTTAAATTTGGTCGGAAATTTCCGGGTTGTCACAACTAACTTATTTAAATTGGGCTAATTAAATAGTCCACTAGCTAGTGTAGGGTGGACTAAAGTCCAACAAGGTAGAAAGTCCAACAAGACTAACTAGTGTGTTTCAGTAAATTACTAAGCCTAATTAAGCATCCAAAAACTCAAGTAATTGTTATTATAAAATAACAATTAATATTTCATAGTCATAATATTCTGATTATGACCAAAAGTTAAACTGTACACAGTACGCAGTTCATTTTAAACGTCAAGTGACACTAACGGTCATAAAGGCTTCCGGGGATCAAGTTAAGTAACCTACGTACTTAAAGGCACATTTTCACATATAAAATAAAGTAATCCACATGTAGTAAGATCCCAGAGTATAATATAGCTCAGTACGCACAAATACGCAGTTTCGTGAAAGCACAAAGCACAAAAGCAAGTCGAAAAAGTCGGGTCGTTACAGTAGGGCGAAAGCATTGACGGAGGTTCATGGAATTAGGGCCCCACGTGGCTAAATAAAAAAGTCCGCCAATTCCAAATTTTGAAGCACTAGGAAGACTTTAACTTCCTTAAAAAGGATCGAGCATGACTTGGGAGACTTTACTCCCAAGCTTGGAATATAACATAACTTGGAAGACTTTACTTCCAAGTTTGGAAGACTTGACTTCCAAAATGAGACATTGGGAGGACTTGACTCTTCTGGGAGTGTCAAAGCTTGAAGCTTTTATTCACTCATCTACTTCCCATATAACAAGATTTTATGCTTATATTGAGAAAAGGTAGAAAGTAGTTACTACCTAACCGTTAATTGAATGCACAAGTGTGCCATAGCTTTTGGCTATGGCATGTGTTGTCTAGCAACACTAGCACGAAGCCATTACTCTTCATTAAGAATATGGCACACAGTGAAGCTCGGTGGCTCCTCTTCCCACAGTATGATACCTCGGTTGAAATATCGTGAAATGATGAGACAACCAATGTCAATATGAAATGGCGTGGATTAGGAAGTCTCCCACACCAAGTAAAATGAAATTTGGATGACTTGACTCCCTACAATGGATGGACTCAATTCATCTGGAAGTGTTAAAGCACGATGCTTTAACACTTGGTTTTGGAGCAACATGCATGAAAGACTTTAACTTTCAAGCATAAGTTTGATTTTTCCTCAATATTTTATCATTTTCTCACAAAATCATGTGAAAAGGAAAGACCTAACCTTCACTTTCTGAATTGCAAGAATGAAACAAAAGGAAGACTTTACTTCCTTAAGTTTTGAAAAACAAGGAAAAGACTTTACTTTTCCAAAAATTTTGAAAATTTTACAAGTTTTAACCATTTTAGTGTTTATGATATGAATTAATATAATGGTTAAAAAAAACTTGTTCCAAAAATTGTTCGACATTGCAAGCTTCAAACTTTGTAGTGTATGTGATACGTTTACCCGAAAAAATTTAAAATGGCCCGATATTTTAACTTTCCTCCTACATTTAGTTTGATGCAATGCCCTCATTGCATTAAAACGATAGAATAAGTGAAAATGAGGGGCATTTTGAAATAGAAAAGATGAGAGAAAAGAAAGTAAAAATCGGCTAAGATCAAATGATCTTTGTTGTCACCATTCGGATAATATGTAGTCACCAAGGTCGCTTGCATGTCGTTGTACCACTTGTTGAGCCAAAAGAAAGAGCCAAGTGCATATGGCATTCCCTACAATTGAAGTATGCTCAAATGGTACAAAATGTGTGGGGCCATACTCGGGGGAGTATGTGCACCTACAATAAAATCATAACGCTCCAAAGTCATCAACAAAGTAAGCTAAACATCCATCAACATACTGATATTCTCAACCAAACAACTCAATCAATAAGATCACATTCAAAAGATAGTCTCTATGCTTCAACAAACAAGCATAAGATAATAATGATCATCATCACACATGTATAATCCATCGAATCAATCAACACACAAATCAACATCATATGCCTAACAAGAACGAATATAATCAACACGAAATAAGTTCAAGTTATTACAAACCAAATTCAACTTCATAATTGTTTTATCCGAGAATCACAACCCTCCGGATTCAAATACCTACCATCATTACCGATAATTAAACACAAACGAATTGTTTCCATCACACAACCAAATCACCAAATTGTTCAAATTTCCCCAAACCATCAGCCCACAAATGTTACATACCAATTGTTTAAACAAAAGTTTTACAAATCAACCAATCAAAAGTTTAACTAAACCATCAATAAAAGGAGCGAGAGCACAATAATTAGAGTTACCACCAATTATAACCTTCGTAGTACGAGCTTCCGGATTGGTCTGGGTTTAGATAATCCTCATAGTTTGGCGACCTACTCCACTCATCTTGCTCTTGTTGTTGTTGTCGCCTTAACCGCTCAAAATGCTCGAATTCTTCGGCTCTCCTAAAAGCTTCATTGTGGTCATAGTCAATAAGAGGTTGGTTTCTTGGGTGCTCAAAATCATACGGGTTATAGGTGGGAGCAAAAAGCATAGGGGCATTCGGGTCCGCGAGGTTTAGTTGGTCACAATGGACTTGCCATTGTAAAATCGCATGGAGGCCCAAGAAGTTATAGCGCACCTCGTATTCTTGGTTGCCTTGGTTGATATGAAGTTGGTTACATTGATTGGCAATCCAAGCTTGATCATACCCCCTGGAACACTACTTCCCGCACCCTGTGCTCCACTACTCGATCCAATATTACCCGTCTCATAACCATGCATCACCCTCTCTTCCTCTTCTCCTTCATTCTCTTCTTCCACATTGATGTTTCCTAGATCAAACCATCTCCTCATGTTGTATTTTGGTCCCGCTTAAGAATTTTACCTCCCTTGTAGTCAACATACCCAAACCTACCCATTTCGTTAGCCGTATACCCCGCTATGTCAATCCCCAATTGATTAGCTATCCTAGTTACAAAAACGCCACTCACCGTGTGTGACGACCCGAAAATTTCCAACCAAATTTAAACTTAATCTTTATATGTTTCGACACGATAAGCAAAGTCTGTATTGTTGAAATTCCACAAACTTTGAAATGTGTTCATGTAATCAATTACCCTTTGAATGTGCTGGTCGATTCACGAACAATTTGTGTGTAAATAAATATGTAATTAAATAAATTTATATTTATATATAAATGTAAGTATAAATATAATAATCTGAAATTATAAAATATAAAAATTAAACATTAGATTCAAATATGTAAAAATAAGATACAAAATAATTAAGTGTAAATTTAAAATGAATATATATAAATATATATATGATTTATATTAATAATTATTTGTAATATATATAAAATATATAAATATTAAATAAATGTTATCATATAATATAATATTATATAATTGTAATATTAATGTATTAAATTACAAGTTAAACTATAGTTGTTATATTACTGATTTCATTATTATTATTAATATTAATATCAGTATTATTATATATAGTAGTAAAATTTATGATTTTTGTTATTATTAAGATTTTAGTTATTATTATTTTTATAATTACCATTATTAATAAAATCATTATTAATATTATGAATATTATTATAAAAATAATACAATTTATTATTACTATCATTAATATTAATATTATTATTATTAGATATCATAAAAATGATATCATTCTTATTATTAGTATTAATTTGGTATTATTATTATTAATGTTATTATTATTATTATCTCTATTATTATTATTATTATTACTAATATTAATTTATTAACTGTATTTTAATTTATGAATTGGTAATAACACAGAGATAACCAGATAGAAACAAAAGTTTGTTAATTGTTAATATCATTTACATGTACGAATTCGTTCCTATCACTATCTATTTTTTTATATTTCTTTTTTTGAATTAATCCTCCTGAGTGGATTTCATGTCTTTGTTGTCTGATTTTTTTTCTTTATATGTCGACCTCAAATAATCAACTTAGATTTTTATTTCAATCATCCATCACATTATGTATCATCTTTCACTGCCATTCGCGAATAAAAAAAAGAGAGAAAGAAACACAGATAAGCCGTCGGTCCTGGTTTCAAACTCATTTTATCATCACGACAAATTCGATTTCCATTTCAAAATGTAAGAATGCAGTTAGGTTAGGAATCCTTTATTCAAATTTTTTGAAAAATCTTAACTTCCAATGATTGATATCAAAGTCGAATTTTAGGGTCAAAGTTTAAAAGTAAAAATTCAAACTGTTGTGTTCTTGAAGAAATTCGTAATTTTGTTGATGTTAAGGGATTAATTGATGATCACAGTAGTATCTAGGAGGGATTTACTATCTATTTCATTTAGAAATCTTTGTCTAAAATAGTCTCAATTTCAAGTTTGATGTTTGAGTTGTTCATCGTGGTTTTTAATTGTTTTTGATTTATCTTTTGTTTAATTTTCATTTCTGGTAAATCAAACAATTACAATTCATTTCTGTTACAATCGAATAACATAAATTGTTCAGTAAACAATGGTTTTGACGGTTAATTACTTTTGTCGATGTTGATTTTGGGAAGGAGATGATAAATAAATTAGGAAAACAGAAAGGTTGGGTTTTATATATTTAATACGAGTATTAAATCAGAAAAACGTATACAGCAGAATGGTTAAGAGGTGATTTGGGTGAACGGGAGGTCTCAGGTTCGAGCCCGTTCGTGGGCATTTTTTTTGGAATACCATCTAAAGGTAGTTTTTATTTATTACATTTATTATTATGATTATTATTATTATTATTATAAATTATTATTATTATTGTTATTAGTGTTATTATTATTATTATTATTATTATTATTATTGTTACTATTATTAGTATTATTATTAGGTATTAGTATTATTATCATTAGCATTATTATTATTAACTATTATGAATATTAACATTATTATTATTACCACTATCAGTTATTTTTAATATTATTACTATAATTAGTATTATTATTATTACTACTACTAATATAAGTATCATGAGAAAGATTATCATTGACTACTTTTTATTATGATTATAGTTACAAACGTGATTATTATTATTAATATTATGAAGATGGTAATAACTTTAAGTGATAGCAACTATAGATATAGATTACAAATTTAACAAGAAGTTTATGCTAAAACTTATTATTACTAACACTGTTATTATTATTATCCTTATATAATTAAAGTAAAGTATTATTATATTTAAAAATTATCAAAGTTATTACTTTTATTAAAACTATCATTTTTATCAAAAATTTGTAAAGTTATTATCTTAATCATTATTAAAATTTACACTATTATTGTTATTATCATTACTATCATTAGTATTATCATTCTTATCATGTTAGTATTATTACGAATAGATATTTTTATAAAAAAATACATTACAATAATATTAATATTACATATCACTATATTTTTTTATTTAAATGATATTAACTAAGCTATATATAAAATATATCAATTAATATATCAATATGTATATATTTTTCTATATATACATAAACCTTAATATAAATTAGAATTATCAATATGTTATAATGAATATTAGTGATATAAAATATATGAAGTAAATATATTAAATGTATTTATATAACACATAATATAACAAGTATGATTTTTAATAATAATATATATAAACTTATTTGATTACGATTATGTGTATTAATATATATACAAATGATATAGGTTCGTGAATCTGAGGCCAACCCTGCATTATTCAGTTTCGTCGTATGAATATTTTTACTACAAAATAGACACAAGTAATCAAAACTACGTTCTATGGTTGAATTATCGAAATCGAATATGCCCCTTTTAGCTTGGTAGCCTAAGAATTAGGGAACTGGCCCCTAATTGACGAGAATCCTAAAGATAGATCTATGGGCACTAACAAGCCCCAGGCAGAGAATTTGAACTGCTTTAGTACTTCGATTTTATCATGTCTGAAGGGAGTCCCGGAATGATGGGGATATTCTATATGTATCTTGTTAATGTCGGTTACCAGGTGTTCACCATATGAATGATTTTTATCTCTATGTATGGGATATATATTTATGAGAAATAGAAATGAAATCTTGTGGTCTATTAAAAATGATGGAAATAAATATTGATGATAAACTAATGAACTCACCAACCTTTTGGTTGACACTTGAAAGCATGTTTATTCTCAAGTATGAAAGAAATCTTCCGCTGTACATTTGCTCATTTTAGAGATATTACTTGGAGTCATTCAAGACATATTTCAAAAGACGTTGCATTCGAGTCGTTGAGTTCATCAAGATTATTATTAAGTCAATTATAGTTGAATATATTATGAAATGGTATGCATGCCGTCAACTTTCGATGTAAAGAAAGTTTATCTTTTAAAAATGAATGCAATGTTTGTAAAATGTATCATATAGAGGTCAAGTACCTCGCAATAAAATCAACTATTTTGAATCGTTTATAATGTATATGAACGGGTCCTTTCACCGTGCCTTTTTTTCCCTTAGTCCCATGTTTGTCAAAAAGGTAGTCGGTTATAACATGCGGGACATGGACGTGTTCCTTATGAAATATTTTATCAGTGAGCCAAATGTCCAAGTGGGACATTTTCTCATTGTTGTGAAAACGGTAGTTAACCGTGTTAGCAATGAATCGGGCTATGATTCGATGGGGAATGGTCCGTAGGGTGTTGGCTACAGTCTTTCCGGGGCTAAAGGCCCCGACGCTTATTTGGTGCCAAGCGCTTGGATAGTCAAACTCCTTAGGGTTGGTAGTGGGTATTTTGCATGACAAAAGATAAGACCAAAGGATATCATATTTGCTCTTAATTTCCTTATAGATTCCTAAAGCCTTGATGAATTGAAGCATGCTCATGCTTTAGAATTTCCCGGCTAGGTAAAAGTTCATATAAGATTGTTCATCGGTTGCCTCTACCGTAAAGTTGACAGTTAGGGTGAAGGTGAACTCTAGGGTTGGGACCACATAAACAGGCTCATTTAAGTTGAAAATTGGGATCCAAGGGCTAATCGTTAAAGTCCTGAATTCAACCTTAAACAGGTCCTCAACCTCTTCGCGCATGCCTACTTCATCTAGAGGAGACCAGTCAATATACTTCCATGGGTAAAACTTATCTTTAAGCCTAAGTTCTAGGCCCGCTCTAAAACGTTCGTTCATCAAGATTTGTTACAAACAGGGGTCTGTCGAAAGCCTACAGATGTCTTCTGGGATCATAGGAACTTCTTCTTCTTCTTCTACTTCTTGCTGAGCTGCAGGTCATTTCCCTCTCCCTTTGATTCCAATGCTCTTTTTTCGCTTAACCCCACTTCCAGAGGTACCATGTTATCTTGGGGTTTCGCTAGTCTACAAAACAAAACAAACAAGAGAGACATTGTAAAGAGGTATATGTTAGCACACAAACAGTTACTCTTCAAACTTCAACCATCATCACCAAGTTGATTTTAATAATTCACAACATGTTTTATCATGCAACTCATGTCAACATTTAGCATACATGACTAAAACAAGTGCAATTAAGCACTGTAAAGCATGACATTAAATAAGGATAAACCTCATGGCACAATCTCAAATTCATTAAAAAGTTGCAAAATTTAGCATGCAATGAAATATCGAATCATATGTAGCATCACAAGCTAAACATGCATTATTATCAATCATCAGGTTTCATTTGGTCAAACATGGTCAACATGAACCAATTGCAAAAAGTCAACCCTAGCCAAAGTCTAATTCATTCAAAATTTGGCTAAGACAAAGAGTATTCATCAAATGATAGCAATTGTTCATGTTGTAATATAAATAAGCTGCAAACAAATACATTATCACTAATTCACATGCTCAGATTGGTCAAACCAAGTCAAACCTCAAACTTATGAACCCTAATTTGCAAATTCAATTCATGCAATCATGAAAGATGGATTCAAATCAAGATAATCATGGCAACCTATCAATTAAGCATTAACAACATCAATTAACACTCCAATTTAGCTCACAATAAAAAACCCCCAAATTGGATGAACCCTAGAATTTCAAATTCAAAATCGATGTAACTAAGATGAAAATCATGTTAATAAACATCAATGTAGTCTAGATTCATCAACAATTTGACTATTAACATCATTAATCAAGCACAATCTAGAAATTAAGCATTAAGAGAAAAATAGTAAAAATCACAAGAATCATGTTAAAGAATGAATTTAAATAATGGATTCTTACTTTTCCCATGTTAAACGTTGAAGATTTGCAAGAAAATAGATGAAATTTGAAGTTTTGCGTTGATTAGGTCGATTAGGGTTGAGGGAACGCCGCACTTAGAGAGAAAAATTGAGTTGTGTGTAAAAAATTGAGGTTTTGGTCGTGCAGATTTCTTAAGTAACCAGGTACAGGAGCGCCGCTTTTGGAACAAAAGCGCCGTTCCTGGTGAAAGAAGAGTGTCGCTCTTGAAATTAAAAATGTCGCTCTTGGGCAAATAAAAGCGCCGATCTTGGCTATTGTCCATTTTTGGTCCCAAAACACAGGTTAAAGCGCCGCTTTTAGAACAGGAGCGCCGCTCTTGGTGAGCAAAAGCGCCGCTTCTGTAACAAGAGTGTCACTTTTGTACCTGAATACAGTTTTTCCAATTTAAAGTCCATTTTGACCCATTCACAAACTATTTTTTGGTGTTTTCCAGTTTTACCCATATGCATGAAATGCAAAAATATAAAAATGCAATCAAGAAAGGAATATCATACAATTCTAAATGAAATACAACTAAAAGAAACTATGTACACAATTGTGGAAAGTTTTTAACGAGTCTATCACCTAACTCCCATCCCCTTGAGAATTCAACTAATACCGGGGTGGTAAACTTCCCCTCCCCTTGAGCTAAGGGAAACATTTTCATTACCGCCACCACTTAACATTGACATTAACCAATCATTCATTACTTTGGTTTCATTGATTAAATCTTTGAGTTTGACTTTTTCACGTTTTGACAAGTTTGACACTAGGCGTTTTCTCAAATGATCGTCCTTTTTGGATGAAGCCCGATGCACCCGCCCAAACAATTTTCTCATGGACTTGTCAACAACGTCATTTTGATCTTTGGGTTTACCTTGAGTTCCCTTGGTCAATCCCCTGCCACCTTTAGTTGGTGAACCAACTTGCTTTGTGCTTGTGATGCATTGCATACTAGCAACAACTTGTGGTGTGGTCAATGGTATTGATGGTGCTTTAACACGTTTGGTTCATATGCTCTTGCATTTCCCCTTGTCTCTAAGAGTCAATTTCACGGTTCTAAAGTCAAAGAAAGAATCCGCGGTTTCCAAAAATGGCCTTCCCAAAACAAGGGGTACAAGCGGGTCTTTCTTTATATCGACAATGACAAAATCAATTGGAAATTCCATGTCCCTCACCTTAACAATTAAGTCTTCGGCAATCCCCACACTAGAGCTAATTGATTGATCAATTAATTTTACTCCCATTGTAGTGGGCGAAAGGTCACCAAAGCCTAACCTTTTGTAAATTGAGTAGGGCATGAAGTTGATACTTGCCCCCGAGTCGGCTAAAGATGTAAGCATCTCCGACCCGTTCACATTACATGGGATAAGGAAATGTCCGCAATCACCTATTTTTGGTGGTAGGTTACATTTTTTTAAAATCCCATCACACTCCTTTTTCAAGAAAGCGGTGGATACTTGCTCAACATCTCCTTTTTTGGACATAAGTGTCTTCAAAAATTTCCCATAATTGGGCATATTCTCAAGCACCTCCGCCAAAGGGAGTTTAACATAAATGTTTTCTTTGTCGGTTAAAGTTGACTTACAATCCACATCCTTTAGATGTGTAGGAGGTTATGGTTGAGGATGTGAGATCAGGGTTTCATTTTTCTCTTCGGTTGATGTAGTAAGAACCTCGACCTCGTTATTTTGCTCATTTGCATTCAATAAAGTTTCGACCTTTTTCTCTTTCTCAACCTTTCCCAATTTTATTCGCTAAAAATCACCCTTTAGTTCCTTGCATGTCGACTCGATAGCCTCCATGGACATTACACTTTTAACTTGATAGGGAATGAACATTGCATCGTCCGAATCCTTCGAAAACTTGAATACCCCATAATCTATCGTATCGATTTACAACGCTTCATCGAATTTAAACTTGTCCCCTTCAACGTCGGACGTGAAAACTTGAGGAAATTCGGGTTGATCCTCTTCGGTTGAATCTATCGAGTTCACTTGAGCATAAGTATTGTTGGGTTTGATGAACTCGCTTGATTGTGGTTTGGATTAGTAGTGTTGCTCTCATTAGGAATAACTCTCATGTTATTGCGGTTTTGGTTTTGTTGGTTGTGTTGGGGGTGTTGGTTGTTTCAGTTGTTGTTGTTGATGTAGTTGTTGTTTGGGTTAACTTGAGTGTTTGAAGGTGAAGTTCTTTGTGCTCTTTCAGCAACTTGATTTGAAAGTCTCCCAACGGTGCTCCTAAGATTTTTGAATGAGGCTAGTTGGTGTCATATTTGTTGCTTCAAAAGTTCATTTTCTTTTGTTAGGAAAGCTTCGGTTGATTCTACCTTCTTAATATAGTTTGGCATGATTTCTTCTAAACTCTTCGAAGGTTGGGATTGTTGAATGTTTTGTTAAGGTTGTTGATTGTAACCTTGGTTATTTTAAGGTTGGCTATAACCTTGGTTGTTTTGATAATTCGAATTAGCTTGGTTGTTATAAGGTTGATTGTTGTAAGGTTGTTGGTTTTGGTATTGAAATTTGTTGTTCCGGTTTTGGTTATAGTTGTTGTTGTAACCTTGGTTTTGGTTTGCAAATTCGGGCGGTGTATTGGTTTGGTTGTTGAATGACACTTGTTTATGATTAGGATTGTAGTAGCCTTGGTTTGATGTTCCTCCTCGTTAATAGTTTTGATTACTCACGTAGTTCACATGAGCATCAGAATTCTTGGGAATGTCATCTAGATCAACATGATTGCATTGAGTAATTTGAAAACAATTTTTCGTGAGATGTGGACCCTCGCATCGTTGACAACCTACTTGCATTGCGACTATCGTTTGTTGAAGCTTTTTCAACTCTTTCCCATACGTTTGAAATTGATTGTTCAAGCTCGCAAGCGACACTTGCCCATTATCACTCTCGATTTGTGCTACACTTTTCCTTGTCAAATCTCGCGATGAAGGTGCCCATTCATATGTGTTAACCGAGATGTCTTCCAATAAGATTTCGGCTGCATTTGGTGATTTATACATAAATACCCCACCAGATGAAGAATCAAGATATTGCTTCGTCAAAGCATTAGTACTGCGGTAGAATGTGTTGATGTACTCCTTCTTCATCAAACCGTGCGGTGGGCAAGCTCTTAACATTTTCTTGATTCGTACCCACGCATCATACAAAGATTTATCACCCGTTGGGTGAACCCATTAATCTCCATTCGAAGTCATTCTACTTTTGACAGTGGGAAGAAGTGATTGATAAACTCATTGGTTAAATCTTGAAAAGTTCTTATGGAATCGGATGGTAAGCTCCTTAACCAAACTTTTGCTTCTCCTTGAAGTGTAAAGGGGAATGCCCTTAACTTAAAAGCATCATCGGTGACATCCTTGTTTTTGTAGATATCACAAAGATCATTAAAGTGTTGGATGTTATGACGCTCGGTATTATTTCAACAAAAGGACAACTTTTTATTTATGATACAAACGTTTTTACAATACAACGGAAGCGTTACATTATTTTGACTAGTCTATAACATACTAAAATAAAACAACAAGTCTTCGGGTGCCATCTGGTCCTACGATTTCCATTTCCACGAGCCATCTAGGGGTGTCCTGAGATATACGCGTACATACGTAAGCCTAAAGGATTAGTGATTTCGTGTGTTTGTGTACAAAATATCATATATAATATGCACTCATGAAGTAAAATGCAACATATAAAAACATAGCGAGATCTCTGTCGAACTGGGTTAACCAGGTTTCTGCATCGATTTCATACGACAAGTGGCCGCTTGTGTACTAGTCGTGCCTTTATTTATATACGTGAGCCAAAGACCGTTACGTTTTGGCTTTTTATATCCTTACATATATTTATGAGCCAACAACCATTACGTTTCAGCTCATGGTTACCCGTCGAATAGCATGGCATAAATATGCATAAAAACAATATCCATGCTATTTAAATGCAATTAAACATTTAGCCATGTAATCACGTAATATATCGTATATATCCCAGTTTTTGAAAATAACACGAAACTCACCTCGATAGTTTAGGCTATGATATTTCTGATTTATCAATTCAACATATACATAGATAATTTAGTTATTATACGTTTCACTATCATAATTCACCATCATATTTAAATTGTTAAAAATGTTAATAGTAGTAACTAGAAAACTATTCAACCGCGCGTTGCGGCGGTTATGTCTGGTTGTCTTTGGCTACTACTTACAAACAGGAGTAATAACATATCCAGTTACGGTACATATATACAGGCTCCAGTTCAAGGACGAAATCAATATTGAGCAACAATAGTCCTGAGGGGCACCAACAATCTCTTGGAGCTTCCATGATTTGAATCTGCAAAATGATAGATTATGTTTCGTGCACATTAATGTACAAATTCCAAAACTTGTCAGTATGTTAACAACAAATATAGGTAACTTTGTAAGATACAAACATATATATGCACAACATTAATGTAATTTGCTTGCACTAATGAACAATAAGATGATTAAAAAAAATATAAACGGAAAAAAGCCTCATATTATACCCACAATCAATATGTGAAGCAATATATGTTGTTTTTTCTGAAAGGGTGGAATCTAATCTTTTTACAATTAATAAGCACTTCAGTTTGTCATCATCTAGGCAACACGATAGAAAGGTCGAGAATATCTACTTCTCGTTCTAGCTGTTCTGCAAATCAAAGAAACAAAACCGATACATGAACTTAGCAAAACAAACTTAACTGACTCCTAAGACACTTTTTATTAACGACACATGTGCACAATACTCGAACATAACTTTAGTAATCAGTATATGTTACATACCATTAGAAGACACTGCGCATAATGAACCGCAGAAAACGCTGCTTTGTAAAGAACCCATCCATTTATTATAAGAAAGCATAAGATTCTATAACATAGGTTTTCAACATACCAAAGCCATGTCGACATCAAGTGCAGTCTCCTTTGCATCCTCAATGTGCTTTCAAGTATCTAATTTTCATCCTTCTACTACAACAATTCATGTTTTGACAAAAGTAGAGTTTTAGAAAAAAACAAAAAAAATAAACAAAAAGAACATGTATATTTAGAAACATAAAAAAGACCAAGGAATCATTGTCAACACACAAAAAAAATCTAAAAATAAAACAAAACAAAACAAAAAAAGGCAGAAACAAGCCAGCCACAGTTAATGTTAGACTCCAAGAAGTTGAAATAACTCCACTGATGCAGACATCGAGCAACCCAATGGCTTCACCTGATTTGTTGGACATAATGTATGTGTCTTAGCCGTTAGCTTAACGATAACAATAGTAGGCCTAAAAGAAATCAAGACATCAGCAGGCACATTCCCATAAACATTTTTTTCCCTTTTTCTACTTGTCATTTTACTATAACTTACCAATATAATATAGCAAATGGGGAAAAAATTCCTTACTGTATACAAATCTATGGCCTCTATCATCTTTAATTTGTCGTCGGGCTGTAGCCTCGAGATTCACAGCAGTTCAGTTTGTTGTTCCATTTTGCAACAGTGTAGAGCATGCATATATGTGTTAGTCATCTGTGTATGATGTAAAAGCAAATATTACGCCTTTGGAATCAACCCATCTTTCTGAAATGAAAAGAAGAGTTACATGCCATTACCTCAAATTGTTCTTTGGTCCTTTGTTACATGTCATTACGTCAATTAACATTACCTCAAATCGTTTGCCATCATGATTGTGGTTGGCATAAATCTGATAATTTATCTATTAAAGTATAAAGTAATCAATATTAGCAAATTTAAAAAACTTATGTATGTTTGAATGCAGACTGTTTTCCGTGGCAACCGATTTGCTGTTGCAAAGAATACTCGACTTCGTTAGTATAGCAATTTAATATAATTATAAAAAACTGTTGTAGCCAGTACCAAACCGACTTGCCTTTCAATCTGCAATTGAACACATAAATGATAATGACGATAACCGTATATTGACACGACTACTAACTAACTAATATGAAATATTCTTTATATTATGAAAATGAGCATACCTATCATAAAAAAAGTACCATCACTTCTGATGCCTCCTTCACTTGATCGATTAGTCAGTAATAATAGCAATAGTAACGTAATTTTGAAAAGGGAAAAAGGAAGAGAAATAAGGGTCATATTATACATCCAAAAAACAATAAGAACTTATAATAATAAGCAGAGAAATCGAGGCTCAGATCGATGTATAAACTCAAATAAGAAAGCATCAAATCGTATGGCTGCAATCTGCAGTTTGCCCCGCCAGTATACGATTCAATTTATTCTGAATGATACAGCCATATTGCCCAAATTGATTATCATCGATGTGGCTGCAATATGCAGATTGCCCCGCCAATATACGATTCTTTTTTCTCTGGAAGCACCCATATCGCTCAAAATTGATCATCATCGCCTTTTTATCTTTTCATAAAATACACATGAACCAACGAACAATATCGAGCCAAAACAACAAAAACTAAGAAGCAATCAAGTTCATTTATTTGCATAAAGTCATGTGAGAAAAATCGGATCACCATGGCTGCAATATGGAGGTTGCCACGCCAAGATGTAAACATATTTTTCTAAATCCCTTGTAACCCAAAAATGCCTCTCCTGGACAAATGTTGTAATTCAACATAAAATAAGTAAAAACTTAATTGAACTTCTTAGAAACATTAGCATATAAAATTTGAAACAAATATAGGAACTTCAGATAATAAACAACAACAATTGAATAGGAATTAGCAAACGAAACATTAAAACCCTTATGACCGTAGTCGAAATTCGAAAAGAAAACCAAAGAAACGAAAAAAGAGTGAAGAAGAAGGAACATACCTGAATCTGTTTATGGACTACACAATTGATTCGGGCGCGGTTCCATCAGTAAACCGAATACACTTTCAACAAATTGCGATGTCGTTAATGCTACCAGCGACAGCCGCAACGACAACCATAAACGCCACCTCCAACGACACCGCAACAAAATCAAGCCCTAAGCAAACACTCAGATATCACATCGCAAGTGCTATGATGCCGTTTATGCTACCGGCACGATAACATCACCTCCGACAGCACCGCAAGAAAATCAAACCCTAGGGTTAAATCGAGACCACAAACTACGCGATTATGATAATCCGATTCTTTACCAACGAAACCCCAAAAATCCAACCGCAAATGAATTGGGAAAACCATAGATTTCAAGAAGAATCGCGAACAGGAGTGCAGAGAGGGGAGAGAGAGAAGAAACGCGGTGTTTTTTTTTTATATAGGCCACCAGATGTCGTTTTGGCCAAAATTTGGGCGTGGTTTGGGCCAAAACGACCAAAATCGGCGTGACAATTAGTATATAGGAATAATAATATGATTATAACAACGACAATAGTGATGATATATAAATATAAGAATAAAAATAATGGTAATAATTCAATAAGAAAGAAAGTATACTTGTTTGCAAGCCTTGATGTGTGTAGATGGTGAATTGGTAGTATATATGCATTCTTTTCTTTTAAGTTTTGAGTGTGAGTTTACATTTTAACTACGATGCTATTTATACTAGAAATTTAAGTATGGACTCAGCATAGCTACTTCCTAGACTATGATGTGTGTTATCACCATGGTGAATCCTTTGCAATTAAGGATAATAGTCACTAAATTGTAAGTAGCTTAGTCACTTAGCTTAGTCATTACTAGGATATGTATCATAAATAAGAGAAGCTTCTGCATGCAATTATATAATATGAAAATTCTTTAATAATACATGTAATATAAATTAATTTGCTAACTTGTCAACTAAAAATCGTTACATAAATTTTTGTCATAATATTATTTATTATTTTACAATAATTATATATTTAAATTATTATTATCCATTTATTATTAATTATTACTATGTGTGTTACAAATCTATCCACCTTACAAGAATTTCGTCCTCGAAATTCAGTCAATCAAATAGGTAGGGAAATTTTGATCTCATTTCATCTTTAGGTTCCCAGGTAGCTTCTGAACCATGATGATATCGCCATTAGACTTTGACCAAAGGAATAGACTTATTCCTAAGTTGTTTAACTTTCCTATCCACAATTGCTTCAGGTTGTTCTATAAAACTAAGATTTTCGTCAACACTTAATTCTTCTAATGGAATTATTGCTGACTCATCTATAATACACTTCTTGAGGTTTGACACGTGAAATGTGTCGTGTATCCCTTGTAGTTCTCTAGGAAGACTATGTTTATAGGCGACATTACCAATCCTCTCGGTAATTGCAAATGGTCCTATATAACGAGGACTTAGTTTTCCTCTTTTGCCAAATCTGACCACTCCTTTCCATGGTGCTATCTTTAACATAACGTTATCACCCTTATTAAATTCAATCGGTTTTCTTCTTCTGTCTGTATAAAACTTTTGACGATCTTGTGCGGATTTAATTCTATCTCGAATCTGAACAACTTTATCAGTTATTTTTTACACAATCTCTAGTCCAGCCATTTGCTTTTGTCCAACCTCAATCCAACATAATGGCGTTCTACATTTTCTACCATATAAAGCTTCAAAGGTTGCCATTTTGATACTGGAATGATAACTGTTGTTATAGGCAAATTCAACTAATGGTAAATGATCATCCCAACTACCTCCAAAGTCAACTACACAAGACCTAAGCATGTCTTCTAGGGTCTGTATAGTCCTTTTAGTTTGCCCGTCAGTTTGTGGATGATATGCGGTATTTAAGTTAACACGAGTACCCATCTCCTTCTGAAAACTTCGCCAAAATGTTGATGTGAATCTTTTATCTCTATCAGACACAATTGATAGGGGTATACCATGTCGACTCACTATTTCGTTAACATATAACCTTGCTAGTCTCTCCAAGGTATATGTTTCTCTTATGGGTAAGAAATGTGCTGATTTGGTTAATCTATCAACAATTACCCATATAGCATCATGACTCTTTTGAGTTTTAGGTAGTCTCACAACAAAATCCATTGTAATATGATCTCATTTCCAAACAGTAATCTCTAAAGATTGTAAACTACCATATGGCTTTTTGTGTTCGACTTTGACCTGGAGACATGTGTGACATCTCTTAACAAAATCTCCAATTGACTTCTTCATTCCTGGCCACCAATACATTAACTTTAAGTCCTTGTACATTTTAGTGCCTCCAAGATGTATTGAATATTTGGACTTATGAGCTTCACTTAAGATAATTTCTCTAAGGTCTCCGTGTTTAGGAATCCAAATTCTTCTTCTGAACCTTTTGATTCCATCACTGGCATCTTCAAGTAGTTTGAATTGACCTTTCATTCTCTCTTTATTAAGACTTCCTTTTTGAACAACCACTTGTTGTACCTCTCTAATTTTGTTATTTAAATCTAAAGTCAAGTCAATCCTCATTGCCCTAACTTTAATCATCTCAGTTCTCTCCTTTCGACTCAAGGCATCTGCCACTACATTTGCCTTTCCTGGATGGTAAAGGATTTCACAATCATAATCGCTTACTAACTCCATCCAACGTCGTTGTCTCATGTTTGGCTCTTTTTGATTAAACAAATATTTAAAACTCTTGTGATCTGTGTAGATTGTACACTTCGTTCCATACAAGTAGTGTCTCCACAATTTTAATGCAAACACTACTGCAGCTAATTCCAGATTGTAGAGACCCGTCCTAATCCATCCGGACGAAGTCCATATCGATTATAAACGATTCACAACAATTGATTACATCGCGAGGTACTTGACCTCTATATGATACATTTTACAAACATTGTATTCGTTTTTGAAAAGACAATCTCTCATTACATCAAAAGTTGACGGCAGGCATACCATTTCATAATATATCTAACTATAATTGACTTAATAATAATCTTGATGAACGCAACGACTCGAATCTAACGTCTTTTGAAACATGTCATGAATGACTCCAAGAAATATCTCTAAGATGAGCAAATACACAGCGGAAGATTTCTTTAATACCTGAGAATAAACATGCTTTAAAGTGTCAACCAAAAGGTTGGTGAGTTCATTAGTTTATCATAATCATTAATTTTCATCATTTTAATAGACCACAAGAATTTCATTTCCAGTTCTCATAAATATACATCCCATGCATAGAGACAAAAATTATTCATATGGTGAACACCTGGTAACCGACATTAACTAGATGCATATAAGAATATCCCCTATCATTTCGGGAAATCCTTCGAACATGATAAATCAACATCGAAGTACTAAAGCATCCGGTACTTTGGATGGGGTTCGTTAGGACCAACAGATCTATCTTTAGGATTCGCGTCAATTAGGCGTGCACTAATTCTCAAAATTAGTGATGTTCCCTAATTCTTAGGCTACCAAGCAAAAAGGGGCATATTCGGCTTCGATCGTTCAACCATATAATGCAGTTTCGATTACTTGTATCTATTTCGTAAAACATTTATAAAAATTGCTCATGTATTCTCAGTCCCAAAAATATATATTGCAAAAGCATTTAAAATGGGAGTAATGAAACTCACCATACTGTATTTCGTAGTAAAAATACATATAACGTCATTTAACAAGTGCAAGGTTAGCCTCGGATTCACGAATCTATATCATTTGTATATTTATTAATATACATAATGGTAATCGAACAAATATATTTATAAGTTTATTAGTTATATACTTTTTATATTAGTAGTGTATATATATATATATATATATATATATATATATATATATATATATATATATATATATATATATATATATATATATATATATATATCGTTTGTTTGTTAAGATATAGTTATTATAATAATACTAATATAATATTAATAATGGTAAAAAAAATGATAACAATATAATACTTAATATTACTAATAAAGATAATAATGTTATTAATTCTATTAATGATAATAATAATGATATCGTAAAAATATTAATTTTACTTTTGATGATTGTTATGATAATGATTTTTGTAATTTCATAACAATAATAATCATTATAATATAGATAATACTACTTATAATGATGATAATAATAATAATGATTATGATACTTATAATGATAATTTTAATACTACTAATAATTATAATGCTAGTAATAATAATAATGATAATAATAATAATAATAATAATAAAAATAATAATAATAATAATAATAATAATAATAATAATAATAATAATAATAATAATAATAATAATAATAATAATAATAATATTATCATTAATTATATAATGATACAAGTTTTAAATTTTGATGAAACTAATAATAAATTTTATTATTTTTATAATAATATACATAATCAGGTTTGTAACTATAATTATAATAATTATGAATAAGTGATAATCTTTACCATGATACTTATATTAGTAATAATAATGATAATTATAATACTAATAATTGTAACGATATTAATAATAAATAATAATGGTAATAATAAAAATGATAATATTCATAATACCTAATAATAATATTGCTATTGATAATAAAACTAATACATAATAATAATAATAATACTAATAATAATAATAATAATAACAACAATAATAATAATAATAATAATAATAATAATAATAATAATAATAATAATAATAATAATAATAATAATAATAATAATAATAATAATAATAATAATAATAATAATAATAATAATAATAATAATAATAATAATAAGGAAATAATCATACTAAAATAAGATAGCTACCTCAAAAGTGTTCTTGAAAAAAAAAACTGCCACCAGCAGGGATTGAACTCGAGACCTCCTGAATACCCGCAATACACCTTAACCATCTACTTTGATTACTAATTTCTGTTTTATATCCGATTTATAAGTTTGTAACCTAATACTCATCTGTTCTTCTTCTTCCACCACTCAATCGACCAGAGGAACGAACCCATAGATGAAATCAATTACAAAACAATTTTTAGGTTCCTCAACTAATTAGAATTCGTCAATATTTAGTGATTGTAATAATAGAAAAACAAAATTAATAATAAAAGTTTGTTACCTGCTGTTGACGCAAAAACAAAATAAAACCTATTATCAAATTCGATCTTCCATCAATTTTTAGACAAAATTTTCAACATCAATTATACTCTAAACCTTCTTTAGAAACTCTCTGTAACTTCGATTGAACCTAAAACCTCCAACTGAAATCAAATTTCGTGATGAACAACCAGTTTGACTTTTATGTAAAATAACTTTGACTGTAAAATTTGGAATCGATAGGAATAATTGGAAATTAAAACTTCGCAGACAGTTTTCATTGAGTAATCCTAACACTTATGCAATTCTCATTTTTGAAATTGGTTTTGAATTCAAGTTTTGAGGAAGAATGCTCACGTACAGGACAGTATCTGCTCTTCCTTTCTTTTTTTTATTCGATTAAACTTAGGGTTGTAATGGACTTTGTATGATTGATATGAGTAGTAGTAGGTTGAATGAATTGTATGCCAGCTGAATTGATCAATATTATATGGGACGTGGTATCAGTTTCTCAATCAGACAATATTAAGAACAGAAAAATCAAATACAATCAGATAAAATCGAATTAGCTTATCATATGATTTGTACTGATGATAAAGACATGAAATATAATTTTGAGACAGGAAGTACCAATCTAATATAGTAGATGGTGATATAAAACTAAATCTGGTACCTTTCATGTTTAAATACGTATCATTATATTATTTAAAAAAAATAAATACTGATTTTTGTGTATATATATCAGTATGATATATGTCGGTTTTATATATATTTGTATATACTTATATTTACCTGTATTTATATATACCGTATTTATATATATCTGTATTTATATATAACAACTAATTAATAAATAATTATAACTATAATACTTTTTAATATCAAAAATTTATAGTAATAATAATAATATTATTATTAACAATATTGATAATAATAGCTATAAAATTTATATCAACGATATAATTAACAATAGTAATGTTAATTATAATAATGCTAATATTTTTAATGATAATACTAATATTAGTAATAATAATAATACAACACTTTATATATATCGAATTTATATATAATAATATTAATAATACTACTATCGACATTAATATTGAAAGTGATAACCATATTACTTTAGTAACTATATTTTAATTTATAATTGAATTAAAATCCTATTATTATTTATTATTAATTATATTATATAATAACATATACTGAATATTTAATATTCACACATTCTATATTATATATATATATATATATATATATATATATATATATATATATATATATATATATATATATATATATTTGTGTGTGCATACCAGTTACATCATATATCATATAAGTAAATATGAATACATTAATAATGTTTTATATATATATAATTATTATATATATATCTATTTACTATATTATATTATTTCCTAAAAGGAAATAAATATTATAAATTTCAACATATAATATTTACATCTTTTATATATATAACAATATACCCATAATAATAATTATATATAATAATCATATATGCTTATATATAGGTTTTAAATAATAACCTTATTATATTATATATTATTTTACATATTTAATTCTACTGATTAATGTGTGTTTTATTATTTCACATTATTGTATATACACAGATATTTATATATATATATATATATATATATATATATATATATATATATATATATATATATATATATATATATATATATATATATATATATTTATTTACAACAATTGTTCGTGAATCATCGGAGGTAGTTGAATGTCAATTGAATATATGATCTAGTTCCAAATTTTTGAAACTCGACCTAGCAGACTTTGCTTATTGTGTCGAAATAATCTAAAGATCAAGTTTAAATTTAGTCAAAAATTCTCGGGTCGTCACAGTACTTACCCGTTAAAGAAATTTCATCTCGAAATTTGAGTGAGGTCGTCATGGTTAACGATAAATATGTTTTCATGACGAATATTAGCTGATAAATAGATTTTTTTTATCATCAGTGAGTAATACAGATCAAACAAATCGAATACTCGAAGCGTATGAGTGAAGTTATCACAAACGAGTGAAATGAGTAAATAAAGTTTCGTCTTAACTTTTGACATTGTCTTGGTTGAATTTCGAAATTCAAGGGATTTAAAGAAAATCTTCGAGATCTAAAAGATTTGATTCTTCAGTAAATAAAGAAATTAAGATCTCTATAATTAA
The DNA here is from genome assembly GCF_046630445.1 of Rutidosis leptorrhynchoides. Lineage (NCBI taxonomy): Eukaryota > Viridiplantae > Streptophyta > Magnoliopsida > Asterales > Asteraceae > Rutidosis > Rutidosis leptorrhynchoides. Next base: position 386,307,674 of record NC_092336.1, on the reverse strand, counting down.
ATGCGATGATCTGTCCCGATTACTCTGTCTGATATTTCCGTTATAAATTAAACTCTTCCGTTCCATTCTTTTCACCATTACTATATTTTCTTTCTTAGTTCATACATCTAAAAGATTATGAAAATGCTTAATCCAGTTCTAATCCTTGATATTTTTCCTAATTATCATTTCTGTCATTCTTCTTTTCAATCCTCCACCAGAAAAATCTGTTTACTTCTACTATTACCTTGGGATGATACTTACTATTCTTAATTATACCGTGTCTTTATATTGCTATTCGTATTAATATCCACGGTTTGTAAACTCTGTGTTGTTATTGGGCTTTATATTTTTTTCTTACATTTTGAAACTCTTTTCCTTTTTATTCTCTTCTCGATCTCTAGTAAAGCGAGTAACGGTCCAGAATTTGTAAGTATGGAACTTCGAATGAACTTAATGTTCTAAACAAGAAAAACGTAATCGCACAATTTGATTTGTCAAATTACCAGAATCACTGAGAATAGAATTATCAAGAATATACTTTCTTGATATGTTCAGAAGTTAAGTAGAATGAAAGTGTTATGTAACATGGCACATGATGACGTTAGGATCTGTGAATCATCACGTCCCATTAGAAACGCAGCATGACTTACTGTAATATAATCACATTGATCAAGTGTCATTATATTATACTAACTCATGCATCAGTTCCCAATATTACTTCAATAACATTCATATTTTAAGCTCAAAAGTTTACAGAATATAGAAACTAACAGTTTCTATATGATGTAACACTGATAGCACGAAGAGATTAATGATTTCAGATAAGAATAGTTATGAAAATATCTTCAGAAATATGGAGGATATTTATAATGAAAGATACGATGATATCTTGGAATTTCTAATATCGAAGGATGGTGAAGAAAATTTGTCCGTAAGAGTTTGGAGTCGGAAGCAAGGTATTCGCTAAATATTTCATCAGAAATAGAATCATCAGGATTCTTAATGTACAAGTTTAGTCCTTGTGATTTGTTCAGAGTCTCCTTCATGGTCTGCTCAATTAGGTTTCCAGTTCCAACTTTTCTGAGCTTTGCCAACATACTATTCTTTATCTTTATACCTTTGACGGTTAAGGTCGTATACAGTTTTTGCTACTGTATTCAGATTGTACAGTTTTTGCTGCTGTATTTAGCTTTTTCAGAATTTGGAGTATAGATTTGTAGACTGGGTGCTTTCTGAATTTCAGAATGGAAGATCATAATTCTAAGAGATAAATGTTATATGTTTACATATAACTGTTGATGTAGACATGCTGCGAGATTTCAAAATACTGATTGCTGATTATCGGTATTTGGTACGGCAATTCTCGTTATCAGATGCAGATGAGTATATGATAGGGTTTCAATGAATAATTATAATGATTTATCAGAGAGATTTAAGTCAAGAAGCAACGAGGTTGCTGGTATGTCTGCTGGTAATATGGTAGAATATAAAAGGTTCCCCGGTAACAATAAAAGAGTACACGTATATATCAAGGTGTTAATAAGGTTGTTTCGAACGAAAAGTCAAAGTTGACTTGCTGGAGCTGTGACAAAATTGGCTAATTTGAAAAAAAAAAGAATTGCAATGTTATTTTCGCTAATATCAATGCCAAAGAAGCTAGCACATATATGGTTTAAACGTTTACTCAGGTTCCGAGCGTTTTCAGGTGCATAACTATATGCATAAATCTTTTCTTCCATAGATGAAGTGCGGTTGGTTCATCCTCTCGATTGAGGTGTTTTCAAGAATTATGAATGGTTTGAACGCAGATTGTAATCAAGATATAAATGAGGTTTAAGATGAAATCAAGTGACAAACTTGAAGAATTGTTTAGTTTCATATATTATAATCAATATTTTAATTCATTTTAATTGTCCAATGTTGGCAGTCCACAGTCGATAGTCCACAGTTAATAGTCCAATAATTCATATATAGTTTAATATATAATATTCGAATTAATTAATACGTATCGTGACCCATGTACATGTCTCAGACTCGATCACAACTCAAAGTATATATATTATTATAGAATCAACCTCAACCCTGTATAGAGAACTCGATCATTACTGCATATAGAGTGTCTATGGTTATTCCAAATAATATATGTAGATGCGTCGACATGATATGTCAAAACCTTGTATACGTGTCCCGATATTTAAATTGCATAAAAATAAATAACAGAAATTAAATGACAATAAATAAAATTACGAGAATATAAATTGCGATAAATAAATTGCGATAAATAAATGTAATCAGTTAGCTAGGAACAGTTAGCTAGGATTTCGTTAGCGTGGATTCTTAACAAAATTTCTCATAGTTAATTTGTTTGTTTCTAACAAATTTTATTTTGTCCAATGTTTTCTTCATTATGCCACTTGTTGGATTCTTATAGGTCAAAATCCAAATATGAAATTGAATGAAAATGGTTATTCTGCTGTGAACGGATACGTATATCTGTGGATGTAAGTAGGATAGTAAATGACTGTTGAATCAGATTCGAAGAATGTACAGTGTAACTTATTAATGTGAAATCTAAATATTCCTCGAGTATTACCTACCCGTTAAAATATTTTCATCATTAACAGTTTGTACAATAAAAATTTTAATTACAATCTTTATGAAAACATATATATATATATATATATATATATATATATATATATATATATATATATATATATATATATATATATATATATATATATATATATATATATATTTTCTTCAGACGTAATCATGGATTTAATGAGTCAATGTGATATTAAACTCATCAGATTTATGGCTAGAACTAGAGTACATAATCTCTAAAACATTAGAGATTACATAATCGCCATTAAGGACGAAGATAGTTTATGTAGAACGATTCATAGAACGATGATTATGCTTGAGGTATAGATTGCGAGGTTGAGACGTGTGATGATGTTGTTGTTGTTGTTGTTGGTACTGGTTATGCTGCTGGTGCTGCTGATGGTGGTACTGTTGCTGTCGGTGTTACAAGTGTTGTTGGTGCTGAAGTTAGTGATGATGTTGGTGTTGTAAGTTTAGCTTGTAGATCACACACCATTCTTGTCAGGGTTTCTATCCTACCCTCTATCATTTATATCCATCCACTCATCTGATTCGATAGATCTTGATTATCAATTCGAAGATCCCTAACTTCTTCTAATATTCCCCTTCGATTGGTATTCGGAAGTAGAGGTTGGATATTTTCTGAGATTGCAGTAATGCGACCTTCGAGGTGGAAAACTTTAGCAAGAAGGGTGAATACAGTGTTGCGCATAGGTTCACCGGTGAGTACATCATTTTCTCCGATGTTAGGAGGTAAGTTTGGTTCACGGTAGGGCTCGCCTTCTTCATTTCTCCATCGAGTGAGTAAGTCTCGGACCCACCCCCATCTCCTCCAGAAAGAAAAATAACTAAATGGTGGAGACACTTCCGGTTCATTGACTTCGGAGTCTACTTCAATACGCATTTCGAAATTGCTTCCGAAACTAATGGAATCCAAGCTAGGTGTAGGATCCATCTCTTATGATCAGTTAGAGGATTTTCGTTATAAAATGATTTTCGGTTATCGGATAATATTCTAATTATATAGAATATCTAATATAGTACAGAAGATCCCGTAGATTACGGAGGAAATTAAGGAAACGTGTCAGATAAAGTCTACAGTAACAGATATGCTAAGATATGGATTAGCAGATACGCTAAGATACTAATTTTGTCTATACACTATTCATGCAATCATTGCAGTAAGATGTGTCTAGACTAAGAATGATAAACAGGTAATTTCCTAAGGATGATAAGCAGATGATTTCTGACTAGAAATGATAGCAAAACTTTTGACATGCAGACACGGTCGAAGTCCAGACTCATTAATGCATCCTAACAACTACTAGTTAGACATACTAATGCAAGACCTGGTTAGCTAAGACCACTGCTCTGATACCAACTGTAGAGACCCGTCCTAATCCATCCGGACGAAGTCCATATCGATTATAAACGATTCACAATAGTTGATTACATTGCGAGGTACTTGACCTCTATATGATACATTTTACAAACATTTCATTAGTTTTTGAAAAGACAATCTCTCATTACATAGAAAGTTGACGGCAGGCATACCATTTCATAATATATCTAACTATAATTGACTTAATAATAATCTTGATGAACGCAACGACTCAAATGTAAAGTCTTTTAAAATATGTCATGAATGACTCCAAGTAATATCTTTAAGATGAGCAAATGCACAGCGGAAGATTTCTTTAATACCTGAGAATAAACATGCTTTAAAGTGTCAACCAAAAGGTTGGTGAGTTCATTAGTTTATCATAATCATTCATTTTCATCATTTTAATAGACTACAAGAATTTCATTTCCAGTTCTCATAAATATACGTCCCATGCATAGAGACAAAAATCATTCATATGGTGAACACCTGGTAATCGACATTAACTAGATGCATATAAGAATATCCCATATCATTCCAGGAAATCCTTCGGACATGATAAAACAACATCGAAGTACTAAAAGCATCCGGTACTTTGGATGGGATTCGTTAGGCCCAATAGATCTATCTTTAGGATTCGCGTCAATTAGGCGTGCACTAATTCTCAAAATTAGTGATGTTCCCTAATTCTTAGGCTACCAAGCAAAAAGAGGCATATTCGGCTTCGATCATTCAACCTTATAATGCAGTTTCGATTACTTGTGTCTATTTCGTAAAATATTTATAAAAATTGCGCATGTATTCTCAGTCCCAAAAATATATATTGCAAAAGCATTTAAAAAGGGAGTAATGAAACTCACCATACTGTATTTCGTATTAAAAATACATATAACGTCATTTAACAAGTGCAAGGTTGGCCTCGGATTCACGAACCTATATCATTTGTATATTTATTAATATACATAATGGTAATCGAACAAATATATTTATAAGTTTATTAGTTATATACTTTTTATATTAGTAGTATATATATATGAAATCAATTACAAAACAATTTTTAGGTTCCTCAACTAATTAGAATTCGTCAATATTTAGTGATTGTAATAATAGAAAAACAAAATTAATAATAAAAGTTTGTTACCTGCTGTTGACGCAAAAACAAAATAAAACCTATTATCAAATTCGATCTTCCATCAATTTTTAGACAAAATTTTCAACATCAATTATACTCTAAACCTTCTTTAGAAACTCTCTGTAACTTCAATTGAACCTAAAACCTCCAACTGAAATCAAATTTCGTGATGAACAACCAGTTTGACTTTTATGTAAAATAACTTTGACTGTAAAATTTGGAATCGATAGGAATAATTGGAAATTAAAACTTCGCAGACAGTTTTCATTGAGTAAGCCTAACACTTCTGCAATTCTAATTTTTGAAATTGGCTTTGAATTCAAGTTTTGAGGAAGAATGCTCACGTACAGGACAGTATCTGCTCTTCCTTTCTTTTTTTTTATTCGATTAAACTTAGGGCTGTAATGGACTTTGTATGATTGATATGAGTAGTAGTAGGTTGAATGAATTGTATGCCAGCTGAATTAATCAATATTATATGGGACATGGTATCAGTTTCTCAATCAGACAATATTAAGAACAGAAAAATCAAATACAATCAGATAAAATCGAATTAGCTTATCATATGATTTGTACTGATGATAAAGACATAAAATATAATTTTGAGACAGGAAGTACCAATCTAATATAGTAGATGGTGATATAAAACTGAATCTGGTACCTTTCATGTTTAAATACGTATCATTATATTATTTAAAAAAAATACAGATTTTTGTGTATATATATCAGTATGATATATATCAGTTTTATATATATTTGTATATACCTATATTTACCAGTATTTATATATACCGTATTTATATATATATATATATATATATATATATATATATATATATATATATATATATATATATATATATATATTTATATATAACAACTAATTAATAAATAATTATAACTATAATACTTTTTAAAATCAAAAATTTATAGTAATAATAATAATAATATTATTATTAACAATATTGATAATAATAGCTATAAAATTTATATCAACGATATTATTAATAATAGTAATGTTAATTATAATAATGCTAATATTTTTAATGATAATACTAATATTAGTAATAATAATACAACACTTTATATATATCGAATTTATATATAATAATATTAATAATACTACTATTGACATTAATATTGAAAGTGATAACCATATTACTTTAGTAACTATATTTTAATTTATAATTGAATTTAATATCCTATTATTATTTATTATTAATTATATTATATAATAACATATACTGAATATTTAATATTCACACATTCTATATTATATATATATATATATATATGTGTGTGTGTGTGTGTGTGTGTGTGTATGTGTGTGTGTGTGTATGTATGTGTGTGTATGTGTGCATACCAGTTACATCGTATATCATATAAGTAAATATGAATACATTAATAATGTTTTATATATATATATAATTATTATATATATGTATCTATTTACTATATTATATTATGTCCTAAAAGGAAATAAATATTATAAATTTCAACACATAATATTTACATCTTTTATATATATAACAATATACCCATAATAATAATTATATATAGTAATTATATATGCTTATATATAGGTTTTAAATAATAACCTTATTATATTATATATTATTTTACATATTTAATTCTACTGATTAATGTGTGTTTTATTATTTCACATTATTGTATATACACAGATATATATATATATATATATATATATATATATATATATATATATATATATATATATATATATATATATATATATATATATATATATACATTTATTTACAACAATTGTTCGTGAATCGTCGGAGGTAGTTGAAGGTCAATTGAATATATGAACTAGTTCCAAATTTTTGAAACTCGACCTAACAGACTTTGCTTATCGTGTCGAAATAATGTAAAGATCAAGTTTAAATTTATTCGAAAATTCTCGGGTCGTCACACAGATCATGCGTAGGATATTTCTTTTCATGTTCCTTTAATTGCCTGGATGCATATGCTATAACTTTATCTCGTTGCATTAGTACACAGCCTAGCCCGAGGTTTGAGGCGTCACTATACATAACAAGTCATATGTACCTTCCGACAATGTCAGGATTGGTGTACTGCTCAACTTTTGTCTTAGTGTCAGGAAGGATTCTTCTTGTTCAGGACCCAATCAAACTTACTATTCTTTCTTGTAAGTTTGGTCAAAGGTGTTGCAATCTTTGAAAAATCCTGAATGAATCGTCGATAATAACTAGCTAGACCAATGAAACAACGAACTTCCTTAGGTGTTTTAGGAGGTTCCCATTTCATTACTGCATCTATCTTTGCTGGATCTACCTTAATTCCATATTGATTAACTACATGCCCCAAGAATTGGACTTCTCTAATCCAGAACTCACAATTAGAGAATTTGGCATATAGTTTCTCTTTTCGAAGCAAATCTAAAATAGTTCTTAAATTACATTAATGATCCTTTTGATTTTTTGAGTAAATCAAAATATCATCGATGAAAACTATTACGAATTTGTCAAGATACGGTTTGCAAACTCTATTCATGAGATCCATAAATATTGTAGGCGCATTTGTGAGACCAAATGGCATTACTAGGAACTCATAGTGTCCATATCTTGTCCGAAATGCAGTCTTTTGAATATCTTCATCTCTAACCTTAAGTTGGTGGTATCCAGATCTCAGGTTCATCTTTGAAAAATAACTTGTTCCTTGTAATTGATCGAACAAGTCATCTATTCTTGGTAATGGATACTTATTCTTTATCGTGACTTTATTCAGCTCACGATAATCAATGCACATGCGCATTGTTCCATCCTTCTTTTCGACAAAGAGAATTGGTGCTCCCCAAGGGGATGAACTAGGTCTTATGAATCCTTTGTCTAATAACTCTTGGAGTTGTTTCATCAATTCTTGTAACTTTGTTGGAGCTAGATGATACAGTGATCGAGCTATTGGTGTTGCTCCAGGTACAAGATCGATCTTAAACTCAACTTGCCTTTCCGGTAGAATTCCTGGTAATTCGTTAGGAAAAACATTGGGATATTCAGATACTATAGCCACATCTTCGATTTCGTTTAAATTTTCTTTTTTTGTATCTATAACATAGGCTATATATGCCTCATATCCCTTCCTTAAATACTTCCTGGTTTTTATCATGGATATCAAGTTCAATCCTTTATCCTTTTTGTCACCATATATACAAATCTTTTCATGGTTTGGTGCTTTAATCCGAATCATTTTTCTATCACATAAGATTTTAGCTTGATTCTCAGATAACCAATCCATTCCAACTACAATGTCAAATTCGCCAAGTTGTATAGGTACTATAGTAATAGGAAATTGGGTTTTTCCTAGAGTGATGGTACAGTTATTAATAATATCTTCTACACGAACATGATTCCCATCAGCTATTTCTACTATATATATATATCATTCAGCTTTTCAACACATCGATCTAAGTTATTGCAGAAAGTAGTAGACACAAAACTTCTATTTGCACCAGAATCAAATAAAACTTGAGCATTTGCATTATGGACGAGAAAAATACCTGACACGACATCGGGTGTGTCCTTAGCCTCTTCCTTCATCATTTGAAATGCCCTTATCTTTGCCTTTGGTTCTTCCTTCTTCTCAGTCTTGCTAGTTCCTGCAACTCCTCTTCCCAGATCATGACAATTGGGTCGAATATGTCCTATCTTACCACAATGGTAACATGTTTGTTCAACAGTCCTACAATCTTGCGCAATATGTCCAACTTTGTTGCAATTAGAACATCTTTTCTCAAACCTACAAATCCCAGAGTGTGACTTTCCACATGTATTACAAGTTCTTGGTGCATTAAATCTTTTATTTGACGGTGGTGCAAATCTTCCCTTATTTACACCACTGTTAAAATCGTTATATCGCCTCTTTTGATTATTATGATTTTGAGGTAACTTGTCATGATCCTTGTCGGCAATTTTTGCTGCCTCGACCGCTTCAAGAAAAGTTTTAGGCATAGTTACTTGAACTATCCTTTTTAGATCAGGCCTTAGCCCCTCCGTATACAATTCAATTTTCCTGGCTTCATTTGCCACATGGAACGGTGCAAATCTAGATTTCTCAATAAATTTCTAAGTGTATACTTGAACAGTATCGTTCCCCATCTCAAGGCGTAGAAACTCGATTTCCAGTTTCAGAGTTTCACTCCTAGGACAGTACTTCTCCTTCATCATTTCTTTGAATTTCTCCCATGGAATTTCAGCAACTTCAGTGATTCCATATGCAGCCCTTTTGCCATTCCACCAGTGAAGATCTGCAGTTTGAAATAAAGTCGTTGCGTATCTTACTTTGAGATTTTTTGGGCAACAACAAGTTTCAAAGCAAACTTCGATATTTCTTAGCCAGTCCATTACAACTATTGGACCTCCTTTTCCATGGTATATAGTTGGCTTAGTTTCCGTAAATTCTTTATATCTAAACCCATTTTCCTTACGCTCAAGAAGCTCAGGACGTTCAGGGTTTTCTGGATGTTCAGGATTTTCAGGTTGTTCTGGCGGTGGTGGTACATTATCATCACCGGTTTCTCTTTGGATTCGTGTGACTATTATCCTATTCGTATTTTCCTTGGTAGCTCTTAAGATTTCCTCCCTATTTTGTTGTAACATTCGAGGTACAATATCTTGGATAGCTCTAGCAACTGTCTCAGATATATCAATTTCGGGGTTTCGTGTTATGCAAGCAGAAGTAGCTCCGCTACGACCACGACCTCTACCTCTACCTCTGGTAGCAGTACTACCTTGTCCTATCAGATTTTCATAGGCAGGCATTTCGGTGTTAACATTAATATGGAATCCATTAGCTCCAGATCTTTGTGTAGTCATAATTCTTAATCTGTAACAAAATGTTACTTTATATTATTCATCATAATAAGTATATTGCTTATCACTTTTCAGACAAGCCCTAATACATATTTGCTTATCTATTTTTTTTTTATGAGTCTTAGTTTATTTGCTTGCCTACTTTCAGAGGGTATGTTTGGCAAAACTATCTGGAAGCTGCAGGCGTTTAGCTGCAGGCGTTTAGCTGCAAGCGTTTAGCTGAAAGCGTTTAGCTGAAGCTTTTTAAATGTATTTAATTGTTTGGCAAAGTAGCTGGAGCTGTTATAAATTAAGTAAAATGACAAAAATGGACACTAGAAAAAAAATACTTAAATATCATTATTTTAGTTTAATAAAACATAGTCATTACCAAATAACCGAAAACATATATAATACTACTAATAACCGAAAACATATATAATACTACTAAATTATTAATGACGATCATTCCATATTGAAGTAGCAATATTGTTACGAACATGTTTCATCTCATTCCTTCTTCCTTTAAATATCATCAATTTAATTTAAAAAAAAAACATAACCATTAACTATATACTTAATTAAAAAGTTCATAAAAAATGAAGAATAAAAGGAACAAGTACAAGTTCATCTAGCTAAGTACAAGTACATGTAGCTGACCTAGAAAATAGCCATACAAAACCTAAAGAATATAAATGCATATACGTGTGTGAGTAATAATATGTCAGGTGGGTTTCAAATAAATACTACGAGTAAGAAGTAGAAGGGTAACACTGTAATTAAAAACCCAAAAAGCTCCCTTCAGCTTTAAACGCTACTCTTAATAGCGTTTTGATTTAGAGCTTTATGAAGCTTATTGTCACCCTCAAAACGCTCCAAACTATCTTATCAAAACGAAGCTTTTATTTATATAGAAGCTTTTTCGTAAAATCTAAAAGCTAAAAGCTCCAAAAAGCTTCAAAAATCTCTTTGCCAAACATGCCCTATATTTACTTGACCTCTTCCAAGTAAGTCTTAAATTATTTGCTTGTCCTTTTTCGAACAAGTCTTAATTTAATTACTTGTCCTCTTCTGAACAAGTCTTAATTTATTTGCTTGTCCTCTCGGGAACAAGTCTTAGTTTATCTGCTTGTCCTCTCACGTACAAGTCTTGATTTATTTGCTTGTTCTCTCGGGAACAAGTCATTGTTTATTTGCTCATCTTCTTGCGAACAAGGATTAAATCTTTTTAGTAACACATTCTTTTATCAGATATGTATTTAAATATATATATATATATATATATATATATATATATATATATATATATATATATATATATATATATATATATACATGCGAGAATTTATCAAAGCTTTAAACAAGTAAATCATGTAATTTAAGGCAATAACAACTTGCATGTATGTACAATCAAAACTTTTTCATTATATTCGTTGTAATATACATCATATTTTACATAGCAAACTAAAAGCCGTAATAAGCACTAACAGACAAAATGTGCTTATGGTTAGTACATCATATCACAAACTAATATCCGTTATAAGCACTCATGAACAAAATGTGCTTATACCCGACCGACTATCATGCAAACTACTGTTTCAGACTTCACACAAACTACTAGTTCAAACTAGTACTATCAACACCTATCTTACAAACAAACAACAACTTCCATAACCATCATCCACTACTACTAAGCATAACGGTTCACCAACCAGGTAGAGTATTTTGGGACCAACAGGATAAAGGGGTAACTAGGAAGTGCTCCAATAAAGGGTGTGTATCTGAGCCATATCTTTATGGTTCCAAAAATCCGTCTAACAAAACGTCAGACATCAATCGTCTTGAATTTTGCATAGTCATAAACATCTCTAATCTTGGTAAGTATGGGTCGATTTGCGATCAGATAAGCTACTTCTAAGTCATGGATGTAATGTAAGTTATTGTCGATGGCATCTTGATAAAGATAGATCTGGTGATGCAACTCATGGAAGGTGGTAGTGGAAATTATCATGAGGGGTGGTTCATTTTACGGGATCTCCTCTTCCTCGTCACTAATAATGATATAGGGTATCGACATGGTTCCTACAACCAAAAAAAAAAAAAAATTTGGTTAGGTTTTGAATTTAATTAAGTAAAAAATATTTTTGTGTAATGCATGAATGGTTTAAGACTAGGCACACTATACCTAATTCACTTAAACCTAAGGCTCGAATACCAACTTATGATGCCCGGTATTATTTCAACAAAAGGACAACTTTTTATTTATGATACAAACGTTTTTACAATACAACGGAAGCGTTACATTATTTTGACTAGTCTATAACATACTAAAATAAAACGACAAGTCTTCGGGTGCCATCTGGTCCTACGATTTCCATTTCCACGAGCCATCTAGGGGTGTCCTAAGATATACGCGTACATGCATAAGCCTAAAGGCTTAGTGATTTCGTGTGTTTGTGTACAAAATATCATACATAATATGCACTCATGAAGTAAAATACAACATATAAAAATATAGGGAGATCTCTGTCGAACTGGGTTAACCAGGTTTCTGCATCGATTTTGTACGACAAGTGGCCGCTTGTATACTAGTCGTGCCTTTATTTATATATGTGAGCCAACGACCGTAACGTTTCGGCTTTTTATATCCTTACATATATTTATGAGCCAACGACCATTACGTTTCAGCTCATGGTTACCCGTCGACTAGCATGGCATAAATATGCATAAAAACAAAATCCATGCTATTTAAATGCAATTAAACATTTAGCCATGTAATCACGTAATATATCGCATATATCCCAGTTTTTGAAAATAACACGAAACTCACCTCGATAGTTTAGGCTATGATATTTCTGATTTATCAATTCAACCTATACATAGATAATTTAGTTATTATGAGTTTCACTATCATAATTCACCATCATATTTAAATTATTAAAAATGTTAATAGTGGTAATAATATGACTATAACAATGACAATAGTGATGATATATAAATATAAGAATAAAAATAATGGTAATAATTCAATAAGAAAGAAAGTATACTTGTTTGCAAGCCTTGATGTGTGCAGATGGTGAATTGGTAGTATATATGAATTCTTTTCTTTTAAGTTTTGAGTGTGAGTTTACATTTTAACTACGATGCTATTTATACTAGAAATTTAAGTATTGACTCAGCATAGCTACTTCCTAGACTACGATATGTGTTATCACCATGGTGAATATAGTCACTAAATTGTAAGTAGCTTAGTCACTTAGCTTAGTCATTACTAGGATATGTATCACAAATAAGAGAAGCTTCTGCATGCAATTATATAATATGATAATTCTTTAATAATACATGTAATATAAATTAATTTGCTAACTTGTCAACTAAAAATCGTTACATAAATTTTTGTCATAATATTATTTATTATTTTACAATAATTATATATTTGAATTATTATCCATTTATTATTTATTATTACTATGGGTGTTACAGATGTGTTCGAACGGATTCTCGTCTATTAACCCATGAAAGTACGTATCTTTGATCAACGTGAAAAAGTTACCCTCAATTATCCAATTATCCGCTTCAATTGGTGGTTTTGTAATAGCCGGTGCTATCATCGTTGGTGCAACTAATCTAACATTCCACATTGACGTGTCGTTTGGATCAATCAATAACTCTTGAACAAAAGGTGGACCATGGTTGATCGGTTGACTATTTGGATCCATGTCTTGTAAACAAAATGGCAAAGCTTTGAAATTTTTCCTTAATACTCTTTCTTTTCTATGATTATAAACCCCGTGCACGTATTTTTCCGGATCGTAGAATGGATGTGTGAACTCTTGATCTTTGTGGGACCTTGTTTTCATACACCAAAGGTACCTATCCTTCAATTAAAACACAAACATAAGCGGTTTTCCAAACAAAAATAATATATAAAACACGAAAAGTAACTTTCGTAAGGGTAAACCCCTACGAAAGGATCGAACAATCAAAAGTTTAAACCAAATATCCAACTAAGCTAACCGCTCCCCGGCAGCGGCTCCAAGAAAGTGATTGGATGTTGTGCAACGATACATCTTTTACCCTCAAAATTTATATATGATTCAAACACTATAAATAAGCACACACAACTAACGAGCACTTAGAACCCGGTTATTATAGCACTTCAATGTAAGTATTCTTATCAAGTTCGTCCCAAGAGAGCGGTGTAAGTCGAATATTTGAAACTATTAATTGTCCTAGTGTTTGTTTGATTGGGGGGGTTTTGATTGATTGTAATTAGCAACTAAAATTGTACAATTAAACAAACTCAAACTTAACAAGTAAAATAGTAGCAAGTAACAAGTAACAAGTAACGAAGTATTAAGACTTAAATCAAATTAACTAAGAAGTGTTCACTTATCTAATCCTCTCTATGCTTGAATTGCCCCATTTTGCCTATTTTGCTATCGCATTAGTTGTTGAACTATTAAATGTTTAGTATTACTACCAAACTTCAAATCAAATGACACTTCGCAAATTCACATAAGCATTGTATTCTAAGATTAAGTTAAGCACGATTTGGTTATTGAGATTATGATTGGGTTGAAATCACCTAAAACCCCCAACTATCGAAATCACTTAAGATAATCGGCACTACTATGTTGACTAAAGGCCAATTGAAAACCAACCTAGATCAAGAACACAATCACTTGAAATTCCTAAGCTAATTGTCTAGATCACCCAAGGTGTTGAAGAACACATTGATTCACTTCTCAAATCACTAAGAGAGCTACTCAACATATGTAATCAAAGTCAAGCCTAAAATAAACTCATAGCAATGGATCTTTAGCTAACACAATAACACATGATCATGTAATTCATTCAAAAACATTATTCAATTGATTTTGGGACAAACGCTAGCATTAGAGATTCATAGATAAGCAAACACAAGATATTTAGCCAATCATGTGTAGAGACCCGTCCTAATCCATAAGGACAAATACAATAACATATAATTACATCGCGAGGTACTTGACCTCTATATGATACATTTTACAAACATTGCATTCGTTTTTAAAAAAGACAAACTTTCTTTACATTGAAAGTTGACGGCATGCATACCATTTCATAATATATCCAACTATAATTGACTTAGTAATAATCTTGATGAACTCAACGACTCGAATGCAACGTCTTTTGAAATATGTCATGAATGACTCCAAGTAATATCTCTAAAATGAGCAAATGCACAGCGGAAGATTTCTTTCATACCTGAGAATAAACATGCTTTAAAGTGTCAACCAAAAGGTTGGTGAGTTCATTAATTTATCATAAATAATCATTTCATAATTTTAATCGACCACAAGATTTCATATTTCCATTTCTCATAAACATCATGCATAAAAATCATTCATATGGATTGAACACCTGGTAACCGACATTAACAAGATGCATATAAGAATATCCCCATCATTCCGGGACATCCATCGGACATGATAAAACAACATCGAAGTACTAAAGCATCCGCTACAACGGATGGGGTTTGTTGGGCCCAATAGATCTATCTTTAGGATTCGCGTCAATTAGTAGACTGGTTTACTAATTCTTAGGTTACCATGCAAAAGGGGCATATTCGGCTTCGATCATTCAACCATAGAAAGTAGTTTCGATTACTTGTGTCTATTTCGTAAAACATTTATAAAAGCGCATGTATTCTCAGTCATAAAAATATATATTGCAAAAGCATTTAAAAAGGGAGTAATGAAACTCACAATACGATATTTTGTAGTAAAAATATGCATGCGACGGAACTGAACAATGCAAGGTTAGCCTCGGATTCACGAACCTATTTCAATAATATATATATTAAAACACATAATGAACATATAATGGTATTGAAACCAGTTTATATATATTAGTTATATACTATATTACTTTTTAAAAATATTAATGTATTTATTATTTCCAATATTATATATATATCTATATATGTTAAAATATTAAATTAAATATACTTATGATATATGTAATAATTTTATTTTTTATATAAATATCTTTTGTTTGTTAAAATAAAACTTATGATAGTACTAATAATATAATAATAACAATGATAGTAATAATAAACATAACGATGATACTAATAATAATAATTTTGATAAAGGTAACAATAATAACAATAATGATAATAATAATAATAATAAAAATGATAGTTTTGATAATAATGATACTGCTAATAATGTTCTTTAATGATAATACTAATACTAATGTTAATAATAATAATAATGATAATAAGTTTAAAATCATGTTAATACTAATAGTAATAATAATTCTAATAATAGTAGCAATAATAATAATAATAATAATAATAATAATAATAATAATAATAATAATAATAATAATAATAATAATAATAATAATAATAATAATAATAATAATAATAATAATAAATAATGATAATATTAGTAATAATAATAATTAACTTAATAACAACAACAATTAATAATAATAATAACAACAAAAATAATAATACTTGAAACTACCTTCAAAAGCTTTTTCCCTAAAAAGAATGCCTTAGACAGGGCTCGAACCTGAGACCTCTCTCTCACCCAAACCACCTCTTAACCAATACCCCATCTGTACTTTCTTGATTAATACTGAAATTATATTTAATTAACATGCAACGTATTATGCATCGGCAATCATAATCACCTCTCGTCTTCCTGCAATTCTCTCGGACCTCAAGCAAAATCCCAAGCCCAACTAATATAAGTTAATGGCCTGCGGCCCAAATAGAGGTTAATAACCTGCTTGCAATAATAATGATCTTGGCCCATCAAAAGATTTAGCACTATAATTTGTCCAAGATTATTTCGGCCCCATATCATAACCACTCGTCAACCTTTAACGTTTATAAACTAACCCCACAAAAAGCTTATCATTTATCATAATCATTATACCATCTTTCATGATTGTCATCACGATCTTATCACAGTTTACTTCATCTCTATTATATAGCATAAATTAATTAACGAGTAGTAGCCATAGATGTCAACAATCTTTTGGGTTTGGATGGTTGTTCGAACCAAAACAGATAATAAGATCAAAGCGGAAAGGTTACATATATGTGTGATGGGTTCAGCCGTTTTTTTAACCAAAACAAACAGCAAGAATTCTGATGGTGTGTATGGTTTTGTGTTTGGCCAGACAACAGGAAGAAAATGAAGTAGCTGCACACCCATCATCAACTTTTATCACTGTATCATTTTATCCACGAAGCATCTTCTTCATTACTTCGTCATCGTGATAATTTCATCATCATCTACAGCGTTTATTTTTCTGTTACCATCTCCATTCATGATCGTGATCTTGTCTCGTTCATTGCTACAGCTGATCAATTTTAACAGAAGGTAGTAGCGTTTACAGCATAGCTTTGGTTCACCTTCTTTATCATTAATTATTCACTGTTCAACTGGGTCTCGATGGTTTGGTTTGGGTTTGAACTAAAGAAACAAATTGTGATGGTGGGGTGGCGGGTTATGGTGCTCACTGTATTAGTTGTGAGTTTTTTAAAAAAAACATAAAAACGAACTACTTTCGTGATGGAAGAGGGTTCACGGTTTAAAGTGGGTTTCATGAGGTTCTAAGGTGGTGGTTATATATATGGACGATAAAAGATAGCGGTCGTAGTTTGGATATTGCAGTGGTGATGGAAGATTGAGATGGAAAATGGTTGAGGAGGTCTTGGTTGTCAAAGTTGCACATCACAATGAAAACGAATATTTTTCATTTACATAACCCATGTATGTTGCCCCGTTAAAATACAAAGAAAGAAAAATGTTTGATTGGGTTTGCAAAATGTAACAGAAAATAGATATAGCAACGACTAATAATGGGTTCAAAGGGTGGTGAGGATAGTGGTGGCCGAAGATGGTGGATGAAAATGGTGGATGTCGCAGTGATGGTTCATGGGTGACCGGTGAGGATGATGCTCAACAAGAAAGAAGTAGAAGAAAGAAGAAGCAAAGTGGTGAGGTGATTTGTTGATGTTCAAGCTCCACAATTCAAATGGCAGTGATGGTTGAAAGAGAAGACAAATATGGTTTGATTTTGTGATTCAATATGAATCATATATACAGACATATATCTACGTAAACAAATATTAATATATTAATTAATAATAATATGATAATAACATCTAATAATTTCAAATGAAAAGTTAAGAGGAAACAGTGAGCAGCCATGAATATTGGATTCTTACTACCGACAGTTTTCACGGACTGTGTATCGTGCGAAATCAGTGGCGGATAAAAGTGTTCAGAAAAATCCCAAATTTTTAAATTAACTATATTTATTTATTTTGGTCCTTATGGTATAAAATTTGATCATTAATTTATTAAATGAAAATTACATCAACTGTCCCTCTCATTTATTGGGGAAATATAAAAAGTGTTAAAATTTAATAATTAGATCTTAAATACATTTTTAGTAAGCCTAAAATTTATAGAACTCGTTTTCGTATCACCGTTTATTTTAAAATTACATAAGTTTGAATTTAACTTGTTTAATATCAATCGAAACATCAAACGAGTATTACAATCATTTAATATTTATTTTTAATATACTTTATTTATATATAAATATATATTTTAAATAATAATTATTATAATATCCTATTTTTATTTTATTAATTTTTAACAACAACAACATATAATACTTCAAATTATATTTTGAATTATTATTTATATATACATACACACATATCTATTTACAATTAATTTTTCGTGAATCGTCGAGAACAGTCGAAGGTCAAATGATTTCATAACATAGTTCCAAGATTTTGAAATTTAATTTAATAGACTTTGCTTATCATGTCAAAACTATATAGAGATTAAGTTTAAATTTGGTCGTAAATTTTCGGGTCGTCACAGTACATACCCGTTAAAGAAATTTCGTCCCGAAATTTGAGTGGGATCATCATGGCTAACAATAAGAATGTTTTCCTGACGAATATGAGCTAGAAATTTAGAGTTTTATCATTATCGGGTAATATAGATAAAACAATTTGATTTTGTGAAGAGTACGAGTGAAGCTATCACAAAAGAGTGAAATGAGTAAATGCAGGTTTGTCTTAGTCGGTACTTCCGAAATTCAAGGGATTTAGAAGAAAATCTTCGAAATATAAATAATATTTGATTCTTCAAAAATTAAGGAAATTAGGATCCCCTTTGGTTAAATGCGATAATGTGTTTTGATTTGCTCTGTCGGATATTTCACTATAAATCCACCCTCTTCATTTCCTTTATATTTTGGAGTTCCATACATTTGTTTTCTTTTCCCGACTTTAAGTCAAGCGAATAATAGTCTAAAATTCATAGATATGAAGTTTCGAATGAACATAACTAATGTTCAAAAAAAGAAATTTTGATAGCTTGATCTGATTTGTCAAATTACCAAAATTCAAGAGAAAAAATAGAACTATCAGCAAGATAATTTCTCGATATGTTTGGAGATTAGGTAGAATGTAAGAGTCGTGTAACATGGCACATGATGACGTTATGATCTGTGAATCATCACGTTTCATTAGAAACTTAGCATGACTTACTGTAATATAATCACGTTGATCAAGTGTCATTATATTATACTAACTCATGCATCAATTTCCAACACTACTTCAAAATCATTCATGATTCAAATTCTAATTTTTCAGAATTTTAGAAACTAAAACAGTTTCTTTTAAGATATAACACAGATAGAGCGGAGAGATAATTAATATCGGACGAGAATATTTATGAAGATATCTTCAGAAATATTGAGGATATTCATAATGAAAGATACGATAATATCTTAGAATTTCTAATATCGAAGGATGATGAAGAAGATTTGTTCGTAAGGGTTTAGATTCAGAAGCAAGGTGTTCCCTAAAGATTTCATCAGAAGCAGAATCATCTGGATTCTTTATGTACAAGTTTAGTCCTTGTGATTTTTTCAGAGTCTCCTTCATGGTTTGCTCAATCTGTTTTCTAGTACAAATTTTCTATTGAGTGTTCCATCACTCCATTCTTTATCATCAAACTTTTGACTATTAAGGCAGTCTTCAGTTTTCACTACTTTCTCAGCTTTTTCAAAACTCAGAAAATTGATTTCATAGGTTAAAGCGCTTTTCAAAAATTCAGAATTGAAGATTATAATTCTAGAAGATAAATGTTATATGTATACATATATCTGTTGATGTAGACATGCGGCGATATTTCAAAATACTGATTGCTGATTCTAGGTATTTAGTACGGCAATTCTCTTATCATATGCAGATGAGTAGATGCTAGGGTTTCCATGAACATAATAACTCTTCAAAAATTCAAAGATTAATGAAGTTGCTGGTAAGTTTACTGTTAATGTGGTGGAATATAAACGGTTTCTCGGTAACGAAGGCGAAGAGACAACGTATATATCAAGGTTATAATAGAGTTTATTCGAATGAAAAGTTGAAATGAAGTTGCTGGTAAGTTTACTGTTAATGTGGTGGAATATAAACGGTTTCCCGGTAACGAAGGCGAAGAGACAACGTATATATCAAGGTTATAATAGAGTTTATTCGAATGAAAAGTTGAAATTGATTTGTTGAAGCTGTGACAAAATTGGCTAATTTGAAGTGGGATTGTAAAGTTATTTTCGGTAATAATAACGCCAAACGAGCTAGCACAAGTACGTGTTAACGTTTACTCAAGTTCCGAGTGTTTTCAGGTGCGTAACTATATGCATCACTCTTTTCTTCCGTAGATTAAATGCGGTTAGTTCATCCTCTCGATTGAGGTGTTTTCAAGAATCATGAAAGGTTTGAACGCAGATTGTAATCGTCAAGATACAAATGAGGTTCAAGATGAAATCAAGTGGCAAACTTGAAGAGATGTTTAGTTTCATATGTTATAATCAATATTTTAATTCATTTTAATTGTCCAATGTTAGTAGTCCACAGTTGGTAGTCCACAGTTAGTAATGCAACAATTCATATATAGTTTAATATATAATATTTGAATTAAATAATTACGTATTCGTGACCCATTGTATACATGTCTCAGACTCGATCACAACTCAAAGTCTATATATTATTATAGAATCAACCTCAACCCTGTATAGCTAACTCTATCATTACTGCATATAGAGTGTCTATGGTTATTCCAAATAATATATATAGATGCGTCGATATGATATGTCAAAACCTTGTATACGTGTCCTGATATTTAAAGTGCGTAAAATAAATAACAGAAATTAAATGACGATAAATAAAATTGCGAGAATATAAATTGCGATAAATAAATTGCAATAAATAAAATGTAATCAATTAGCTAGGAACAGTTAGCGTGGATTCTTAATAAAATTTTTCTCATAGTTAATTTGTTTATTTCTAACAAATTTTATTTTTGTCCAATGTTTTCTTCATTATGCCACTTGTTGGATTCTGATAGGTCAAAATCCAAATATAAAATTGAATGAAAATGGTTATTCTGTGGTGAATGAATACGTATATCGGTGGATGTAAGTAGGATAGTAAATGACTGTTAAATCAGATTGGAAGAATGTACAGTATAACATGTTAATATGAAAGTTAAATATTTCCTCGGGTATTACCTACCCGTTAAAATATTTTCACCATTAACAGTTTGTACGAAAGAATTTTTAATTACAATCTTTATGAAAATATACTTACATATATATTTTCCTCAGATGTAATCATGGATTTAATGAGTTAATATGATATTAACTCATATGATTTACCGTTAGAACAAGAATATATAATCTCTAAAACATTAGAGATTACATATTCGCCATGAAGAACGAAGATAATTGATGTACAATGATACGTAGAACGATGATTATACTCGAGGTACAGAATGAGATGTTGAGGCATGGATTGTTGATGGTACGGGTGTTGTTACTGTTGGTACTGTTGGTGCCGGTGATGTTGCTGAAGCTGGTACGTTTTGCACCATATTTTCCAAGGCTATAACTTTCTCGTTGACTTCTGCTATTACTCCGGGATGATTGTCGGTTGGAACAAGCGGATGAATAAGGTTCAAAATTTGGGATATCATATAATCATTGCGAGATATCCTGGGAATGAAGGTGGATATGGTGTTTCGGATAGGTTCGCCGGTAAGTGTTTTAGGTTCTTCACCAAGAGGGAAATTTGGTTGGTGGAAAGGAATTGCCTTCTTCTCGTTTCCATTGATTAAGTCGACTACGAACTCATCAGATGAATTGGGGATGAATGATTGGTTGATTCATTCTAGTGACGCATGCTTTCGGAGCTCAGGTGGATATCCATATCGGAATAGCTGTCAGAATCCGAGGAATTCGAACTGGTTGAGGGATTCATCTCGTACGATCAGATGAAGGATTTTCGATAAAAAATAGATTATAGGATGTAGAAATGTACCCTGCAATACATGATTTACATATGCATATATAATACTAAAATCCCATAAGTTACGAAGGAATTTACGGAATATGTCAGGCAAGGTTTACAGTAACAGATACGCTAAGATATGATTTAGCAGGTACGATAAGATATGAATTTTGTCTATACACTATTCATGCAATCATTGCAGTATGATGTGTCTAGACTAAGAATGATAACCAAGTGATTCCCTAAGAATGATAAGCAAGTAATTTTTGACACGAAATGATAAGCAAAACTTTTGACAAGCAGACACGGTCGAAGTTCAGACTCACTAATGCATCTAAACAACTACTAGTTAGACACACTAATGCAAGACCTGGTTCGCTAAGACCACGTCTCTGATACCACCTGTAGAGACTCGTCCTAATCCATAAGGACGAATACAATAACATATGATTACATCGCGAGGTACTTGACCTCTATATGATACATTTTACAAACATTGCATTCGTTTTTAAAAAAGACAAACTTTCTTTACATCGAAAGTTGACGGCATGCATACCATTTCATAATTTATCCAACTATAATTGACTTAGTAATAATCTTGATGAACTCAACGACTCGAATGCAACGTCTTTTGAAATATGTCATGAATGGCTCCAAGTAATATCTCTAAAATGAGCAAATGCACAGCGGAAGATTTCTTTCATACCTGAGAATAAACATGCTTTAAAGTGTCAACCAAAAGGTTGGTGAGTTCATTAGTTTATCATAAATAATCATTTCATAATTTTAATCGACCACAAGATTTCATATTTCCATTTCTCATAAACATCATGCATAAAAATCATTCATATGGATTGAACACCTGGTAACCGACATTAACAAGATGCATATAAGAATATCCCCATCATTCCGGGACATCTATCGGACATGATAAAACAACATCAAAGTACTAAAGCATCTGCTACAACGGATGGGGTTTGTTGGGCCCAATAGATCTATCTCTAGGATTCGCATCAATTAGTAGACTGGTTTACTAATTCTTAGGTTACCAAGCAAAAGGGGCATATTCGGCTTCGATCATTCAACCATAGAAAGTAGTTTCGATTACTTGTGTCTATTTCGTAAAACATTTATAAAAGTGCATGTATTCTCAGTCCCAAAAATGTATATTGCAAAAGCATTTAAAAAGGGAGTAATGAAACTCACAATACGATATTTTGTAGTAAAAATATGCATGCGGCGGAACTGAACAATGCAAGGTTAGCCTCGGATTCACGAACCTATTTCAATAATATATATATTAAAACACATAATGAACATATAATGGTATTGAAACCAGTTTATATATATTAGTTATATACTATATTACTTATTAAAAATATTAATGTATTTATTATTTCCAATATTATATATATATATATATGTTAAAATATTAAATTAAATATACTTATGATATATGTAATAATTTTATTTTTTATATATAAATATCTTTTGTTTGTTAAAATAAAACTTATGATAATACTAATAATATAATAATAACAATGATAGTAATAATAAAAATAATGATGATACTAATAATAATAATTTTGATAATGGTAACAATAATAACAATAATGATAATAATAATAATAAAAATGATAGTTTTGATAATAATGATACTGCTAATAATGTTCTTTAATGATAATACTAATACTAATGTTAATAATAATAATAATGATAATAAGTTTAAAATCATGTTAATACTAATAGTAATAATAATTCTAATAATAGTAATAATAATAATAATAATAATAATAATAATAATAATAATAATAATAATAATAATAATAATAATAATAATAATAATAATAATAATACCTAATGATAATATTAGTAATAATAATAATTAACTTAATAACAACAACAATTATTAATAATAATAACAACAAAAATAATAATACTTGAAACTACCTTCAAAAGATTTTTCCCTAAAAAGAATGCCTCAGACAGGGCTCGAACCTGAGACCTCTCGCTCACCCAAAATACCTCTTAACTAATACCCCATCTGTACTTTCTTGATTAATACTGAAATTATATTTAATTAACATACAACGTATTATGCATTGTCAATCATAATCACCTCTCGTCTGCCTGCAATTCTCTCGGACCTCAAGCAAAATCCCAAGCCCAACTAATGTAAGTTAATGGCCTGCGGCCCAAATAGAGGTTAATAGCCTGCTTGCAATAACAATGATCTTGGCCCATCAAAAGATTTAGTACTATAATTTGTCCAGGATTATTTCGGCCTAATATCATACCACCTCATCAACCTTTAACGTTTATAAACTAACCCCACAAAAAGCTTATCATTTATCATAATCATCATACCATCTTTCATGATTGTCATTACGATCTTATCACAGTTTACTTCATCTCTATTATATAGCATAAATTAATTAACAAGTAGTAGCCATAGATGTCAACAATCTTTTGGGTTTGGATGGTTGTTCGAACCAAAATAGATAATAAGATCAAAGCATAAAGGTTACATATATGTGTGATGGGTTCAGCCATTTTTTAACCAAAACAAACAGCAAGAATTCCGATGGTGTGTATGGTTTTGTGTTTGGCCAGACAACAGGAAGAAAATGAAGCAGCTGCACACCCATCATCACCTTTTATCACTGTATCATTTTATCCACGAAGCTTCTTCTTCATTACTTCATCATCGTGATAATTTCATCATCATCTACGGCATTTATTTTCCTGTCACCATCTCCATTCATGATCGTGATCTTGTCTCGTTCATTGCTACAGCTGATCGATCTTAACAGAAGGTAGTAGCGTTTACAGCATAGCTTCGGTTCACCTTATTTATCATTAATTATTCACTGTTCAACTGGGTCTTGATGGTTTGGTTTTGGTTTGAACTAAAGAAACAAATTGTGATGGTAGGGTGGCGGGTTATGGTGCTCACTGTAGTGGTTGTGAGTTTTAAAAAAAAACAGAAAAACGAACTACTATGGTGATGGAAGAGGGTTCACGGTTTAATGTGGGTTTCCTGAGGTTCTAAGGTGGTGGCTATATATATGGACGATAAAAGATAGCGGTCTTAGTTTGGATATTACAGTGGTGATGGAAGATTGAGAGGGAAAATGGATGAGGAGGTCTTGGTTGTCCAAGTTGCACATCACAATGAAAACGAATATGTTTCATTTACATAACCCATGTATGTTTCCCCGTTAAAATACAAAGAAAGAAAAATGTTTGATTGGGTTTGCAAAATGTAACAGAAAATAGATATAGCAACGAGTAATAATGGGTTCAAAGGGTGGTAAGGATAGTGGTGGCCGAAGATGATGGATGAAAATGGTGGAGGCCGGAGTGATGGTTCATGGGTGACCGATGAGGATGATGCTCAACAAGAAAGAAGTAGAAGAAAGAAGAAGCAAAGTGGTGAGGTGATTTGTTGATGTTCAAGCTCCACAATTCAAATGGCAGTGATGGTTAAAAGAGAAGACAAATATGGTTTGCTTTTGTGATTCAATATGAATCATATATACAGACATATATCTACGTAAACAAATATTAATATATTAATTAATAATAATATGATAATAACATCTAATAATTTCAATTGAAAAGTTAAGAGGAAACAGTGAGCAGCCATGAATATTGGATTCTTACTACCGACAGTTTTCACGGACTGTGTATCGTGCGAAATCAGTGGCGGATAAAAGTGTTCAGAAAAATCTCAAATTTTTAAATTAACTATATTTATTTATTTTGGTCCTTATGGTATAAAATTTGGTCATTAATTTATTAAATGAAAATTACATCAACTGTCCCTCTCATTTATGGGGAAAATATAAAAAGTGTTAAAATTTAATAATTAGATCTTAAATACATTTTTAGTAAGCCTAAAATTTATAGAACTCGTTTTCGTATCACCGTTTATTTTAAAATTACATAAGTTTGAATTTAACTTGTTTAATATCAATCGAAACATCAAACGAGTATTACAATCATTTAATATTTATTTTTAATATACTTTATTTATATATAAATATATATTTTAAATAATAATTATTATAATATCCTATTTTTATTTTATTAATTTTTAACAACAACAACATATAATACTTCAAATTATATTTTGAATCATTATTTATATATACATACACATATCTATTTACAATTAATTGTTCGTGAATCGTCGAGGACAGTCGAAGGTCAAATGATTTCATAACATAGTTCCAAGATTTTAAAATTCAATTTAATAGACTTTGCTTATCATGTCAAAACTATATAGAGATTAAGTTTAATTTTGGTCAGAAATTTCCGGGTCGTCACATCATGGCTCAGATCAAACTAATAATAAGCATAGAAACATAAACAATCACCATCTTAAAGTTATTACAAGTAATTAATGCAAAGTAAATGAAGAAAAGTGGAGATTACAACCCAAAATGTAAATGATGAAGATCTAGAGTAAATCTAAGATGAATCTTGAGCTAGCTTCCTTGAATCCACCCTTTAACACCAATGGATGATGAAATTAGGGTTTTATAGGTGGAATTCGGAGTTGTGGTAGCTGCTCTCTAAAGATACATATGAAAAATAACCTAATCTTGTTCCTTTTATAGTGTTGGAAATCTGGGCTGAAACAGCGACAGGAGCGTCGCTTTTAACCCAGGAGCGGCCCTTTTGGCTTAAGTGAGGAGTGGCGCTTTTGATCAGGAACGCCGCTTTTGGCAACATTCAGGGGCGGCTGTAACGACCCTGAAATTTCCAACGTTAATTTATTAATAATTATTATTATTAATACGTATCATTAAACGAATGTATGTTATTACATTTACATGTTGCCATGATTGCCCGTATTTGACTTTTAAGGGCCCGAAACGTCTTTGTGACACACGAAACTTCACGAATGATATTTCTAGATATTATTTGCATTCATGATTAAGTTTTATTAATCATTTTAATTAACTAAGGTTGTTAGTTAGTTACTTGGGCTTTAATTGGGTTAAATTGTTAATTAGTTGAACTTGGGCTTTGTTAGTGTAATGGACTCATGAATAAGACTCATAAGCCCACCCTACATCTTAAATGGGTTTATTAGCCCATGTCTTGCAAGTGTAAGTAATACTTAGAGATTGAACTAGTTAGTTATCTCATTTGGAATCTAGTTATCACTTAATCCCCATGCAAACACATCTTATATCCAACTTTTAACACCTTTGCATACAAGTGACTTGTGGATTTTGGCCTCCTTCCTCCCCCCCACACTTTGGCCGTCGGTTTTGGCATCTAGGAGGAGTTCAAATTATTTTTTTTTACTTACTTCATTCACTTGTATTCATCATTCATTTTCACACACATTCTTATTTACATTTTCCTTTCAACTTTTTCTCTCAACTTTCTCTTCATTCTTGTAAGTTACAAGTTTCTTTCTCCCTTCTTTTTCTTTGTAAAACCGAATACTATACACCCACAATCATCATCATCTTTTGTTAGTTGCTTGATTGATTACTTGTCTTTGTTGTTGTTTAGTTATTTACTTGTTATTACTTACTTACTTTCATGTTACAAGAATAAACTTACTAGTTTGATTCTTCATCTTTATCTTGTTATAACAAAAACAACAAGAACATAATCTATCTAGTTATGTTCTACCTTATTTGTTTCAAAAGATTATAAAGTTCATGGTTGAAAGACATACTTGAAGCTCATGAAGTAAACTTTAAAGTTTACTTTTTAAAGATCAAACTTTGGTTTGAATCTTTAAAGTATGAACAACCATGAATAATTTACTTGTTTACTTAGTTTACTACTTCATTCTTGCACTTTAATTTCATTATTTATGTTCTTGTTGGTCAAATGTTACAAGTTAACTTTGATCTCATTAATCTTGAACTTAAAGTTAACTTTAAAGTTCAAGAACATATGAAGGAAACTTTTTAATTATAACTTTGTATACTTATGCTTGATCTTGACTTTTGAGTCTTGGATCTTCAAGATCTAACTAAGAACTATGTTCTACATTTTAAGATCTTGATTTCATAAGTTCATTTTCAAGTTTGTAACTTATTATTAGTCTTATAGTTCATGTAAGTGTCAAACCTAAGACTTTGATGTAACTTTGGTTCATCAAACTACATGCAACTCTTAAGTGAGTTGTGCTTCATGTCATAGACTTGCACTAGAGTTATGATGGTCAAAACTTGGTTAAGATGATGTAGACACATCAATGAGTTGTACACTTGAAGCTATATGCATTAAGGATGAGAACCATGATGAACATCAAGCACCAAGACCACCGGAACTCACTTAAACTTACTGTTTCTGTCCAAACCTACTGACCTGCTGTTTCTGTAACAGACCAGCAGACCTGGGCTGTTCTAACCATGATTTTTAGATAGATCTTTTCGAGTAGATAACTTTTCATATAGGACTCGTCTTAATCCGAGTTACGGTTTAGGATTTATGGCCCTCCGATCGTTACTATGTCCTTTAACGTTGTGCAGAAATTTCTGACCTACTCGCACTTAGACCGTCGTCACGGTCAAATGAAGACGAGTTTGCTTCTGTAAATTTTACCACACTTAAGGGACTCATATACGGAGCCATGGCCACTGGTCTCACCTTAATTCAGTAAGGGTAGAGGCCGTGGTGACTGACTGAAGTCAGCCTTTGTTGTAAACTACTTTCATAAACGAAACTTACTTTACGCCTTTTGTTTGATGATGAATGATGATGACCCTTAAGACCTTATTTACATACTTTTAAACCTATTAAGACGATTTACTGACTTAGTACTATTTGCCTTAGGTTGAGGACCTTCGGACCGATTACTTGCACACCTTTTCTGTACCGACTTTACGACTACATTATCATTGTGAGTTATAGCATTCCCTTTTTACTTTAACTTATTTTGGGAACTGAGAATACATGCGGATTTTATGTTTTACATACTAGGCACGAGTACTTAAACTTATGTATGTGTGGGTTATACAACGGCATAAACATTCCCTTTAGCTCGATAACGTTTAATCATTGGTTTTTGAACCGTGAACGCGAATCTTAGATATGGATCCATAGGGTTTGACATCCCCACTCGGGCTAGTAGCGCTAGCATTTAACGAGTGTTTAATACTTCGTAGACATACGCACTTGCCAAGTGTACTTTCAGGGGGTATAAACGTTAAGTTAGTTACCAAGTGCCCACGGTTAACATATACTTTATCATACTGTTTTGAAACGCTCTTTGTAGCACTGAAATCTCGTAGCCTACCTTACATACTGTTATACTTAAACTATAGCTCACCAACCTTTGTGTTGATGTTTTTAAGCATGTTTTTCTCAGGTGCTTGAGGTTAGCTCCGCTATGTACTAGTCGTGCTGCAGACACCCGCTGCTTAGAGTTGTCATCGCATGAACTACTTTATTTTGCATTCAAACATTCGTACTTTTGAACTATGACTTGTAACGACCATTGTGGTCACATACACTTATTATTTGCTTCTACTTAGTGAAGCATGCTTTTGAAATGTAAAACATTTGATGTCGGTTATGACATCACCTTTTTATCGTGAATGCAACTTCTTTAATTACAGCATATAGTACTTAACCTTGTAATGATCCTGTTGTTGATGATTCGTACACGATGGTTTTGTACGGGGCATCACATTTGGTATCAGAGCATTTGTTGTAGGGAATTAGGTTGCATTAGTGAGTCTAAGACCGACCCGAGTAGGATTCACTAATAGGACTAATCTACAACTTGCTAGTTTACTTGTTTCTGCTGAATTTACTGCATGCTACTGCTTACTTTTTCCGCTATATGCCGTATGCTACTACATGATTTCACTACTGCATGATATTACTTGCTTTCGATTGCATGCTACTTCTGTACGATTCGTTATTATTGCCATGCTACTTATTGTTATACGTGATTTAAACTGTTGGCCTAATACGTGCTTGCTTATGACTTACTGACATGGAAAATTTATTTTTCCTTGTTCAGATGTCGGATGTACCACCTGCTAGCGTTTTAGGCAGTTCAGACTCAGACTCCACCACACCACTTGCTACTGTTGCTGATACACTGGTCCCGTTACCCACTAGTGATCCCAGCGCTTCGTCTTCCAGAGCGAGTAGTAGTGCGCCGGCATCTGTGACCACTTCTGACCCTACGGAGATTCCAGCTCCGTCTGCTCCCGGACCCTCAGGGTCACAGCCCCGCATCGGTGGGATTGAGATTCCCGCGGAGTTCAGGGAAGGACCGTTTCGTAACCACATGTGCACGCCTTGCCGACGCACTCCCGACTGACGTTTAGTCATGATTCCGCCAGGTAGACACAGACAGATGTTGGCCGCCTTCAGACGCTTCGAATTACCAGCTCAGCCACCAGTGTCACCACCACACAATTCGTATGACTCATCATCCGCTGATTCTTCATCATCAGACGACTCCAGCGATGATGAGGATCCTGCTGATAGACCTATTCAGGCACCCTCCACCCCGCCGAAGAAGCGGCACCGTTTCGACGGCACCGTCATTCCAGGGGTGAATGGAGGTCGTGCTTTTACTGACGCATTTGGCCATCGTCGTAGGGTTACTGCTCGTAAACGAGTTGTGTCATACCCTGCCGACCCACAGATACGTAAGGTTCCCCGTTATGTATTGACTATTCCTGGAACCGTACCACCTAGATTTAGATACAGACTACTTACATCTAGGGACGTACCGTCTACATCCGGAGCCGGACCATCTACATCAGCACCACCGGCACCACCCGCACCACCCGCCCCACCTGCACCGCCTGCCCCACCAGCTCCCTCTAACGAGGAACTGATGAGGGAGGTTGAGACCCTCCGAGCTCGAGTCACTGAGCTCGAGGAGCAGTTCACCCGCCTTCACCGTAGGACTTTGTATTTAGATTTCATGATGTAATCTAGAAATAGTTTCATGTATTTCATATGTATTGTATGAACTTATTCAGATGTATGAAACTTATTATTATTAATGAATGGAACTTTGCGTTATTTAATTCTTGTACGATGTTCTATTTACATTGCTGTACGATGATTCTGTGGTATTTGTACCTAGATGCATTATTTAATAACATGTGATGTTTTGATTCCATGTTGGTTAATATATACTATATTATTACATATTGAATGCTGGATTTTTACTTAAGTCAAAACTTTTGTTTAGAATACCATGGCTAACGGAAGATCCACACCTACCGCCGCCCAGATTGAGGACATGATCAACGAACGGGTCACTGCAGCCCTAGCAGAAAGAAATCTTCAAGTTCCACCGCCACTACCACCAGTTATCCCACCCGTTCGAAATGGGTGTACTTACAAGGAATTCCAGAGCTGTAAACCGCATAACTTCAGCGGCACCGAGGGACCGGTTGGTCTCACCAGATGGTTCGAGAAAATTGAATCAGTATTCCGAGTTAGCAACTGTTCGGAGGATAATAAAACCAAGTTTGCTTCTTGCACGCTTTCTGATGGCGCGCTTACATGGTGGAATACCATGGCCCAAGCGCAAGGAATCGATGAGGCATATGCTACGCCTTGGGAAGAGTTTAAATGTGCTATGATTGAGGAATATTGTCCGAGAACTGAAATTCAGAAGATGGAGATTGAATTCATGCAACATAAGGCCGTAGGAAACGATCTTGACAGCTACAACTGTAGGTTTTTGGAGTTAGCGCTGATGTGTCCAACTATGGTCACCCCCAAATTCAAACGAATGGAGAGATACTTTTGGGGACTTCCTAAGTCCATCAAGGGGAATGTCACCTCATCCAAACCACCGACTGTTCCCGAAGCAATGCGCATGGCGCATACTCTCATGAATCAGATTCTTATTGATGAGCCGGAGAAGGCTAAGTTTGAGGCTGGTAGTAGCGAAAAGAGGAAATGGGACAACAACCACAACAACAACAACAACAACAACAACAACAACAACAACAACAACAACAACAACAACAACAACAACAACAACAACAACAACAGGGGGAGAAACTACGATCAAACCCCCGCCAAGAGGCACAACAACGGTGGAAACCCTAATCCCAACAACAACACAAACACCAACCCGAACTACAAAGGAACCTTACCACATTTCAAGCGGTGTTACAAGCACCATAATGGGTATTGTAATGTTGTGTGTGAGAAGTGCCAACGGGCTGGGCACATCGGGAAGGACTGCAAGGTCACTACTTTGAATGGGAAGCCAAAAACCAATAGGCCGAAGAAGTGCTACGAATGCGGGCAGACGGGCCATTTCAGAAACGCATGCCCCAACAAGCGAAAAGATGGCGGATCACCCCGTGGACGAGCTTTTAATGTTAATGCAAGGGATGCATGCGATAACCCTGACTTGGTGACAGGTATATTCATAATCAACAATCTTTTAGCTTCTGTCTTGTTTGATACTGGTGCGGATAGAAGTTATGTATGTAGACATTTTTGCGATAAGATTAATTGGTCATTAGTCCCGTTAAAAGAAAGTATGCTTGTCGAGGTCGCAAATGGAAAACTTGAAAAGGTTGACCATATTAGTCGTGGAGCTATTATCAACATAGCTGGTGCAGATTTCGAAATTGATTTGATACCTATCAAACTGGGAAGCTTTGACGTGATCGTTGGTATGGATTGGTTGAGCAAGATAAAGGCCGATATTATCTGTGGAGATAAAGCACTTCACATACCACAAGGAGATGGCGAACTACTGGTTATCTATGGAGAGAGATGTACCTCGAAGTTGAACCTCATTAGTTGCATGAAAGCGCAAAAGATTATGAAGAATGGACGTTTTGCTGTCCTAGCACATGTGAAAGTGGTAGAAACTGAGGTAAAGAGCGTGAACGACGTTCGAATTGTGAACGAATTTTTCGATGTCTTCCCAGAGGAATTGCCTAGATTGCCGCCGCAGAGAGCAGTAGAGTTTCAGATTGATTTAGTGCCAGGAGCTGCACCTGTAGCTCGCGCACCTTATAGACTCGCACCTTCCGAGATGCAAGAATTACAGAGTCAGCTACAAGAGCTGTTAGACCGTGGGTTTATCCAACCAAGTTTCTCGCCTTGGGGCGCACCTGTGTTGTTTGTGAAGAAGAAGGATGGATCCTTCCGTATGTGTATCGACTACCGTGAACTCAACAAATTGACTATCAAGAATCGGTATCCTCTTCCACGAATTGACGATCTTTTTGATCAACTACAAGGATTGAGCGTTTATTCAAAGATCGATTTGCGATCCGGATATCACCAGCTGAGGGTGAAGGAAAGTGACGTGATGAAAACTGCATTCAGGACCCGTTATGGTCATTATGAGTTTCTCGTGATGCCATTCGGTTTGACAAATGCACCTGCCGTGTTCATGGACCTCATGAATCGTGTCTGCAAGCCTTACTTGGACAAGTTTGTTATCGTCTTCATAGATGATATCCTCATCTACTCTAAGAGCGAAGAAGAACATGAGCACCACCTCCGATTAGTGCTTGAACTCTTAAGACAAGAGCAACTTTACCCCAAATTCTCCAAGTGTGAATTTTGGTTGAAGGAAGTACAATTTTTGGGTCATGTTGTAAGCGACCAGGGTATCAAAGTTAATCCCGCCAAGATTGAAGCCATCAGCAAGTGGGAGACCCCCATTACTCCGACGCATATTCACCAATTCATAGGTCTCGCCAGTTATTACCGAAGATTCATCGAAGGATTTTCTCTAATTGCGCGTCCTTTGACCGCACTGACTCACAAGGGCAAGAAGTTCATTTGGGAACCCGCACACGAATCAGCATTTCAAACTTTGAAGAAGAAGTTAACCACCGCACCTATCCTATCACTTCCTGAAGGCAGTGACGACTTTGTTGTTTATTGTGATGCATCGAAGAGTGGTTTTGGTTGTGTACTGATGCAACGATCAAAGGTTATTGCCTATGCCTCCTGCCAATTGAAGATTCACGAGCGAAACTATACTACACATGATCTTGAACTTGGATCTGTTGTCTTTGCACTTAAATTGTGGAGACACTATTTGTATGGAACTAAGAGCACTATCTTCACCGATCACAAGAGTCTCCAGCACATCTTTGATCAGAAGCAACTAAATATGAGACAACGTCGATGGATCGAGACGCTCAACGACTACGATTGTGAACTCCGTTATCACCCTGGCAAGGCCAATGTTGTAGCTGACGCTTTAAGCCGAAAGGAGAGGACGACACCTCTTCGTGTTAGGGCTCTGAACATCACCATCCATTCGAACCTCAACAGCCAGATTAGAGTAGCCCAAGTTGAGGCTCTCAAGGAGGAGAATATATCTCATGAACATTTGAACATACTTGTCTCTCGATTCGAGGTTAGGGAATCTGGACTCCGATGTTATGCCGGAAGAATTTGGGTACCTCTTTATGGAGATCTACGAAACCTGATACTTGATGAAGCACACAAATCGAGATATTCGATTCATCCTGGAGCGGGCAAAATGTACCACGACCTTAAAGAACAATATTGGTGGCCGAATCTTAAGAAGGACGTTGCGACTTATGTTGGTAAGTGTTTGACTTGCTCGAAGGTTAAAGCCGAGCATCAGAGACCTTCTGGTTTACTTCAACAACCAGAAATCCCACAATGGAAGTGGGAACGGATAACGATGGATTTCATCACCAAGCTACCAAAGACGGTGGGCGGATACGATACCATTTGGGTTATTATTGACCGCCTTACCAAATCTGCACACTTTCTAGCGATGAAGGAAACTGATACAATGGAGAGACTTGCTCAGTTATACATCAAAGAGGTTGTATCTCGTCATGGTGTACCTTTATCGATCATCTCAGATCGCGATCCCCGTTTTGCTTCTAGATTTTAGCGTTCTTTGCAAGAAGCCATGGGAACTCATCTCGACATGAGCACTGCTTATCATCCCCAGACTGACGGGCAAAGTGAACGAACGATCCAGACATTGGAGGACATGTTGCGTGCATGTGTCATTGATTTCGGAAAGGCCTGGGAAAGGCATTTTTCACTCGCCGAATTCTCGTACAACAACAGTTATCACTCTAGCATTAATGTTGCACCTTTCGAAGCATTGTATGGCCGTAAGTGCCGATCTCCTATTTGTTGGGCCGAAGTAGGCGAAAAGCAAATCACCGGACCCGAGGTAGTCCACGAAACCACGGAGAAGATTGCTCAGATCCAAGCTAGACTTAAGACTGCCCGTGATCGTCAAAAGAGTTATGCCGATCTTAAACGTAAGGACTTTGAATTCAATGTTGGTGATCATGTAATGTTAAAGGTTGCACCTTGGAAAGGTGTGATCCGTTTTGGAAAACGTGGAAAGTTGAACCCACGATACATTGGTCCTTTTGAAATTTTGGAACGTGTTGGACCCGTTGCTTACCGTTTGGATCTACCAGCACAATTGAGCTCAGTTCATCCTACCTTCCATGTGTCAAACTTGAAGAAGTGTCTTGCTGCACCAGAACTTATCATACCATTGGAAGAACTTACAATTGATGACAAACTCCACTTTGTGGAGGAACCTGTTGAGATTATGGATCATGAGATCAAAACTTTGAAATGCAACAAGATTCCAATTGTACGAGTACGATGGAATGCCAAACGAGGACCTGAGTTTACTTGGGAGCGATAGGATCAAATGATGCGGAAGTATCCTCACCTTTTCCCGACTCCTCCATCTACCTCAGCTTAAAATTCGGGACGAAATTTTCTTTAACAGGTGGGTAATGTAACGACCCTTGAATTTCCAACGTTAATTTATTAATAATTATTATTATTAATACGTATGATTAAACGAATGTATGTTATTACATTTACATGTTGCCATGATTGCCCGTACTTGACTTTTAAGGGCCCGAAACGTCTTTGTGACACACGAAACTTCACGAATGATATTTCTAGATATTATTTGCATTCATGATTAAGTTTTATTAATCATTTTAATTAACTAAGGTTGTTAGTTAGTTACTTGGGCTTTAATTGGGTTTAATTGTTAATTAGTTGAACTTGGGCTTTGTTAGTGTAATGGACTCATGAATAAGACTCATAAGCCCACCCTACATCTTAAATGGGTTTATTAGCCCATGTCTTGCAAGTGTAAGTAATACTTAGAGATTGAACTAGTTAGTTATCTCATTTGGAATCTAGTTATCACTTAATCCCCATGCAAACACATCTTATATCCAACTTTTAACACCTTTGCATACAAGTGACTTGTGGATTTTGGCCTCCTTCCTCCCCCCCACACTTTGGCCGTCGGTTTTGGCATCTAGGAGGAGTTCAAATTATTTTTTTTTACTTACTTCATTCACTTGTATTCATCATTCATTTTCACACACATTCTTATTTACATTTTCCTTTCAACTTTTTCTCTCAACTTTCTCTTCATTCTTGTAAGTTACAAGTTTCTTTCTCCCTTCTTTTTCTTTGTAAAACCGAATACTATACACCCACAATCATCATCATCTTTTGTTAGTTGCTTGATTGATTACTTGTCTTTGTTGTTGTTTAGTTATTTACTTGTTATTACTTACTTACTTTCATGTTACAAGAATAAACTTACTAGTTTGATTCTTCATCTTTATCTTGTTATAACAAGAAAAACAAGAACATAATCTATCAAGTTATGTTCTACCTTATTTGTTTCAAAAGATTATAAAGTTCATGGTTGAAAGACATACTTGAAGCTCATGAAGTAAACTTTAAAGTTTACTTTCTAAAGATCAAACTTTGGTTTGAATCTTTAAAGTATGAACAACCATGAATAATTTACTTGTTTACTTAGTTTACTACTTCATTCTTGCACTTTAATTTCATTATTTATGTTCTTGTTGGTCAAATGTTACAAGTTAACTTTGATCTCATTAATCTTGAACTTAAAGTTAACTTTAAAGTTCAAGAACATATGAAGGAAACTTTTTAATTATAACTTTGTATACTTATGCTTGATCTAGACTTTTGAGTCTTGGATCTTCAAGATCTAACTAAGAACTATGTTCTACATTTTAAGATCTTGATTTCATAAGTTCATTTTCAAGTTTGTAACTTATTATTAGTCTTATAGTTCATGTAAGTGTCAAACCTAAGACTTTGATGTAACTTTGGTTCATCAAACTACATGCAACTCTTAAGTGAGTTGTGCTTCATGTCTTAGACTTGCACTAGAGTTATGATGGTCAAGACTTGGTTAAGATGATGTAGACACATCAATGAGTTGTACACTTGAAGCTATATGCATCAAGGATGAGAACCATGATGAACATCAAGCACCAAGACCACCGGAACTCACTTAAACTTACTGTTTCTGTCCAAACCTAATGACCTGCTGTTTCTGTAACAGACCAGCAGACCTGGGCTGTTCTAACAATTATTTTTAGATAGATCTTTTCGAGTAGATAACTTTTCATATAGGACTCGTCTTAATCCGAGTTACGGTTTAGGATTTATGGCCCTCCGATCGTTACTATGTCCTTTAACGTTGTGCAGAAATT
The DNA here is from genome assembly GCF_046630445.1 of Rutidosis leptorrhynchoides. NCBI lineage: Eukaryota > Viridiplantae > Streptophyta > Magnoliopsida > Asterales > Asteraceae > Rutidosis > Rutidosis leptorrhynchoides. Next base: position 386,269,843 of record NC_092336.1, on the reverse strand, counting down.
TCTGACCTACTCGCACTTAGACCGTTGTCACGGTCAAAAGAAGACGAGTTTGCTTCTGTAAATTTTACCACACTTAAGGGACTCATATACGGAGCCATGGACACTGGTCTCACCTTAATTCAGTAAGGGTAGAGGCCGTGGTGACTGACTGAAGTCAGCCTTTGTTGTAAACTACTTTCATAAACGAAACTTACTTTACGCCTTTTTTTGATGATGAATGATGATGACCCTTAAGACCTTATTTACATACTTTTAAACCTATTAAGACGATTTACTGACTTAGTACTATTTTCCTTAGGTTGAGGACCTTCGGACCGATTACTTGCACACCTTTTCCGTACCGACTTTACGACTACATTATCATTGTGAGTTATAGCATTCTCTTTTTACTTTAACTTATTTTGGGAACTGAGAATACATGCGGATTTTATGTTTTATATACTAGGCACGAGTACTTAAACTTATATATGTGTGGGTTATACAACGGCATAAACATTCCCTTTAGCTCGGTAACGTTTAATCATTGGTTTTTGAACCGTTAACGCGAATCTTAGATATGGATCCATAGGGTTTGACATCCCCACTCGGGCTAGTAGCGCTAGCATTTAATGAGTGTTAAATAACTTCGTAGACATACGCACTTGCCAAGTGTACTTTCAGGGGGTATAAACGTTAAGTTAGTTACCAAGTGCCCACAGTTAACATATACTTTATCATACTGTTTTGTGATGGAATACCACATGTAAACAAGTCACAAAACCCATATATGTAAGTATATCTATTCGTGTATATATGTAAAGAAAGCGGAAGCAATTTTTATAATTTGCATGTGTATTTTAACCATTTAAAATGTATTCCATTTCATAGATCTAGTCTTGAAGATATGCTTAAATGTAAATAGAACTAGTTAGGGTTTATACCTTCTCCTAAAATGGAGGTTGAAGCAAGGAGATGAAGATGATGAAGATGCTAGTTTCTCACTTGAAACCTCAAGCCTTTGATACCCACAAACCTTAGTATATCAACACCCACTTCTTGGTTAGGATTTGAGACACAAAATAACAAGAAAATCAAGCTTGAAAGAACCCTTCTTTGCTCCCAAAAATTTCGGCCAAAAGAGGATGAAAGGGAGAGTTTGATTTTCAAATTTGCAAGTAGTAATTGTTGTGTGTGTTTCTTTGTGCAAGCATGCTTATTAGGAGTAAATTCCAAGTTAATTAAAAGCATGAGGGAGGTGCCTAGGAGCCCTCAAAACCGCCCCCTCCCTCCCCCCTCCCCCCTTTTTTTTTTTTTTTTTTTATATTTTATAAACTTGTTAAGTTAAATCCCATGATACTTGCACTTTTATATATTAATACATGTACTTGTTTTTATCTTTATAAACCAATTACAAAGATAAATATATATATAACTTGCACATGTATATATATATATATATATATATATATATATATATATATATATATATATATATATATATATATATATATATATATATATAATTTTATAAGCCACTTTATAAAATTATAACACACATGTATAAGTTTAATCATAAATAATTAAACTTGCACCTATAATTATCCAAATAATTATTTCTTGCATTTTATCTTTAGAAAACCAACTTCTAAAGTCTAAGTGTCAAATATTTATTTTAAAGATCCACTCATTAAAATAAATACATAAAAGTGTTGACGGTTTGTTATTGGGTATGACCCGACTTGGATCATAACAAATTGGCCACAATAATTAATTATGTCTCTCGGGCATATGAAATACCTTCAATCTCCCACTTGCACGAGAAACATAAGGAATTAATGCAAGTGACGGATACCACCTAACGACCGTCCATCACCCCCAATGTGTTATGACTTAGTGCCATTCAATAACATCATCCCTTTCGAGTTCCCATCTCGAATATGATTTTAGGTGAATCTTTCAATATATCCTTTTGTCCTAGATGTCATGTTAAATCCAAGAGACATAGAATGATCACTCTCTTATAGATTTAACTTAATCAGGCCTTAGACATCCGACTCTCAACGAATAAGAGGGACAAATTCCATCTTGACTACATACGTCCTAGACACTACACTTTGTACCATACCCGAAGCCTCCCTTATGTACTACCATATTTCAGAATAGCGAAGGAAAGAATCAAGGCACAATATTCGGTGAATATCCGAACCCAATATGTGTCTCAGGTCAGAGGATATAATGATATTCTCCTTTACTCAAGATTACATGTGATCAACCACAAAGGCTCCATATAGTAAATCTTGAGAGCGGGTCTTCCAATATTGTGTCCCACAAATATCTATGAACCTTGGTTGCAACCTTGCCCCACATTCACCATTTGAATGTTAACCAATCCAAGTTCATAATAGTTTAGACCTCACACTTGCTCCCACAAATGTGATCAACTACGGAATTTAGAATAATAGTTTATTCATGGATAAAATATGCAAAATTGGAACATGACTCATAATTAAATTAATACCATAATTATATTGATGAGTTTGAACTAATTCGATCTGTTACAATACTCAAAATAGATCAATTCCAATCACTAGAATATCGAAGCCCTAATGCACAAACATGTCCCTCATGTTTTGGCCCATGTAAAAGCTTCGTGAGTGGATCCGCAACATTTTGATCTGTGTGAACTTTGTGAATACATATCTTTCCTTTTTCAACTTCATCCCTAATGTAGTTGAATCTCCGCTCAATGTGACGAGTCTTTTGATGAGCACGAGGTTCCTTGATTTGAGCAATCGCACCCTCGTTGTCACAAAAGATCTCAAGAGGGTCCTGAATGGAAGGGACCACTCCTAAGTCGTCGATGAATTTCTTCATCCATGCAGCTTCCTGAGCTGCCAGTGAGGCGGCAATGTGAAATGTCCCGTTCTTATTGATTAAAAACGTTCCATATTAATTGATTTCGTTGCGAGGTTTTGACCTCTATATGAGACGTTTTTCAAAGACTGCATTCATTTTTAAACAAACCATAACCTTTATTTCATCAATAAAGGTTTAAAAAGCTTTACGTAGATTATCAAATAATGATAATCTAATATATCTTGTTTACACACGACCATTACATAATGGTTTACAATACAAATATGTTACAACAAAATAAGTTTCTTGAATGCAGTTTTTACACAATATCATACAAGCATGGACTCCAAATCTTGTCCTTATTTAAGTATGCGACAGCGGAAGCTCTTAATAATCACCTGAGAATAAACATGCTTAAAACGTCAACAAAAATGTTGGTGAGTTATAGGTTTAACCTATATATATCAAATCGTAACAATAGACCACAAGATTTCATATTTCAATACACATCCCATACATAGAGATAAAAATCATTCATATGGTGAACACCTGGTAACCGACAATAACAAGATGCATATATAAGAATATCCCCATCATTCCGGGACACCCTTCGGATATGATATAAATTTCGAAGTACTAAAGCATCCGGTACTTTGGATGGGGTTTGTTAGGCCCAATAGATCTATCTTTAGGATTCGCGTCAATTAGGGTGTCTGTTCCCTAATTCTTAGATTACCAGACTTAATAAAAAGGGGCATATTCGATTTCGATAATTCAACCATAGAATGTAGTTTCACGTACTTGTGTCTATTTTGTAAATCATTTATAAAACCTGCATGTATTCTCATCCCAAAAATATTAGATTTTAAAAGTGGGACTATAACTCACTTTCACAGATTTTTACTTCGTCGGGAAGTAAGACTTGGCCACTGGTTGATTCACGAACCTATAACAATATATACATATATATCAAAGTATGTTCAAAATATATTTACAACACTTTTAATATATTTTGATGTTTTAAGTTTATTAAGTCAGCTGTCCTCGTTAGTAACCTACAACTAGTTGTCCACAGTTAGATGTACAGAAATAAATCGATAAATATTATCTTGAATCAATCCACGACCCAGTGTATACGTATCTCAGTATTGATCACAACTCAAACTATATATATTTTGGAATCAACCTCAACCCTGTATAGCTAACTCCAACATTCACATATAGAGTGTCTATGGTTGTTCCGAAATATATATAGATGTGTCGACATGATAGGTCGAAACATTGTATACGTGTCTATGGTATCTCAAGATTACATAATATATAATACAAGTTGATTAAGTTATGGTTGGAATAGATTTGTTACCAATTTTCACGTAGCTAAAATGAGAAAAATTATCCAATCTTGTTTTACCCATAACTTCTTCATTTTAAATCCGTTTTGAGTGAATCAAATTGCTATGGTTTCATATTGAACTCTATTTTATGAATCCAAACAAAAAAAGTATAGGTTTCTAGTCGGAAAAATAAGTTACAAGTCGTTTTTGTAAAGGTAGTCATTTCAGTCGAAAGAACGACGTCTAGATGACCATTTTAGAAAACATACTTCCACTTTGAGTTTAACCATAATTTTTGGATATAGTTTCATGTTCATAATAAAAATCATTTTCTCAGAATAACAACTTTTAAATCAAAGTTTATCATAGTTTTTAATTAACTAACCCAAAACAGCCCGCGGTGTTACTACGACGGCGTAAATCCGGTTTTACGGTGTTTTTCGTGTTTCCAGGTTTTAAATCATTAAGTTAGCATATCATATAGATATAGAACATGTGTTTAGTTGATTTTAAAAGTCAAGTTAGAAGGATTAACTTTTGTTTGCGAACAAGTTTAGAATTAACTAAACTATGTTCTAGTGATTACAAGTTTAAACCTTCGAATAAGATAGCTTTATATGTATGAATCGAATGATGTTATGAACATCATTACTACCTTAAGTTCCTTGTATGAACCTACTGGAAAAGAGAAAAATGGATCTAGCTTCAATGGATCCTTGGATGGCTCAAAGTTCTTGAAGCAAAATCATGACACGAAAACAAGTTCAAGTAAGATCATCACTTGAAATAAGATTGTTATAGTTATAGAAATTGAACCAAAGTTTGAATATGATTATTACCTTGTATTAGAATGATAACCTACTGTAAGAAACAAAGATTTCTTGAGGTTGGATGATCACCTTACAAGATTGGAAGTGAGCTAGCAAACTTGAAAGTATTCTTGATTTTATGAAACTAGAACTTTTGGAATTTATGAAGAACACTTAGAACTTGAAGATAGAACTTGAGAGAGTTCAATTAGATGAAGAAAATTGAAGAATGAAAGTGTTTGTAGGTGTTTTTGGTCGTTGGTGCATGGATTAGATATAAAGGATATGTAATTTTGTTTTCATGTAAATAAGTCATGAATGATTACTCATATTTTTGTAATCTTATGAGATATTTCATGCTAGTTGCCAAATGATGGTTCCCACATGTGTTAGGTGACTCACATGGGCTGCTAAGAGCTGATCATTGGAGTGTATATACCAATAGTACATACATCTAAAAGCTGTGTATTGTACGAGTACGAATACGGGTGCATACGAGTAGAATTGTTGATGAAACTGAACGAGAATGTAATTGTAAGCATTTTTGTTAAGTAGAAGTATTTTGATAAGTGTATTGAAGTCTTTCAAAAGTGTATAAATACATATTAAAACACTACATGTATATACATTTTAACTGAGTCGTTAAGTCATCGTTAGTCGTTACATGTAAGTGTTGTTTTGAAACCTTTAGGTTAACGATCTTGTTAAATGTTGTTAACCCAATGTTTATAATAACAAAAGAGATTTTAAATTATTATATTATCATGATATTATGATGTACGAATATCTCTTAATATGATATATATACATTAAATGTCGTTACAACGATAAACGTTACATATATGTCTTGTTTCAAAATCATTAAGTTAGTAGTCTTGTTTTTACATATGTAGTTCATTGTTAATATAATTAATGATATGTTTACTTATCATAATATCATGTTAACTATATATATAACCATATATATGTCATCATATAGTTTTTTTACAAGTTTTAACGTTCGTGAATCACCGGTCAACTTGGGTGGTCAATTGTCTATATGAAACCTATTTCAATTAATCAAGTCTTAACAAGTTTGATTGCTTAACATGTTGGAAACATTTAATCATGTAAACATCAATCTCAATTAATATATATAAACATGGAAAAGTTTGGGTCACTACAGTACCTACCCGTTAAATAAATTTCGTCCCGAAATTTTAAGCTGTTGAAGGTGTTGACGAATCTTCTGGAAATAGATGCGGGTATTTCTTCTTCATCTGATCTTCACGCTCCCAGGTGAACTCGGGTCCTCTACGAGCATTCCATCGAACCTTAACAATTGGTATCTTGTTTTGCTTAAGTCTTTTAACCTCACGATCCATTATTTCGACGGGTTCTTCGATGAATTGGAGTTTTTCGTTGATTTGGATTTCATCTAACGGAATAGTGAGATCTTCTTTAGCAAAACATTTCTTCAAATTCGAGACGTGGAAAGTGTTATGTACAGCCGCGAGTTGTTGAGGTAACTCAAGTCGGTAAGCTACTGGTCCGACACGATCAATAATCTTTAATGGTCCAATATACCTTGGATTTAATTTCCCTCGTTTACCAAATCGAACAACGCCTTTCCAAGGTGAAACTTTAAGCATGACCATCTCTCCAATTTCAAATTCTATATCTTTTCTTTTAATGTCAGCGTAGCTCTTTTGTCGACTTTGGGCGGTTTTCAACCGTTGTTGAATTTGGATGATCTTCTCGGTAGTTTCTTGTATAATCTCCGGACCCGTAATCTGTCTATCCCCCACCTCACTCCAACAAATCGGAGACCTGCACTTTCTACCATAAAGTGCTTCAAACGGCGCCATCTCAATGCTTGAATGGTAGCTGTTGTTGTAGGAAAATTCTGCTAACGGTAGATGTCGATCCCAACTGTTTCCGAAATCAATAACACATGCTCGTAGCATGTCTTCAAGCGTTTGTATCGTCCTTTCGCTCTGCCCATCAGTTTGTGGATGATAGGCAGTACTCATGTCTAGACGAGTTCCTAATGCTTGCTGTAATGTCTGCCAGAATCTTGAAATAAATCTGCCATCCCTATCAGAGATAATAGAGATTGGTATTCCATGTCTGGAGACGACTTCCTTCAAATACAGTCGTGCTAACTTCTCCATCTTGTCATCTTCTCTTATTGGTAGGAAGTGTGCTGATTTGGTGAGACGATCAACTATTACCCAAATAGTATCAAAACCACTTGCAGTCCTTGGCAATTTAGTGATGAAATCCATGGTAATGTTTTCCCATTTCCATTCCGGGATTTCGGGTTGTTGAAGTAGACCTGATGGTTTCTGATGCTCAGCTTTGACCTTAGAACACGTCAAACATTCTCCTACGTATTTAGCAACATCGGCTTTCATACCCGGCCACCAAAAATGTTTCTTGAGATCCTTGTACATCTTCCCCGTTCCAGGATGTATTGAGTATCTGGTTTTATGAGCTTCTCTAAGTACCATTTCTCTCATATCTCCAAATTTTGGTACCCAAATCCTTTCAGCCCTATACCGGGTTCCGTCTTCCCGAATATTAAGATGTTTCTCCGATCCTTTGGGTATTTCATCCTTTAAATTTCCCTCTTTTAAAACTCCTTGTTGCGCCTCCGTTATTTGAGTAGTAATGTTATTATGAATCATTATATTCATAGATTTTACTCGAATGGGTTCTCTATCCTTCCTGCTCAAGGCATCGGCTACCACATTTGCCTTCCCCGGGTGGTAACGAATCTCAAAATCGTAATCATTCAATAATTCAATCCACCTACGCTGCCTCATATTCAGTTGTTTCTGATTAAATATGTGTTGAAGACTTTTGTGGTCGGTATATATAATACTTTTGACCCCATATAAGTAGTGCCTCCAAGTCTTTAATGCAAAAACAACCGCGCCTAATTCCAAATCATGCGTCGTATAATTTTGTTCGTGAATCTTCAATTGTCTAGACGCATAAGCAATCACCTTCGTTCGTTGCATTAATACACAACCGAGACCTTGCTTTGATGCGTCACAATAAATCACAAAATCATCATTCCCTTCAGGCAATGACAATATAGGTGCCGTAGTTAGCTTTTTCTTCAATAACTGAAACGCTTTCTCTTGTTCATCATTCCATTCAAATTTCTTCCCTTTATGCGTTAATGCAGTCAAGGGTTTTGCTATTCTGGAAAAGTCTTGGATGAACCTTCTGTAGTAACCAGCTAGTCCTAAAAACTGGCGTATGTGTTTCGGAGTTTTCGGGGTTTCCCACTTTTCAACAGTTTCTATCTTTGCCGGATCCACCTTAATACCTTCTTTGTTCACTATGTGACCGAGGAATTGAACTTCTTCCAACCAAAATGCACACTTTGAAAACTTAGCGTACAATTCTTCCTTCCTCAATACTTCTAACACTTTTCTCAAATGTTCACCGTGTTCTTGGTCATTCTTTGAGTAAATAAGTATGTCATCAATGAAAACAATGACAAACTTGTCAAGGTATGGTCCACACACTCGGTTCATAAGGTCCATGAACACAGCTGGTGCATTAGTTAAACCAAACGGCATGACCATAAACTCGTAATGACCGTAACGTGTTCTGAAAGCAGTCTTTGGAATATCATCTTCTTTCACCCGCATTTGATGATACCCGGAACGTAAGTCAATCTTTGAATAAACAGACGAGCCTTGTAGTTGATCAAATAAGTCGTCGATTCTCGGTAGTGGGTAGCGGTTCTTGATGGTAAGTTTGTTCAACTCTCGGTAGTCGATACACAACCTGAATGTACCATCTTTCTTCTTGACAAACAAAACAGGAGCTCCCCACGGTGATGTGCTTGGTCGAATGAAACCACGCTCTAAAAGTTCTTGTAATTGGCTTTGCAGTTCTTTCATCTCGCTGGGTGCGAGTCTGTAAGGAGCACGAGCTATTGGTGCAGCTCCTGGTACAAGATCTATTTGAAATTCAACGGATCGATGTGGGGGTAATCCCGGTAATTCTTTCGGAAATACATCGGGAAATTCTTTTGCAATGGGAACATCATTGATGCTCTTTTCTTCAGTTTGTACTTTCTCGACGTGTGCTAGAACAGCATAGCAACCTTTTCTTATTAGTTTTTGTGCCTTCAATTTACTAATAAGATGTAGCTTCGTGTTGCCCTTTTCTCCGTACACCATTAAGGGTTTTCCTTTTTCTCGTATAATGCGAATTGCATTTTTGTAACAAACGATCTCCGCTTTCACTTCTTTCAACCAGTCCATACCGATTATCACATCAAAACTCCCTAACTCTACTGGTATCAAATCAATCTTAAATGTTTCGCTAACCAGTTTAATTTCTCGATTCCGACATATATTATCTGCTGAAATTAATTTACCATTTGCTAATTCGAGTAAAAATTTACTATCCAAAGGCGTCAATGGACAACTTAATTTAGCACAAAAATCTCTACTCATATAGCTTCTATCCGCACCCGAATCAAATAAAACGTAAGCAGATTTATTGTCAATAAGAAACGTACCCGTAACAAGCTCCGGGTCTTCCTGTGCCTCTACCGCATTAATATTGAAAACTCTTCCACGGCCTTGTCCATTCGTGTTCTCCTGGTTCGGGCAATTTCTAATAATGTGGCCTGGTTTTCCACATTTATAACAAACTACATTGGCATAACTTGCTCCGACACTACTTGCTCCGCCATTACTCGTTCCGACACCATTTGTTCCTTTCGTTCTATTAACCCCTGGTCCGTAGACCTCACACTTCGCCGCGCTATGACCATTTCTTTTACACTTGTTGCAAAATTTGGTGCAGAACCCCGAGTGATTCTTTTCACACCTTTGGCATAGTTGCTTCTGATTGTTGTTGTTGTTGCGGTTATTATTGTTGTTGGGATGATTGTTGTAGTTGCTGTTGTTGTTGTTGTTGTTGTTGTTGTTGGGCCGTTTGTTGTAGTTGCGATTGATGTTGCGATTGTTGGGATAATTGTTGCGATTATTGTTGTAATTGCTGTTGTTGTTGTATTGGTGATTCTTATCACCGTTTTCCTCCCACTTTCTTTTGACTTGCTTCACATTGGCCTCTTCAGCAGTCTGTTCTTTAATTCTTTCTTCAATCTGGTTCACTAGTTTGTGAGCCATTCTACATGCCTGTTGTATGGAGGCGGGCTCGTGTGAACTTATATCTTCTTGGATTCTTTCCGGTAATCCTTTCACAAACGCGTCGATCTTCTCTTCCTCATCTTCGAATGCTCCCGGACACAATAGGCACAATTCTGTGAATCGTCTTTCGTACGTGGTAATATCAAATCCTTGGGTTCGTAACCCTCTAAGTTCTGTCTTGAGCTTATTGACCTCGGTTCTGGGACGGTACTTCTCGTTCATCAAGTGCTTGAATGCTGACCACGGTAGTGCGTACGCATCATCTTGTCCCACTTGCTCTAGATAGGTATTCCACCATGTTAAAGCAGAACCTGTGAAGGTATGCGTAGCGTACTTCACTTTGTCCTCTTCAGTACACTTACTTATGGCAAACACCGATTCAACCTTCTCGGTCCACCGTTTCAATCCGATCGGTCCTTCGGTTCCATCAAATTCCAAAGATTTGCAGGCAGTGAATTCTTTGTAGGTGCATCCTACACGATTTCCTGTACTGCTAGATCCAAGGTTATTGTTGGTATGTAGCGCAGCCTGTACTGCGGCTATGTTTGAAGCTAGAAAAGTACGGAATTCCTCTTCATTCATATTCACGGTGTGTCGAGTAGTCGGTGCCATTTCCTTCAAAATAGTTAAATGGAACAAGTTAATCATACAGAATATTAAGAGTAGTTAATAGTATTTCGTAGCATAATATGAACTCATTTATAAAAGCTTTTTCTTCATATTAGCGTTTTATAAGTTTAAATTCGGGTAGTACCTACCCGTTAAGTTCATACTTAGTAGCTAATATACAATTCAACTACTACAATTCTATATGAAAAACTGATTATAATAATATTTCGCGTTCAAACTTTTATACAATATTTTACAAACTTACAATACCGCTTATTTTACATAAAGCATGAAATATAGCACACAATAACTTTGATACAAGATAGTTGTGAAGACAATTCTAGCTAGTACACAAGTCGTTCAGCAAAGGCAATAAATACACGTAATTCATACGTCCAGAAACAAGTCATGCATTCTGGTTTTACTAGGACTACTTCCCATCCTTGGTCTTGTGCAACATAACCGTTATGGCCGTTGATAAGACAGCGTGTTGTAACGTCATCAAAGGGACGAGGGTTACGTAATGTCCAACAGTCCCGTAATAATCTAAAAACCTCATTTCTTACCCCAATTACCGACTCCGTCACTTGTGGAAACGTTTTGTTTAATAGTTGTAGCCCGATGTTCTTGTTCTCACTTTGGTGAGAAGCGAACATTACTAATCCGTAAGCATAACATGCTTCTTTATGTTGCATGTTAGCCGCTTTTTCTAAATCACGAAGTCCAATATTCGGATATATTGAGTCAAAATAATTTCTTAACCCGTTGCGTAAAATAGCATTTGGGTTCCCCGCAATATATGCGTCAAAGTAAACACATCGTAACTTATGGGTTTCCCAATGTGATATCCCCCATCTTTCAAACGAAAGTCTCTTATAAACCAAGACATTCTTGGAACGTTCTTCGAATGTCTTACAAACTGATCTCGCCTTAAATAGTTGTGCCGAAGAATTCTGGCCGACTCTAGACAAGATTTCATCAATCATGTCTCCGGGTAGGTCTCTTAAAATATTGGGTTGTCTATCCATTTTGTATTTTTAAACTGTAAAATAGACAAGAGTTAGATTCATAAAAAAAATACTTATTAATACAAGCAATTTTTACATATATCATAAAGCATAAGAACACTATATTCCATATATTACACCACACGAATACAACTATCTCATTCCGACTCGCTCGTTTCTTCTTCTTCGGTTTTGGTTCGTTTTGCCAAGTTTCTAGGGATATATGATGTTCCCCTAATACGAACCGTCGTTGTCCACATTGGTTTAGAAAAACCTGGTGGTTTAGAGGTTCCCGGGTCATTGTTACAACTTAAGGACTTCGGGGGTTGACGATACATATAAAGTTCATCGGGGTTGGAATTAGATTTCTCTATTTTTATGCCCTTTCCCTTATTATTTTCTTTTGCCTTTTTAAATTCAGTTGGGGTAATTTCTATAACATCATCGGAATTCTCGTCGGAATCCGATTCATCGGAGAATTGGTAATCCTCCCAATATTTTGCTTCCTTGGCGGAAACACCATTGACCATAATTAACTTTGGTCGGTTGGTTGAGGATTTTCTTTTACTTAACCGTTTTATTATTTCCCCCACCGGTTCTATTTCTTCATCCGGTTCCGATTCTTCTTCCGGTTCCGATTCTTCTTCCGGTTCCGACTCTTCTTCCGGTTCCTCTTCGGGAACTTGTGAATCAGTCCACAAATTATTCCAATTTACATTTGACTCTTCATTATTATTAGGTGAGTCAATGGGACTTGTTCTAGAGGTAGACATCTATCACATAATATCAAACACGTTAAGAGATTAATATATCACATAATATTCATATGTTAAAAATATATAGTTTCCAACAAAAATGTTAAGCAATCATTTTTAAAGAAAACACGGTCGAAGTCCAGACTCACTAATGCATCCTAACAAACTCGATAAGACACACTAATGCAAATTTTCTGGTTCTCTAAGACCAACGCTCGGATACCAACTGAAATGTCCCGTTCTTATTGATTAAAAACGTTCCATATTAATTGATTTCGTTGCGAGGTTTTGACCTCTATATGAGACGTTTTTCAAAGACTGCATTCATTTTTAAACAAACCATAACCTTTATTTCATCAATAAAGGTTTAAAAAGCTTTACGTAGATTATCAAATAATGATAATCTAATATATCTTGTTTACACACGACCATTACATAATGGTTTACAATACAAATATGTTACAACAAAATAAGTTTCTTGAATGCAGTTTTTACACAATATCATACAAGCATGGACTCCAAATCTTGTCCTTATTTAAGTATGCGACAGCGGAAGCTCTTAATAATCACCTGAGAATAAACATGCTTAAAACGTCAACAAAAATGTTGGTGAGTTATAGGTTTAACCTATATATATCAAATCGTAACAATAGACCACAAGATTTCATATTTCAATACACATCCCATACATAGAGATAAAAATCATTCATATGGTGAACACCTGGTAACCGACAATAACAAGATGCATATATAAGAATATCCCCATCATTCCGGGACACCCTTCGGATATGATATAAATTTCGAAGTACTAAAGCATCCGGTACTTTGGATGGGGTTTGTTAGGCCCAATAGATCTATCTTTAGGATTCGCGTCAATTAGGGTGTCTGTTCCCTAATTCTTAGATTACCAGACTTAATAAAAAGGGGCATATTCGATTTCGATAATTCAACCATAGAATGTAGTTTCACGTACTTGTGTCTATTTTGTAAATCATTTATAAAACCTGCATGTATTCTCATCCCAAAAATATTAGATTTTAAAAGTGGGACTATAACTCACTTTCACAGATTTTTACTTCGTCGGGAAGTAAGACTTGGCCACTGGTTGATTCACGAACCTATAACAATATATACATATATATCAAAGTATGTTCAAAATATATTTACAACACTTTTAATATATTTTGATGTTTTAAGTTTATTAAGTCAGCTGTCCTCGTTAGTAACCTACAACTAGTTGTCCACAGTTAGATGTACAGAAATAAATCGATAAATATTATCTTGAATCAATCCACGACCCAGTGTATACGTATCTCAGTATTGATCACAACTCAAACTATATATATTTTGGAATCAACCTCAACCCTGTATAGCTAACTCCAACATTCACATATAGAGTGTCTATGGTTGTTCCGAAATATATATAGATGTGTCGACATGATAGGTCGAAACATTGTATACGTGTCTATGGTATCTCAAGATTACATAATATATAATACAAGTTGATTAAGTTATGGTTGGAATAGATTTGTTACCAATTTTCACGTAGCTAAAATGAGAAAAATTATCCAATCTTGTTTTACCCATAACTTCTTCATTTTAAATCCGTTTTGAGTGAATCAAATTGCTATGGTTTCATATTGAACTCTATTTTATGAATCTAAACAAAAAAAGTATAGGTTTCTAGTCGGAAAAATAAGTTACAAGTCGTTTTTGTAAAGGTAGTCATTTCAGTCGAAAGAACGACGTCTAGATGACCATTTTAGAAAACATACTTCCACTTTGAGTTTAACCATAATTTTTGGATATAGTTTCATGTTCATAATAAAAATCATTTTCTCAGAATAACAACTTTTAAATCAAAGTTTATCATAGTTTTTAATTAACTAACCCAAAACAGCCCGCGGTGTTACTACGACGGCGTAAATCCGGTTTTACGGTGTTTTTCGTGTTTCCAGGTTTTAAATCATTAAGTTAGCATATCATATAGATATAGAACATGTGTTTAGTTGATTTTAAAAGTCAAGTTAGAAGGATTAACTTTTGTTTGCGAACAAGTTTAGAATTAACTAAACTATGTTCTAGTGATTACAAGTTTAAACCTTCGAATAAGATAGCTTTATATGTATGAATCGAATGATGTTATGAACATCATTACTACCTTAAGTTCCTTGTATGAACCTACTGGAAAAGAGAAAAATGGATCTAGCTTCAATGGATCCTTGGATGGCTCAAAGTTCTTGAAGCAAAATCATGACACGAAAACAAGTTCAAGTAAGATCATCACTTGAAATAAGATTGTTATAGTTATAGAAATTGAACCAAAGTTTGAATATGATTATTACCTTGTATTAGAATGATAACCTACTGTAAGAAACAAAGATTTCTTGAGGTTGGATGATCACCTTACAAGATTGGAAGTGAGCTAGCAAACTTGAAAGTATTCTTGATTTTATGAAACTAGAACTTTTGGAATTTATGAAGAACACTTAGAACTTGAAGATAGAACTTGAGAGAGTTCAATTAGATGAAGAAAATTGAAGAATGAAAGTGTTTGTAGGTGTTTTTGGTCGTTGGTGCATGGATTAGATATAAAGGATATGTAATTTTGTTTTCATGTAAATAAGTCATGAATGATTACTCATATTTTTGTAATCTTATGAGATATTTCATGCTAGTTGCCAAATGATGGTTCCCACATGTGTTAGGTGACTCACATGGGCTGCTAAGAGCTGATCATTGGAGTGTATATACCAATAGTACATACATCTAAAAGCTGTGTATTGTACGAGTACGAATACGGGTGCATACGAGTAGAATTGTTGATGAAACTGAACGAGAATGTAATTGTAAGCATTTTTGTTAAGTAGAAGTATTTTGATAAGTGTATTGAAGTCTTTCAAAAGTGTATAAATACATATTAAAACACTACATGTATATACATTTTAACTGAGTCGTTAAGTCATCGTTAGTCGTTACATGTAAGTGTTGTTTTGAAACCTTTAGGTTAACGATCTTGTTAAATGTTGTTAACCCAATGTTTATAATAACAAAAGAGATTTTAAATTATTATATTATCATGATATTATGATGTACGAATATCTCTTAATATGATATATATACATTAAATGTCGTTACAACGATAAACGTTACATATATGTCTTGTTTCAAAATCATTAAGTTAGTAGTCTTGTTTTTACATATGTAGTTCATTGTTAATATAATTAATGATATGTTTACTTATCATAATATCATGTTAACTATATATATAACCATATATATGTCATCATATAGTTTTTTTACAAGTTTTAACGTTCGTGAATCACCGGTCAACTTGGGTGGTCAATTGTCTATATGAAACCTATTTCAATTAATCAAGTCTTAACAAGTTTGATTGCTTAACATGTTGGAAACATTTAATCATGTAAACATCAATCTCAATTAATATATATAAACATGGAAAAGTTCGGGTCACTACACAATGTACTCCGACTCTGTAGTGGATAACGCAACAACTTCCTGTTTTGAGGTCTTCCAAGAGACTGCACCACCATTTAACATGAAGACATAACCGGATTGTGATCGAGAGTCATCTCGATCAGTTTGGAAACTCGCGTCCACGTAACCTTTTACAGCGAGTTCTTCCTCACCAGACCCATATATTAGAAACATATCCTTGGTCCTTCTAAGGTATTTCAATATACTTTTAACAGCAATCCAATGACTGTTTCCTGGGTTGTTCTGGTATCTACTTGTCAAGCTTAGAGCGCATGACACATCCGGTCTAGTACATATCATTGCATACATGATAGACCCAATAGCGGATGCATATGGGACTTTCTTCATTCTCTCTTGTTCATCTTTCGTGGTAGGACACTGAGATGAACTGAGAATGGTTCCTCTTTGAATAGGCACCAAACCTTTCTTAGAGTTTTCCATCTTGAACCTTTTCAAGATTTTATCAATGTATGCACTTTGACTTAAACCTATCAATCTCTTGGATCTATTCCTATAGATCCCAATCCCCAATATGTATTGTGCTTC
Organism: Rutidosis leptorrhynchoides; assembly: GCF_046630445.1. Classification (NCBI taxonomy): domain Eukaryota; kingdom Viridiplantae; phylum Streptophyta; class Magnoliopsida; order Asterales; family Asteraceae; genus Rutidosis; species Rutidosis leptorrhynchoides. The sequence goes on along the minus strand of NC_092336.1, from coordinate 386,253,285 downwards.
TCCAAGATCCTTAATAGAGAAGCAACTCTTTAGCCAAGTTTTGACTTCTTGCATTGTGGTAATATCATTCCCAAACAATAATATATCATCCACATATAGCACAAGGAACATTATAGAGCTCCCACTAGCCTTCTTGTACACACAAGCTTCATCACCATTTTTAATGAAGCCAAATTTCTTTGCCTCTTCATTAAAGCGATGATTCCACATTCTAGATGCTTGTTTCAATCCGTAGATTGACTTCTTTAACTTGCATACCTTCTTAGGATTTTTTGGATCAACAAAACCTTCGGGCTGTACCATATAGACATCTTCCTCAAGATATCCATTTAGGAAAGCGGTTTTGACATCCATTTGCCATATTTCATAGTCATAGTGAGCAGCAATGGCAAATAATATCCTAATAGACTTTAGCATTGCCACTGGCGAGAAAGTTTCATCATAATCAACCCCTTGAGTTTGAGTGAAACCTTTTACTACAAGTCTAGCTTTGTATGTATCCAAGTTTCCATGCATGTCGGTTTTCTTCTTGAAAAGCCATTTGCAATCAACTAGCTTGGAGCTAGGAGGTTGCACAACAAGTTCCCAAACTTGATTTTCATACATGGATTGCATCTCGGCGTTCATGGCTTCCTGCCATTTGTCTTTACCAATCCTTGATAAAGCATCTTCGTAGTTTGTCGGTTCATCCAAATCAACCGTATAGCAACCATCCACGAGAAACCCATATCTCTCGGGAGGATTACTAATCCTACTAGATCTTCGAACGTCTTGTGTACCTTGATCATCCACTTGATCACTTTCAACATCCTCATGTTGAGTACTAGTGCCAACCAATTGTGTATCATCGGCTTGATCTTGTACCTCTACAAGATCTATCTTCCTTTCACCATCACCTTCCATAAGGAACTTGGTTTCAAGGAATTCCGCTTTTCGAGCAACAAATATCGTTTGCTCGGATGGATCATAGAAGTAATATCCCATGTCATCTTTGGGATATCCTATGAAGATACACCTTGTGGATCGAGCATGTAGCTTATTTGCTACATAACGCTTAGGATAAGCTTCACATCCCCATACTTTCAAGTATGAAAAAGAAGGAGGTTTTCCAAACCACATCTCATGAGGAGTTCGTTCCACTTTCTTGGTTGGGGCCATATTTAAAATACGAACCGCGGAGCTTAGACAATAACCCCAAAATGATAGAGGTAACGAGCTTCTTGCCATCATAGATCGAACCATATCCATTAGGGTTCGGTTCCTCCTTTCGGAAACTCCATTAAGTTGGGGTGTTCCGGGTGGAGTAAGTTGTGAGATAATCCCACAACTCCTAAGATGATCTTGGAAGGCATCGCTTAGGTATTCACCTCCTCTATCGGTACGAAGTACCTTAATTGTCCTATTGAGTTGATTTTGTACTTCGTTTTGATATTCTTTGAATGCTTCAAACGTTTCGTCCTTGTGTCTTAATAAGTAGACATATCCGAAATGACTAAAGTCATCAATGAAAGTAACAAAGTATCTTTCACCATTCCTAGTCATGGGTTTAAAGGGTCCACATACATCCGAATGTATTAATCCCAATAAATATTTAGCCCTTTCATAAGTCCCTTTGAAAGGTGCTTTAGTCATCTTGCCTTGTAAACAAGATTCACATACATCAAACGAATCCATTTCATTTGATTTCAAAAGTCCATTCTTTTGAAGTGTATGCATTCGGTTCTTGTTTATATGGCCAAGGCGACAATGCCATAAATAGGAATCACTCAAATCCCTTTTGAGTTTCTTGGTGCTTGTATGGTATATAGAGCTCGATGATGCGTCATCATGAACCAATTCATAAATTCCATTTGAAGGCGAGGCCTTGAAATAGAATACATTGTCTTTAGAAACATGAATATCATCATTAATAAAATTAACAACGTAACCACATTGTTTTAAGCGAGAAATAGAAATAATGTTTCTACACAAATCCGGAGCATACAAAACATTTTCTAAAATAAGTTCTAATCCGCTTGGAAACTTCAAAATAAAATCTCCTTGAGCTTTAACATGCACCTTTGCACCATTGCCCATATAGAGACTTGATGTTCCCGCCTTATGATCAATTCTTTTGAACCCCTGCAAAGAATTGCAAATATGAGTTCCACATCCCGTGTCTAATACCCATGTATTAGAAGAAGTAATACTAAGCTCTATATATACCATATATATGTTACCTGAGGTTTGCCCTGCATCCTTCTTGTCCTTCAACTCCTTAAGATAGACCGGACAGTTTCGTTTCCAATGACCCATCTCACCGCAACCGAAACATGGGTCTTCTTTGGGGTTTGCCTTCTCGGCTACCTTTTGCTTTTTAGCCTTGTTGATGGTTGGGGTAACCATCTTCCCTTTCCCTTTGCCTTGATGGGCGGGTCCTTTTCTCTTGGCCACCTTTGGCTTAGAGGTGTTACCTTTTGACCTACCTTGATCGATTGCTAACACGGGTAAAGCCCTTTTACCCATGCTAGTTTCTGCCGTTCTAAGCATACCGTGAAGCTCACCTATGCTCTTATCCATCCCATTCATATTGTAATTAATTACAAATTGATCAAACCTTTTTGATAGGGAGTTAAGGATAAGATCGGTGGCTAACTCATTAGATATGTTTAGGTTAAGACGGTTAGCACGATCGATAAGGCTTTTCATCTTAAGTACATAAGATGAAACCGATTGGGTATCGTCCATACGACAAGCATGTAGCGCCCGAACCGTTTCGAATCGCTCGACACGCGCTTGTTGAAGGAACATATCCTTCAATTGCGTTATCATGTCGTATGCACTATGATGTTCGAAATCCTTTTGGAGTTCGGGTATCATAGTCCCAAGCATTAAGCATGAGACTTGAAGGGAGTCGTGGCAATACTTATCGTAAGAGGCCATTGCCTCCACATCATTCTCATCCGGTTGATCGGGAATGGTGTCCTCAAGTACATACGCTTTATCCTCTTGTTTGAGGACAATCCGAAGATTGCGGAACCAATCCATAAAGTTGGTATGATTGAGTTTGTCTTTCTCGAGGAGAGACCGTAACGATAGGTTGTTCATGTTAAGTGGTGCGTTTTGCATGTTGTTGTTGTTATTAGCGGCCATCTACAAAATTCAACAAAGTTCATTTTAAGTATCGATTTTAGATTTAATAAACAATACCCTTTTAATATGTTTTATTAAATATTAGAATCCAACGGTAAATCAAATTTCGGTTAGGTGACCTTTATCCCGTCATTTGATTTAGCTAGGTAGTCATAATGACAATTGCAATCCTTTTGCAACTTCTAAGTTATGGGATCATGCAATCCTTTTGCATGGCATATTAATCCCATCAACGCCTATTTGTTCCTCATGCTTCGGTGACCCTAAGTTCATGATTCCCAAATCAAGTCGTCCTACTTGCATGAACATGTAGACTTAACATACAAGTGGTTAGGTGACCTTTATCCCATATGTATGCGAAGTGTACCTTATTCATATTAGTTCACTCATGATGGTTAGGTGACCTTTATCCCATCAAGAGTTTCCTAATATGTCCAAGTGTTCATACAAAAGGATGGCGTTTAACTTGTTTACCTTGTTTTAGTTAAAGGGATTTTATGTTTTCTACATTCTAGTTTTAGAAAACAAAATGCTATACACCAACATGCATTTGGTGTGTAGTGTTTTATGAAAAACCTATTTTCATGTCCTTTTAGTAAACCAATTACTAGTTATAAACCATTTCATTACCTTTTAAATAAACCATTTTATTTAGGTCTAATAACCAATTATTAGTGTCATTTTGTTATGTTTTATTATAACCATTTATAATGTATTTTGCAAGTTGTAAACATGTGAAATTGTTGTAGCAACCAAACACATACACAAAACCATACAAGCATGCAAAATAAAAGTCCACAATCATGCCAAAGTGGTAAGCACTTGTTTAGCCAAAACAAGTGTTACCTAAAGGGTTAAACAAGTAAGAGATTTTAAACAAAATCTCCCACTTAATCTTGTAATCTTCAAAGTTCCATCTTGTAATCTTCTTCATGAATCTTCATTTTCTCTTTACAAAAAATATATCCTAATACAATTCTTTTCTAGAAAATGAAATAACAACCTATTCTATTTTACAAATCAAATAGAATGAATTACATCAAGAAATTACAAGATTAATTACAACCAAAATGAATGAATAATTATTACAAACCATAAGAATGAATAATTAACCAAATCACACACAAATCCAACCACAAGGTCAAGGCATGATTGTGAACCAAAACAACAACAAATATTGGCCAAACTTGAAGCTCCAAACCCATTTTGGAAGCCCAAAATTTCGGCCAAACCATCAAACCCACCAAAACTCAAGATTTTTACATTCTACTTTCATGCATGTTGGTAGATTGTAAAATAAATGAGTTTACTAGCCAAAAACAAGAAGCATATTAACAAGACTTTGGCTCTAGATACCATTTATGGAATACCACATGTAAACAAGTCACAAAACCCATATATGTAAGTATATGTATTCGTGTATATATGTAAAGAAAGCGGAAGCAATTTTTATAATTTGCATGTGTATTTTAACCATTTAAAATGTATTCCATTTCATAGATCTAGTCTTGAAGATATGCTTAAATGTAAATAGAACTATTTAGGGTTTATACCTTCTCCTAAAATGGAGGTTGAAGCAAGGAGATGAAGATGATGAAGATGCTAGTCTCTCACTTGAAACCTCAAGCCTTTGATACCCACAAACCTTAGTATATCAACACCCACTTCTTGGTTAGGATTTGAGACACAAAATAACAAGAAAATCAAGCTTGAAAGAACCCTTCTTTGCTCCCAAAAATTTTGGCCAAAAGAGGATGAAAGGGAGAGTTTGATTTTCAAATTTGCAAGTAGTAATTGTTGTGTGTGTTTCTTTGTGCAAGCATGCTTATTAGGAGTAAATTCCAAGTTAATTAAAAGCATGAGGGAGGTGCCTAGGAGCCCTCAAAACTGCCCCCTCCCTCCCCCTTTTTTTTTTTTTTATATTTTATAAACTTGTTAAGTTAAATCCCATGATACTTGCACTTTTATATATTAATACATGTACTTGTTTTTATCTTTATAAACCAATTACAAAGATAAATATATATATAACTTGCACATGTATATATATATATATATATATATATATATATATATATATATATATATATATATATATATATATAAAATTTTATAAGCCACTTTATAAAATTATAACACACATGTATAAGTTTAATCATAAATAATTAAACTTGCACCTATAATTATCCAAATAATTATTTCATGCATTTTATCTTTAGAAAACCAACTTCTAAAGTCTAAGTGTCAAATATTTATTTTAAAGATCCACTCATTAAAATAAATACATAAAAGTGTTGATGGTTTGTTATTGGGTATGACCCGACTTGGATCATAACAAATTGGCCACAATAATTAATTATGTCTCTCGGGCATATGAAATACCTTCATTTTGAAACGCTCTTTGTAGCACTGAAATCTCGTGGCCTACCTTACATACTGTTATACTTAAACTATAGCTCACCAACCTTTGTGTTGACGTTTTTAAGCATGTTTTTCTCAGGTGCTTGAGGTTAGCTCCCGCTGTGTACTAGTCGTGCTGTAGACACCCGCTGCTTAGAGTTGTCATCGCATGAACTACTTTATTTTGCATTCAAACATTCGTACTTTTGAACTATGACTTGTAACGACCATTGTAGTCACATACACTTATTATTTGCTTCTACTTAGTGAAGCATGCTTTTGAAATGTAAAACATTTGATGTCGGTTATGACATCACCTTTTTATCGTGAATGCAACTTCTTTAATTACAGCATATAGTACTTAACCTTGTAATGATCATGTTGTTGATGATTCGTACACGATGGTTTTGTACGGGGCATCACAGCGGTGCTTTTGCTTCAGGAGCGCCGCTTTTAGCAGGATAGGAGCAGCGCTTTTGGCTGTAGGAACGGCGCTTCTGGCTACTGGTGGAAAATGGAGCCAAAACGTGCATAAGAACGTCACTTTTGAGAGAGGTGCGACGCTTTTGCTCCATATGAGCGGCGCTCTTGGTTGAGGAGCGGCGCTTTTCATGCTAAATTCTGCGCTTGCCATTTCCTTAGCCACTTTTAATCAAGATTTGGTCAATTTTACACAAAATCAAGTCCTTAGCTCCCAAATTACCATTTAGCTCAATAGCACACAAAATAGGCTCCAAGATTATCAAAAACCGAACAAAGTGAGGGAGATATCGCAGAATAAAATATGTATAAATGGAGCGATATCACAAACACAATACAATATAATCATCACATAGTTAATTAACCTATGCTAAGGCACTAACCAATCTCAGTCCGTCCCGCATCCTACAAGTCCCGCATCAAACGCATACACAATAAAGTCTAAGTATAGGCACCTATCTCAAGTCGCCTAAATTCCTTAGACCATGCTCTGATATCACTTGTAACGACCCCAAAACATTTACGAGAAAATCACGTTTTCCTTTTTTTTAATAACATAATGATTCTGGCCAGACCATATGCGCGGTGCACATATATTTGCGCGGCGCCCGCCAAAGCGCATAATGAATCCAGAACTTGTGTCTGGTGCCAGATACCTGCATTCAACCGTTTGTGCGGCGCGCAGTAGAAACGGGCGGCGCACTTTAGTGCATAACAGCCCCTGTCCAAATTTCTCATGTACAATACTCATTTTCGCAAACCCTAATACTTTAAATATTAACTTTTTCAACGCCTACATAATTCATCTATTTCAAATGATTACGAGTTTTTAAAAAGGGTACGATGACACGTACATCTCCAACAATATTTTCGACTCAAAGAGTTTAATTGCCAAACAAAAGACGAGTATGGTGATTGGGGTTAAACTACCCAAACCAAGGTTGAAATCCAAAAGCGCCCCCTATCATATCGTAAGAAGGAGATCTCTAATCCAAACGTATACCCTTTCCTTTATCCACACCAGAACCTAAAAGAGTAAACAACGAAAGGGTAAGTAAAACGATTAGTAAATGCAACAGTTATACATATACATATATAATATACTTATTTGCAAACACTTACTCACATACCGCATACATGCTAGCAATTTAATTAGCATACAATCTCAAAGTACATGCTAAATCCTTAACATGTCACAAGCTAGCATAATCAAAAGCATGTAATGGTCATTAGTAGGTGGATCGATCGCACAAAAAAAACCTACAATCGGAATACTACCACAAAAAAAAGAATCCAATATAAAACAACCAACAAGTTTTAAAAAGAAATTAGGGTTTTTAAAAAGGGCTTCTCACCTGATTTGGACAACATAAAAATTGTCTACCTAGGTTCTTTACTATTCAGGATGTAACATTCTAAAATCGGGCCTAGGTGAAATTTATTTGTTTGCCCTTTCAGAGTTTTAAAGTGAATTTTAATGAAATAATTATTTATTAATTGTTTATAATTAATTGTTAGTTTATTAAGTCCTTTTTTATGATCATGGTCCCGAAATAGATTTTATTATTTAATTATGACATCGTATGATTTGCCGAATCAAATACAAAAGATATCTGAAAACAGATAAATACTCGTGTATTATTGGGTACGGGTTCAATACCCAATTAAAAGCCTGGACCGATCACTGTTACTCCATTTGTACCTTCCAGAACTTTTATTCCTTTCAATTTTACACTTGGTCACTTGCAAAACAAGAACCCCAGCTTATTTGATGATGAGTATGATGACATCCAAGCTTCAAATTCGAAATTGTGCATCCATATCATCCGACAATTAGGTTTGTCCTCTTTGGATTTACGTTTGAATCTTGTTTAAAATTAGGGTTCTTGATAAAAGTTATAAAATACAATTTTGCTTGATTCGTGTTCAAATTTTGTTGTTAATCTCATTTTTGTGCCTGATTATTATTATATACATGTTAATAATTAATTGTATGGTTGTTATTTGTTCAAAATGCTAGGAAAAAAATAGGATTGAATCGTGGGTGAGCTATGCTATTTCTGCTGCCACTTGCTGCCGCCATCACCACCCTCCGCCCCCTGCCATTGCTGCTCTATGTTTCTGTTCTGCAGGAGCAGCTGCAGATATGCAGCTGCTACTATTACTGTTTCTGTTCAACGAGCATCAAAAGCTGTTGTTGTTTTGCTGTCTATTTTTGACAGCCACTGCTATCGACCTGCGGTTTCGTGTGTTGGTTTACTTGTTTAAACCCC